>NC_058520.1:73959120-74275370 GCF_904849725.1 Hordeum vulgare subsp. vulgare | reverse complement strand
CGATGGTTCCTCTGGTGACACTCCAATGCCGCCGGAAGAGAGGGGGAGAGAGTCTCCCCCTTAGGCTTCCTCCTCCATAGCCTCTCCCCATCTAGGCAGAGGTTGTACCTCTGGTAGTTGGCCCCCATGGCACTTGTAGGGGCGAGACCCCCCCCCCCCCCCCCGAGATTGGATGTAGCGACCCGACCTCAAACAGTCAATTCTCGGGTGTTTCTCTAACATCCCAAGATCATGTTGGTACACACACAGTACATCAATATATATATCGAGAGTTCAATCACACTGCTTTATTAATCGAAATCTCATATCGAGTCCTTTATTACAATAAAGTGGCTGAAGACCAAGTCATGAGATAAAACTAATTGAAAACTAGCAGAAGCTTCAAAGGTAATTGAGTCCATCTGACTCCAAGGGCATATTACCGAGCGTAGATCGTGTCCTCAATCCTGGTCGGAAAAGTAGTCTACAACATGACACGTTGCACCCGTGTAGGTCAGAACATTGAATACACCAGCAAGTCACAAAAGAGAGGGGTGAAAGACATCATCTATACTATATGCATAAATGGCTAGTGGGGCTGTAAGTTTTAGCGGAAAGCAATTTTTTCCTACAACAAGAGAGGAGGCAAAAGAGAAAATAATTACTACATTTTTTTGTTTAATGAGAAGGTTCCACCAACTATTTCTCATACCAAAATAATAATTCCCACATCAATAAATTTATTTACGTTGAGAATTCCTGATAGTTTCAGTTCCTTTCGCTTAAGTTGTCGGTAATCGTGGACACGGATAATCGATTAGGTTTGGTAATATGCAGAGTTTTGCACACGTTCCCCATAAGATTTGATCGCCTCCGTTCAAGTCCTTGGACTGCAGGGTGTTTGAGAACCGGATAATCAAAACATGGTCTTCTAACGGGTCCCTCTGAGCCACTGTAGGTGCCCATCCATTCCTATCATTCTTCTACATCTCGTAGCACCGCCCTCCCAGAGTAGCCACGATGTCCAACCAAGTCAGAGCCCATAATGGCTTGTGGCTGTGCAGGTAAGCCTAGTGTCTTGAAGTATCCATCCATCTCTTCGTGCCTGGGTAGGACTTTCCGCGTCAGTACTGGCACTTCTCTAGCAACTCCTAGGCGACCACTTGGTACTCCAGGGTGCCGTTCAACCAATTTCCACCCACAGGTATATTGCATCATGAGGTCTTGAAGTTTTGAGATCTTGGTCATTAATTAAGTCTCACAACTCTCATGATAAACACTCAACCAACCCCGTCTACTAAAAGCATAGCAAAAATAAAATATCGTCTCTCGGAACAAAGTGACAAGGTTTTATGGGGTGCCTACCGCATGATACTACTCAAGAACCAAGTTTCCAATTTACCTACTTAGCATGCAATGGTGGAAATTTTCTAATAACGCAATAAAAATCATAGGTAATACATGATCAATGTGAACTTGCCTTGCTGACGGTCTTCAAACTCGACTGACTCTAAATAGCAAGCCTCGCACTCCGGATGATCTAACGAGACAAACAATTCACACAATAAGCACAACATAAACATAACAGCAAGTAAAAACTAATAATATTAAAACAATCAATAACACTAACAAAGACAAGAGAGAAAAACCAAATAAAGAATTCATCCAAATCTCCATGGTAAAGCTTTTAGTAAAACAAAACAAACTATAAATAGTTTTCTGTAGCTAATGACATCTTAACGAAAACAAGAACAATGACTAATGAAATTAACAGAAAGTATTTCACCTAAACTTTTCTACGCAAAAAGAATCAAATAAAAAGGTTTTATAAAACAAAATTGATGGCCTATTTAAAATAAATCTTGAATCTGTCTAGATCGAAAATTTATAAAAATAAAAATATTTTTATAAGTCCTCTCGATAGACATAACATGTAGAAATTATTAGCAAAAAGAAACACTCAATTTTTTAAAATAAAAGTTATACCTAAATTGGTGTTTAGTACAAATCTGTTTGAACTCAAAAATTAAAAGTCCAAAAATATTTTTTTGATGGTTCCGCGTGATAGAGGGGATTTTTTTTGTATCAGCAGCAAAAGGAATCATCTAAATTGGAGTTATAAAACTAAAGATACAAAAAAAAAACAAAACTGAGATCTAATCAAAAAACGAGATTTTTTTGAAAATGTTAAATTGCGGACACATGACACATGGCTATCACTGGTTTGCTGGAAGCGTTCGCTACAAGTGCTAAAGGTGGACGATCTCTACTTAACTAATAAGGAAATAACTTACAAAGAACGAACATGACGAGGCATGGAAGAAGATGATGGTGGTGCGGCGGCTCCGGCGATCAATTGCGTCTGGGAAGTTGTCCAACAAATGCGGGACGTCAAGGGCAACCGATTTTTGCTGATGATGAAGGTTGGTGGTGACCGAAGCAATCGGGGCGTCGAGATGAACTCCGTGAAATACGACGGCGTTACGAGCTTGACGCGGTCGGTGTAGACGAAAGGAGATCACAAGATCATGTCAAAAGGAATCTAAGGATCGGAAGAAGTCGCGTCAGTTCATACGTGTATGTGTGGATTTCTCTATTCTGTACGCGGGGAAGAAGAAGAACTGGTGGGGTCCAAGTGCCAGTGAAACAAAGAGGACATGAAGAAAAATAAATAAACGAGGGATGGGGAGATCTGCACGTGCTATGGTCCTGGCAGCGGCTCCTCGGAAGTATCCTCCCATGCGTGCTAGGGCTAGGGCTTCTACCCTCATGCATGGGCTGGGGTGCTTGCTGGCTGGCTGGGCGGGCCGGGGCGCTGGCCTGGCCAGCAGTTTTTTTAATTCGTTTTTTTCTTACAGAAAAAAACAAAGGGACAAAAACATATACTGAAAACAAAAAAAAAATTAGGGTATTATATACCAAAACGATCGAAAAAATAATTCCTACAACGTGAACATTTTTTATATACACAATAAATACTTATAAAAATGTATTTTTGAATTTCAAATAAAAATCAAATTTGACCTTCAAATAAATTGGCACTATTTTTCTTCTGACTTTTCGGGTGTCATGTTACCTCCTCTCATACTTGTTAGACAAGGTATTTGTCAGGGATTTGTGAATGAAATTCACGTGCCAATAAAAATGAAATCAAATACCAAATGAAAATTCAATTGCCAAATTCATTTCAATCAAAATGCATGGATGCTTACCTATAATTGTAAAACATTCGAAATTGAAAATTTGGGATGTTACAAACTTACCCACCTTAAGATGAATCTCCCCCTCGAGATTCGGGTTGGCTAGAAAATTGGTGCGGGTGGTCTCAACGAAGATCTTCTTCTCGTTCCTACGTGGCTTCTTCCTCGGTGTGATGACTCCATAGAACCTTACAAAACTTGATGATCTTACCGCGAGTAACTCTGTTGGCAGTCTCGAGGATTCTGACGGGCTTCTCCTCATACGTTAGATCACTGTCAAGTTGTATGGCCTCTAGGGGCACTGTGTCTCTCAAAGGAATATCAACAGTCCCAGCATGACAATTCTTCAGCTGGGACACATGGAAGACATCGTGAATTCCGGACAATCCTTCCAGCAATTCCATCTTGTATGCAACTTCGCCTCTATGTTCAATAATTTTGTAGGGGCCTATATATCTGGGTTCTAACTTTCCTTTAACCCCAAACCTCTTGATTCCTCGAAGTGGGGACACATGGAGGTATGCTCGGTCTCCCACTTCGTATGTCACCTCCTTGCGCTTACTATCAGCATAATTCTTCTGTCTGGACTGGGCTATCTTGAGTAGGTCACGATCCGCTTGCCTGCACTAGTGTGATAACTGTTGTTGTATGAGAACTCGACATACGACAAGTTATCGTACCAACTAGACCGACAGTCTAGCGCACAAGCTCTCAACATGTCCTCTAGAATTTGGTTGACTCGCTCGGTCTGTCCATCTATTTGCGTATGAAAAGTTTTACTAAACTCCAGCCTCGTTCCCAAAGTTACATGTAATTGATGCCAAAACTTTGTGGTAAACTTTGTTCCTCTATCTCACACGATACTCGTCGGAACTCCATGCAAACATACAATCCTGATCATATATATCTTGGCCAACTTAGCACTCGTATAGGTAGTCTTCACGGGAATGAAGTGAGCTACCTTGGTCAAGCGATCGACCACCACCGAGATGGAATCATAACCTGAACGGGTCCTGGGTAATCCTGTGATGAAGTCCATACTTAGCTTCTCCGATTTCCACTCGGGTATCGACAAATGTTGAAGTAACCCTGCTGGCTTCTGATGTTCTTCCTTTAGTCGTTGACAAACATCACATATTGCCACATGCTCAGCAATATCCTTCTTCATGCCTATCCACCAGAAACTTTCCTTCAAGTCCAGATACATCTTGGTGTTGCCTGGGTGTATCAAGTATAGTGAATCATGGGCCTCTTGAAGTATCAACTTCCTGAGCTCTGGGTCATTGGGCACGTAGATACGGTCCTCAAACCATAGGTTTCTGTGTTCATCCTCACGAAAACCTTTAGCTTTCTGGTCTTTCATTCCTTGCTTTATCTCAGCTATTTCCTTGTCCGCCTTCTGGGCTTCACGGATCTTTTCGGTCAAAGTGGACTGAGCCTCCAATGCGGCAACATATCCTCTTGGATCTATTTCCAATTTGAGCTCTCAGATATCGTCGGCTAACTCCTGGGGTAATCCTCCCACTATGACTGTGTTCACATAACTCTTATGTCTCAAAGCATCTTCTATGACATTTGCATTCCCTAGGTGATAATGCAACCTCATGTCATAGTCCTTGATCAACTCTAGCTATCTCCTCTGTCTTAGGTTCAACTCTTTCTACGTGAAGATATACTTCAGGCTCTTATGATCCGTGTAAATATCACAACTATTTCCGATTAGGAAATGTCTCCAGGTCTTGAGTGCGTGCACTACGGCTGCTAACTCCAAATCATGTGTGGCATAGTCCAACTCATGAGGTCGTAGCTGCCTGGATGCATATGCTACAACTTTTCCCTCCTGCATGAGCACTCCTCCAAGTCCTTGACGTGAGGCGTCACAATAAACTTGGAAGTCCTTCCGAATGTTCGGCAACTCAACATTGGGGCTGTAACCAAACGTTTCTTCAATTCCTGAAAACTCGCTTCACATTCCTCGGTCCAAATGTACTTGGACTCCTTCTTCAATAACTCCGAATGGGCTTGGCAATCTTCAAGAAGTTCTCGATAAACCTCCGATAATATCCGACAGGTCCGAGAAAACTGCGGATCTCCTTAACTGTGGTGGGTGCCTTCCATTCGTTGAGTGTTGTAACCTTGACAGGATCCACTCCTATTCCGTCTCCAGAAATAATGTGTCCGAGGAATCCGACTTCCTTCAACCAAAATTCACATTTGCTGAACTTGGCATATAACTGATGCTCTCGAAGCTTCTCCAGAACTAAACGCAAGTGTTCCTTGTGTTCTTCCTCATTCTTGGAGAAACATCAGTATATCATTGATGAACACCACGACAAAATTGTCCAGATATTCCGTAAATACCTTGTTCATCATACTCATAAAATATGCAGGAGCATTAGTCAAACCAAATGACATGACTGTGTACTCATATTGACCGTACCTTGTGGTGAAGGATGTCTTGGGTATATCCTGTTCACGAATTTCCAACTGATGATACCCTGATCGAAGATCGATCTTGGAGAATACTCTGGTCCAACTAGCCGATCAAATAAATCGTTAATCATCGGCAGACGGTACTTGTTCTTGATAGTCGCCTCGTTGAGTGAACGATAATCACCTACCATCCTCAAGGTTTTATCCTTCTTCTCCACCAAGAGAACTGGGCTCCCCAAGGTGACGGACATGGGAGAATGTAGCCTTTCTCCAATAACTCCTTGATCTTCTTCTTGATTTCCTCCAAATCATTTGCGGGCATCCGATAGGGTCTCTTGGATATTGGGCCTGTTCCTGGCAATAACTCAATCAAAAATTCAATTTCTCTATCCGGTGGCATGCCTGGCAATTCCTCCGGGAATACATTTGGGAAGTCTTGTACAATGGGCACTTCCTCCTGAACAACTCCCGTGAGGGAATTCACCCGAGTACTCTTCGATGTGTGTCGGGATACATATTTAATCCTCTTATGCTCTGGGGTGGTGAGAAAAACAGACTTACGGGCACAATCAAAGTTTCCTTCGTACTTGGTGATCCAATCCATGCCTATGATTACGTCCAATCCCTGTGACTCTAAGACGATGAGGTCGATGGGAAATACATGGTTTCCAATATTGAGGTTCAATGTGTGGCATCCTATCCCTGCCGTCATCATGCCTCCTGGGGAACTGACCTTAATGGACCGACTAAGGGTTCTAGTGGGCAATCCGTACTTTTCCACAACTACCCTTGATATGAATGATAGAGTTGCACCAGAATAAAAAAGTACCAGTACTGGACGTGAATTTAACAAAAACTTACCAACTACAGTCTCGGGCTGATCATAGACTTCCTCCACATCAATGTGGTTCACCTGAGCACGGGGAAAAGGGTTTGGCTTCTTTGTTGGTGAATTGCCGTTGCCGTTTCCGTTTCCAGTTCCCTACTTGTTGTGGGGACATTCAGTGGCATAGTGCCCCGTCTTCTGGCACGTGAAGCAGGTGATATGGCTCACATCCTTGTGAGATGGAGCAGGATGGTGCTGACTACCATTACCTCCATTGCCATTCTTGAAGTTGTTGTTGTTGTTGCGGTTGTTCCCATTTTCTCCATGGTTGTGTACGGCATGGGTGTGGTGGATGTATCCTCCAAACTTACCGGATCCTGCTCCAGTATTCCCTGAATAAGGAGAGTAATGGGGGCTTCTACTGGGCTCCATAGCTATACTTCCCATGTCCATACTTCCTTTTGAGGTTCTCGATCTGCTGCTGCTTTCCCTCTAAGATGAGGGCCTTATCTACCAGCTCTAGGTAGTTGTTGAAGGTAGCCACAGTCAACTGAATGCTCAACTCATCGTTGAGTCCTTCCATGAACTTTTCGTGCTTGGCAGCATCATCGGCCGCATCTCCAGGTGCATATCGGGCCAACATGCCGAATTCATCAACATACTGGGCCACAGAGCAATTTCCCTAGCGTAAATTGCGAAACTCATGCTTCTTCAGACTCATCGCTCCAGCTGAGATATGAGCGGTGCAGAAAGCCTGCTTGAACTGCTCCCAAGTCACACCGGGAATGTGGTATGTGGTGGTGTAGTTATCCCACCATGCAGCTGCTGGTCCTTCAAGTTGATGTGCGGCAAATTGCACTTTATCAACTTCAGTGCATCCGATGGTGATCAGTACCCTCTCCATCTTGTGGAGCCAGTCATCTGCCACAATGGGCTCAGTGCTGCCGGAGAAGGTCGGGGGATTCAGCCTCAGAAAATGGTTGAGGTTGTCGGCCTTGGGTGGAGGGTGGTTGTTGTTATTGTTGGCCTGGTTCTGAATGATCAACTGCATCAGGGTATTCTACTGCTGGATCAGCTGGATGAGTTCCAGTGGGAAGTTGGAAGCAGGGTTACTTCTCGGAGGCATATGGTTTTTTAGAGTGATGAGAATTATAATAGAACAAGGGTCTAAAGAGAAATACACTACCCAGATGAAATGCAACAAACATCATCACACCAAACATTCATTGATTAATTCAACTCAGGGTTCAAACTTAGATACAAGTCTTGCGATAAACCTAAAATCGGCCTAAATATCTAAGATAAGGTAAAGATAACTTGGTGGTATTGAGTATGTGTCCTCCTCAGAAGTACAGGGTGGTGGGTCCATCGGTTGAGCTCTCTTCGTAGTCATCCTCGTTGCTGATGAAGGGGGCCACGTCGCCTTCTGGGTGAAGATTTTCTCCCATGTCCAATTGATCCTCCAGGTATGCAACGCGAGTCTTCATTTTCTCAATCCTCTTGAGGAAGTCCTTCACTTCTTGTTCGCGCTTGTAGTGGGCTTCTCGGGCTTCTGCTTCGAGGTCAAGTTCACGGAGGATCAGTAGCTTGATATTCTTCGTGTCTTTGCTTACATGGAGCTCCAAAGTCCTGATGTGTGTCTCCAATGTTTGGGCATAGGACAGGATAGAGGCTTTAGTCTTGGTCTTTATGATTCTCCATCTAGTACTCTCCGGGAGACCATGTACAGGTCCGGCGAAATGGGGAAGCCTATGTATACCTCCTAGATACGTCCAAGTGCACAATGAATCGCCATGTCCCTTCCGAGAATCCAGCTGGGCGAGATAAACTTGAAGTCAATGGGCTCTATGCGATGCTCGAAGGTCCTTCCGGGGATGTGAACCTCAATCCTATAGTGAGCGTCTTCCAGGAAAGACATAGTAGGTTTTCCGGTAATGGTTGGCACACCAATCCTTATGTCCTTGATGATCGGCATTAGATCCTTGCCGAAGGGCATTGTTGCATCGGGCTGGCAAAACTCTGTGACCATAAATGGGTTGAAGGTGGCCATCTAGAAATATTGGAAAGTCGGAGAGAAGTCAGAATTGAACAGACGAGAATATAGAAGGTTTAAAGACATACGAAAAATGGTTTTCTTCCTAAGGCTTTTCCAATCCTAGAGATTACGTCCTACGGTCAACCTGGCTCTGGTACCATCTCTGTAGCTACCCGACCTGAAACGGTCAAGTCTCTGGTGTTTCTGTACCATCCAAAGATCATGTTGGTACACACACAGTACATCAATGCATATATCGAGAGTTCAGTCACATTGCTTTATTAATCAAAATCTCATATCGAGTCCTTTATTACAATATAGATTACAATAAAGTGGTTGAAGGCCAACTTATGAGATAAAACTAATCGAAAACTAGCGGAAGCTTCAAAGGTAGTTCAGTCTATTTGACTCCAAGGGCATATCACTGAGCGTAGATCGTGTCCTCAATCCTGGTCAGAAAAGTACTCTGCAACATGACACGTTGCGGCCGTGTAGGTCAGCATATTGAATATGCCGGCAAGTCACAAAAGAGAGAGGTGAAATATATCATCTATACTATATGCATAAATGGCTGGTGGGGCTATAAGTTTTAGCGGAAAGCAAATTTTTCCTACAACAAGAGAGGGGGCAAAAGCGAAAATAATTACTATATGTTGTCTGTTTAATCAGAAGGTTCCACCAACCATTTATCATACCCAAATAATAATTCCGGCATCATTAAATTTATTTGTGTCAAGAATCCCTGATAGTTTCAGTTCTTTTGGCTCCAGTTGTCCGTAACCGTGGACACGACTAATCGATTAGGTTTGGTAAAATGCAGAGTTTTGCACACGTAACCCACAGGATTTGATCGCCTCCGTTGAAGTCCTCGCACTACAGGGTGTTTGAGAACCAGATGGTCAAAACATGGTCTTCCAACGGGTTCCTATGAGCCACTGTCGGTGCCCATCCTTTCCTACTGTTCTTCTACATCTCGTAGCACTGCCCGTCCAGAGTCGCCACGATGTCCAACCAAGCCAGAGCCCATAATGGCTTGTGGCTGTGCAGGTAAGCCTCCGGTCTTGAAGTATCCATCGATCTCTTCATTCCTGGGTGGGACTTTCCGCGTGACTACTTGCACTTCTCCAGCAACACCTAGGCTACCACTTGGTACTCCAGGGTGCCGTTCAACCAATTTCCACCCAAAGGTATATTGCATCATAAGGTATTGAAGTCTTGAGATCTTGGTCATTAATTAAGTCTCACAACTCTCATGATAAACACTCAACCAACCCCGTCTACTAAAAGCATACGAAAAAATAAAATATCGTCTCCCGGACCAAAGTGACAAGGGTTTATGGGGTGCCTACCACATGATACTACTCAGGAACCAAGTTTCCAATTTACCTACTTTGCATGCAATGGTGGGAAAAGTTGAACTAATGCAATAAAATTCATAGGTAATACATGATCAATGTGAACTTGCCTTGCTGACGGTCTTCAAACTCGAGTGACTCTAAATAGCAAGCCTCGCACTCCGGATGATCTAACGAGACAAACAATTCACACAATAAGCACAACATAAACATAACAACAAGTAAAAACTAATAATATTAAAAATATCGATAACACTAACAAAGACAAGAGAGAAAAACCAAATCAAGAATTCATCCAAAACTCCATGGCAAAGCTTTTAGTAAAAGAAAAAGAAACTATAAATAGTTTTCTGTAGATAATAACATCTTTTAACAGAAACAAGAACTAAGACTAATGAAATTAACAGAAACTATTTCACCTAAAATTTTCTACGCAAAAAGAATCAAATAAAAAGGTTTTATAAAACAGAAGTTATGGCCTATTCAAAATAAATCTTGAATCTCTTCAGATCAAAAATTTATAAAAATAAAATATTTTTATTAGTCCTCAGGATAGACATAACATGTAGAAATCATTTGTAAAAAAAACACTCAAAACAATTTTTTAAATAAAAGTTATACCTAAATTGGTGTTTAATACAAATCCGTTTGAACTCGAAAATTACAAGTTCGAAAATGTTTTTTAATAGAGGGGATTTTTTTGAATTAGCAGCAAAAAGAATCATCTAAATCATAGTTAGAAAACTAAAGATAATAAAAACAAAATTGAGATCTAATCTAAATACGAGATTTTTTGAAAACGTTAGATTGTGGACACGTGACACGTGGCTATCACTGGTTTGCTGGAAGCTTTCGCTACAAGGGCTAAAAGGTGGAAAATCTCTACTTAACTAATACGAAAATAACTTACAAAGAACGAACGTGATGAGGCACGGAAGAAGATGACAGTGGTGCGGCGGTTCCGGCGATCAACGACGTCGGGGAAGTTGTCCAACAGATGCGGGACGTTGAGGGCGACCGATTTTTGCTGAAGGTGAAGGTTGGTGGTGACCGAAGCGAGCTGGGCGTCGAGATGAACTCCATAAAATACGGTGGTGTTACGAGCTGGAGGCGGTCGGTGTAGACGAAAGGAGATCACAAGATCATCTCAAAAGGAATCTAAGGATCAAAAGAAGTCGAGCTGTAGAAGATGGAGGTTTGGGATGGCTCACAGACGTCGGAATCCGGTGATGAACCACAGCTTCTGCCACGAGATCCAAATGACGAGCGCGAGACGTGCATGTGGATTTGGCATGGGTTTTTTAGGGAAATCAGTCGAGGAGAGTCTTAGGTATTTATAGGACATGATGCTTGCAGCAGGGGTTGACCGGCGATAAGATTTCCATGAAGTTTAAAACAAAATCGGCGTCGGTTCATACGCGTATGTGTGTATTTATCTGTTCTGTAAGTGGGGAAAAAGAAGAACTGGTGGGTCCAAGTCCTAGAGAAACAAAGAGGAAAGGAAGAAAAATAAATAAATGAGGGAGGGGGACATTTGCACGTGCTATGCTATCCTCCCATGCGTGCTAGGGCTAGGGCTGTTGCCCTCGTGCGTGGGCTGGGGCGCTTGCTCGCTGGCTGGGCCGGCCGGTGCGCTGGCCTGGCCAGCAGTTTTTTTATTCATATTTTTCATACAGAAAAAACAAAGGGACAAACACATATACTAAAACAAAAAATAAATATAGGGTATTATATACCAAAATGATAGAAAAAACAATTCCTACAACGTGAACATTTTATTATATACAAAATAAAACCTTTATAAAATGTATTTTTGAATTTCAAATAAAAATTGAATTTGACCTTGAAATAAATTGGCACTATTTTTCTTCTGACTTTTGGGGTGTCATGTTACCTCCTCTCATACTTGTTGGACAAGGTATTTTGACAGGGATTTGTGAATAAAATTCACGTGCCAATAAAAATAAAATCAAATACCAAATGAAAGTTCAATTGCCACATTCATTTCAATCAAAATGCATAGATGCTAAGCTATAATTGTAAAACATTCCAAATTGAAAATTTGGGCTGTTACATTGGATCTCTCTCTCTGTTTGTCTCCTGTTTTCGCTGCTGTTTTGTGGCCCTTTGCAACCTCTTGAGCTTGTGTTGGTTTTTTCCTTGAAGAGGAAAGGGTGATGCAGCAGAGTAGGAGTAAGTGTTTCCCTCAGTTTGAGAACCAAGGTATCAATCCATTGGGAGTATGAAGGCAAGTCACCAATGTACCTGCGCAAAAACAAACAAACTTGCACCCAACGCAATAAAGGGGTTGTCAATCCCTTCATGATTAATTGCAAGGTGAGATCTGAAGGTGGAACGTGCAACAAAGTAAAAGTGTAGAACTGAAAATATAATGTGAAGTAGACCCGGGGGCCATAGTGTTCACTAGAGGATTCTCTCATGATAGTAAGTATTACGGTGGGTGAACGAATTACTGTCGAGCAATTGATAGAACCGCGCAAAGTCATGATGATATTTAAGGCAATGATCATACATATAGGCATCACGTCCGAGAGAAGTAGACCGATACTGTCTGCATCTACTACTATTACTCCACACATCGACCGCTATCCAACATGCATCTAGTGTATTGAGTTCATAACAAACAGAGTAACGCCTTAAGCAAGATGACATGATGTAGAGGGATAAATTCATGCAATAGATATAAACCCCACCTTTTTACCCTTGATGGCAACAACACGATGCGTGCCTCGCTACCCCTTCTGTGACTGGGTGAGGACACCGCACAGTATGAACCCAAAACAAGAACTTCTCCCATTGAAAGAATTATAGATCAAGTTGGCCAAACAAAACCCACAACTCGAAGAGAATTACAAGGATACGAAATCATGCATATAAGATATCAGAGGAGACACAAATAATATTCATAGATAATCTGATCGTAAATCCACAATTCATCGGATCTCGACAAACACACCAGAAAAGAAGATTACATCGGATAGATCTCCATGAAGATCATGGAGAACTTTGTATTGAAGATCCAAGAGAGAGAAGAAGCCATCTAGCTACTGGCTATGGACCCGAAGGTCTATGGTGAACTACTCACGCATCATCGAAGAGGCAATGGTGTTGATGAAGAAGCCCTTCGTGTCCGAATCCCCCTCCGGCAGGGCACCAGAACGTGCCCCAGATGGGATCTTGCGTAGACAGAAGCTTGCGGCGGCGGAAAAGTATTTTCGTGGCTCTCTCTGCCAGTTTTGGATTTTTGGAGAATTTATAGGCGGAAGAAGTAGGGGAAAGGAGCCACGGGGGGCCCACAATCCTGCTAGGTGCGGCCCCACCAGGCCGCGGCTAGGGGGCTTGTGGCCTCCCCCGGGGTCCTTTGCCTTGGTTCTCAAGTCCCCTGCGTATCTTCTGTTATGGAAAAAATCATTCCATAGGTTTTATTCCGTTTGGACTCCGTTTAATATTCTCCTCTGAAAAAGGTCAAAAACACGGAAAAATAGAAACTGGCACTTGGCACTGAGTTAATAGGTTAGTCACAAAAAAGATATAAAATAGCATATTCATGCATACAATACATCCAAAGTTGACAAGATAATAACATGGAACCATCAAAAATTATAGATACGTTGGAGACGTATCAAGCATCCTCAAACTTAACTCCTGCTCGTCCTCGAGTAGGGAAGTGATAAAGACTGAATTTTTGATGTAGAATGCTACCTAACATATTTGTCCTTTGTAACTTCTTTCTTGTGACATGAATGTTCAGATTTGTAAGATTGAAAACAATAGTTTGCTATTGACATGAAAACAATAATACTTCAAGAAAACTAGCAAGGTAATCATGAAATTTTGAAATAACAAGGCCAAAGAAAGTTATCCCTACAAAATCATATAGTCTAGCTATGCTCCATCATCCCCACACAACGAATTTAAATCATGCACAACCCGGGTATTGGCCAAGTAATTGTTTTCGCACTCTTACTTTCTCAAACTTTTTCAACTCTCACGCAATACATGAGCGTGAGCCATGGATATAACAATATAGGTGAAACAGAGTGTGGTGGAGGTTGTGAGGCAAAAAGGAGGAGATGGTCACATCGACTCGGCGTATCAACGGGCTACGGAGATGCCCATCAATAGATATCAATGTGAATGAGTAGGGATTACCATGCACCGGACGGACTTAGAGCTATAAGTGTGTGAAAGCTCAAAAGGAGAACTAGTGGGTGTGCATCCAACTTGCTTGCTCACGAAGACCTAGGGCAATTTTGAGGAAGCCCATCATTGGAATATACAAGCCATTTATATAATGAAGATTCCCACTAGTATATGGAAGTGTCAAAACAAGAGACTCTCTATCATGAATAACATGGTGCTATTTTGAAGCACAAGTGTGGAAACAGATAGTAGCATTGTCCCTTCTCTCTTTTTCTCTCTCTTTTTTTGTTTGGACTCTTTGGCCTCTTTTCATTTTTTTGGTGGGCATCTTTGGCCTCTTTTTTTTATTTCCTCACATGGGACAATGCTCTAATAATGATGATCATCACATTTTTATTTACTCACAACTCAATACTTAGAGCAATGATGACTCTATAGGAAATGCCTCCGGCAGTGTACCGGGATGTGCAATGATCTAGCTTAGCGTATGACGTTGAAACATCTCGCTAGCTATCTTAAGATCATGCAATGGCAACATGAAAGTGATGGCACAAGTCATGAGATGGAACGGTGGGAGTTGCGTGGCAATGTATCTCGGAATGGCTATGAAAATACCATAATAGGTAGGTATGGTGGTTGTTTTGAGGAAGGTATATGGTGGGTTTGTGCACCGGCGGAAGTTGCGCGGCACTAGAGAAGCTAGCAATGGTGGAAGGTGAAAGTGCATCTATACCATGAACTCACATTAGTCATGAAGAACTCATATACTTATTGCGAAAGTTTTATTAGTAATCGAAACAAAGTGCTAAACGCATACTCCTAGGGGAAGGGTTGGTAGGTGTTAACCATCGCGCGATCCCGACCGCCACACAAAGGATGACAATCAATAAATTGATTATGCTCCGACTTCCTAACATAGCGGTTCACCATATGTGCATGCTACGGGAATCACTAACTTCAACGCAAGTATTTCTAGATTCACAACACCCTACTAACATAACTCTAGTATTACCAAATACATATCTCAAAACTAAATTGTGAGGAATCAAACTTCTCTTACTAATCAATGCACTTGAATTATGGAAGTTTTTATTGTATCCTCTTTGGATGCCTATCATCTTTAGGACTACTTTCATAGCACACGCCAATTACCAAGTTACTTAGAGAGAGCACTCTCAGAAAGATATAAGTGAAGATCGAGAGTTTTTATTTCTACAAAATATGATACCGCCGTGCTCTAAAAAGATCTAGGTGAAGCACTAGAGCAAAGTTATCTAGCTCAAAAGATATAAGTGAAGCACATGCGAGCTAAATTGCCTAACTCAAAAGATATAAGTGAAGCTCATTGAGTATTCTAGCAAACTCACGATGAGTGCATGTCTCTCTCAAAAAGGTGTGCATCAAGGATTATTGTGACACAACAAAAAGAAAAGTCTCCTATTATACACGACACTCCAAGCAAAACACATATCATGTGGTGAATAAAAATATAGCTCCAGGTAACGTTACCGATGGATTGAAGACGAAAGAGGGGATGCCTTCCCGGGGCATCCCCAAGCTTAGGCTTTTTGGTGTCCTTGAATTTGGCTTGGGATGACTTGGACATCCCCAAGCTTGAGCTCTTTCCACTCTTTATCCCATTGTCCATGAGAACATCACCCAAAACTTAAATACTTCACAACACAAAACTTAAACAGAACTCATGATATCATTAGCATAAGAAAACAAACTACCAACTCTTTAGGTACTGTAGCAAACTTGATTTCTATTTAGATTGGTGTTATATTACTGTATTCTCACTTTTCCATGGCTATTAGCCCCCGATACTATCCATAGTTTCATCAAACTAAGCAATCAACACAACAAAAACAGAATCTGTCAAAAACAGACCAGTCTGTAGCAATCTGTATACTTCGTATACTTATGGTATCCCAAAAATTCTGAAAAATTATGAACATTAGGGAAATTTGCATATCAACCAGAATAAAAAAGAATCAACTCAAAATCTCTTTCTGAACAGGAACTAAAAATAATTTCGGGAGCGCAAAGTTTTTGTCTTTTTCAGCAAGATCAAACAACCATCACCAAAACTAGTCATAAAGGTTTTACTTGGCACAAACAAAAAAAACACAAAAAACACAATCATAACAGAATTATGATGGTGTGGACACAACAAAACAGAAAGCTAAAAGCAAAGATAAATTCATTGGGTTGCCTCCCAACAAGCGTTATCGTTTAAAGCCCTTAGCTAGGCTTAACGATTTCAATGATGCTCACATAATAGATAGCAATCGGACACGAAGAGAGCATCATGAAACATGTGACAAACATATCTAAGTCTAACATACTTCCTATGCATAGGCATTTTATAGGAAATTTTTTTATCAAGACAAGCAATAACTACCATATGCAAGGAAGAAGAAAGAGGCAATATCAATCTCAACATAACGAGTGGTAAATTAGTAACATGAAAGTTTCTACCACAATATTTTCCTGTCTCATAACAATTACATGTGGGATCATATACAAATTCAACAATATAGCTATCACATAGGATATTCTTTTCATGATCCACATGCATGAAAAGTTGACGCTCTTCAAAAATAGTGGGATTATCATCAAATAAAGTCATGACTTCTCCAAACCCACTTTCAATATTATTGCAAATATCATATTAATCATGAGGCTTAAACAAATTTTCAAGATCATAAGAAAAATTATCACCCCAATCACGATCATTGCAACAAGTAGTGGACATAGCAAAAAAGGCATCCCCAAGCTTAGGGTTTTGCATATTTTTAGCATGATTGACATTAATAGAATTCATAGTGAAACCATTGCAATCATGCTTTTCATTCAAGGAGCCCTCGTGAATCACTTCATAAATTTCTTCATCACAATTTTCAGATTCACGCATCTCAAGCAAAACTTAATAAAGATAATCTAGTGCAGAAAACTCACTAGCAATTGGATTAACATAATTGGATCTCTTAAAGCGATTAGAAAGTGGATGAGGATCCATATCAATAGATTTTCACCAAGCGAAGATGCAAGCATATTGAAGGCACAAGGCAACAGAAGCAAACAGAAAGGAAGCGAAAGAAAGGGCGAACAAAAAAGGCTAATATTTTTGTAACTTTTGTTTTTCAGCAGTGGGGGAGAGGAAAATGAGAGGCAAAAGGCAAATAAAGTAAATGCAAGAGATGAGTTTGTGATAGTTACTTGGATATGCTTCACTTTGAATACTCCCCGATGCCAGAAATTGACACATTGAAGGGAGACTATTCTTGACTTGATACTCCCCGGCAACGGCGCCAAAAATTCTTCTTGCTACCTCCTGAGCTTGCATTGGTTTTTCCCTTGAAGAGGAAAGGGTGATGCAGCATAGTAGCAGTAAGTATTTCCCTCAGTTTGAGAACCAAGGTATCAATCCAGTAGGAGTATCAAGACAAGTCACCAATGTACCTACGCAAAAACAAACAAACTTGCACCCAACGCTATAAATGGGTTGTCAATCCTTCACGATTAATTGCAAGGTGAGACCTGATGGTGGAAAGTGCAAGAAAGTAGAAGTGTAGAGCTGAAAATATGATGTGAAGTAGACCCGGGGGCCATAGTGTTCACTGGAGGCTTCTCTCATGATAGTAAGTATTACGGTGGGTGAACGAATTACTGTCAAGCAATTGATAGAACCGCGCAAAGTCATGATGATATCTAATGCAATGATCATACATATAGGCATCACGTCCGAGAGAAGTAGACCGATACTGTCTGCATCTACTACTATTACTCCACACATCGACCGCTATCCAGCATGCATCTAGTGTATTGAGTTCATAACAAACAGAGTAATGCCTTAAGCAAGATGACATGATGTAGAGGGATAAATTCATGCAATAGATATAAACCCCATCTTTTTACCCTTGATGGCAACAACACGATTCGTGCCTTGCTACCCCTTCTATCACTGGGTGAGGACACCGCACGGTATGAACCCAAAACCAAGCACTTCTCCCATTGCAAGAATTATAGATCAAGTTGGCCAAACAAAACCCACAACTCGAAGAGAATTACAAGGATACGAAATCATGCATATAAGAGATCAGATGAGACTCAAATAATATTAATAGATAATCTGATCATAAATTCACAATTCCTCAGATCTCGACAAACACACCGCAAAAGAAGATTACATCGGATAGATCTCCATGAAGATCATGGAGAACTTTGTATTGAAGATCCAAGAGAGAGAAAAAGCCATCTAGCTACTAGCTATGGACCCGAAGGTCTGTGGTGAACTACTCACGCATCATCGGAGAGGCAATGGAGTAGATGAAGAAGCCCTCCGTGTTCGAATCCCCCTCCGGCAGGGCACCAGAATGTTCCCCAGATGGGATCTTGCGGAGACAGAAGCTTGTGGCGATGGAAAAGCATTTTCGTGGCTCTCTCTGGCAGTTTTGGATTTTTGGAGAATTTATAGGCGGAAGAAGTAGGGCAAAGGAGCCACGGGGGGCCCACAAGCCTGCTAGGCGCGCCCCCCAGGCCGTAGCTAGGGAGCTTGTTGTGACATCCTCGACTTTTGCTACAGTAGTGATTGTAATTAAGCTACAGTGATCAACCGCTAATGATGCCACGTCATTGAATTCCCATCTCAGACCCGCGTGGATTCGCGTGTGTCCGGATCGATGATTTGAAAACAAAGGAAAGCACTTTATCGGTTCATTACAAGTATTAAAAGGATATATATATAAAAGGAAAGTATTAAAGAAATAATAATGATGAAAGAAAGAAAGAAAACTGAAAGAAAGAAATAATAAAAAAAGGAAAAAGGTAAAACAAAACAAAACAAATCAAAAAAAAAGAAAAGAAGGAACAACCCCCCCAACCGGCCCAGCTGGGCCAAAAGGGGCCCAGCCGGCCAAACCCTAACGCCCTCCTGGGCGCCACCCCCCCTCGCTACTCCCTCCCTTTCCCACGCCGCCGCCGCCAGCCACCCCCCCTCGTGGGGGGCCCCACCCCACGCGCCATCTCCTCCCCCTCTCTCGGCCCCCTCACCTCACGAGAGCCCCTCACCCCCCCGAGATCCCGTCGCCCCCCTCTGCCCCCCTCGCCTCTCCCTTCCCATCTCGCCTCCTCCACCTCGCCCCTTTCCCTCCCCGGCCGGCGGCCACCCCTCATCACGCCGACGAGCCGCCCCCCCCACGGCTCCTCTCCTCCCCCGGCGGCCCCCCACCTCACGGCCTCCTCGCCTCCCCCACCGGCCTCCTTCCCGTCGGCCCCCTCCCTCCCTGGCCGGCGCGCCATCTCCTCCCGCGGCGAGCCCCGGCCGCCCCTCGGCCTCCTCCTCCCGCGGCGAGCCTCGGCTGCCTCGGCCTCCACCGGCCGGCCATCCCCCGGCCCACCATCGGCCGGCCCCTCTTCACCAACTCCGGCAACCACTACCACCACGGCCACGGCATCCCGGCCACCTCGGGCTCCTCCTTGCCGGAACCTCACCGTCACCGTCACCGCCTCGTCCGCCTCCACGCCGTCTCCTCCGCCCCGTCCCGCAAACTCCGGCTTCACCGGGCCGTCACGTCACCGTCGGTGAGCCCCTCCTCGGGCTCCTCCCACCGTGTCGATCTCCTCGCCGTCCCGGTTCCGTTCCGGCAAACGGGGCCTTGATCCGTCGACGGTGGACTCCGGTAGGAAGATTTGAGTTTTTGGTTCCTCTAGGTTGTGTTAGCACAGAGTTGTTCTCTGTTAACACAGAGATGAGTGTTGAGAGTTTTTTGAGAGAAAAGAAATAAAAACAATTGATGTATTAGATGCCGTATGTATGTATGTATGTATTCGATACCCGTATTATGTATGTATTTGCGTATATAGGCATGTGGAGAGATACGACATTTGTATGTTTATTTATTTGTGTTTTAAAATGTGTATTTGGCCTTAGGTCACTTACCGGTGGGGCCATTGCACCCGGGTCTATGACAGGGAGGCCCCACGCGTTAGTTGAAATAAAAATATAAAAATAATGTTTTTCTTAAAATAAATAAATAAATAGATATTTAGTTAAAATAATTAATTAACATAATTAGAGTATGACACGTGGGTCCCTCGTTGAATTAATCTGATTAATAAATAATTAATCTTAAATAAAACTTGTGCCTATGACGTTCGGGACC
Organism: Hordeum vulgare subsp. vulgare; assembly: GCF_904849725.1. NCBI lineage: Eukaryota > Viridiplantae > Streptophyta > Magnoliopsida > Poales > Poaceae > Hordeum > Hordeum vulgare. The sequence goes on along the minus strand of NC_058520.1, from coordinate 74,255,211 downwards.
CGCTGGTCAGTTGACCGGTCAAACGTTGATGTCAGCCTGACATCGCGATGATGTCATAATAGGATTTTACTAAATCTTTTGAATCTGTTTTTAATTCTTAAATAATTAATAAAACTTTGAAAATTAATATAAAATAATCCGTAAGTCAGATCAAAATAATTTCAACATGAAAGTTGATCAATAAAGCGAGACGAACCCGGATACACGGTCTGTTCGTCTGTCACGCGTCCCTAGCATAGCAAACATGGAACTTTTCCATCGTTTCCAGGATAACCGGTAGTAGCCCGAGACCCGGAAAATATCGTCAGATATTCTTCCGACCCGTCTATGACGGATGTTTCCTGCGTTAGCTCATGTCTAGCCTGCATATTTCCATGTCATGTTTTGTGTTGCATCGGTGCTATTATTTATTGTTTCTTCCCCCTCTTCTTACCGGTAGACCCCGAGACTGACGCTGCTGCCGGGTTCATCTCCGACCCTGCCGATCAGTCCTTTGCCGCAGAGCAGCAAGGCAAGCAAACTCCCCTTGATCATTCCTATATCGCCTATGTCTTTCTTTCTACTGCTTGCATTAGTATTTTGCTACTGTTGTAGTTAGCTCCTATATCTGATGCATAGCCTGTTTTTGATGAACTGCTACTTTCAGTCCTGTACTTTTAATCTGCTTAGTATAGGTGGAGCAGTCATCCCCTCTGACCCCGTAGCTCAGTTGCCCCGCTTGTTTTTCAATCTCGATCTCCGATCGACGAGCCAGACCCGACACAACATGTTCACCCCCCTTCGTTGTACGACGCTACAGGGATACTATCGCGTACCGAGGGTGACACCTCGCTAAGTACTCCTGATGATATCTCTGTAGTATAGCTAGTCGGTCGTGGTTATCGAGGGTGATTCCTCTTTCACCATTCCCGATGACGCCTCTGTCGTGCAACCCCGCGAGTGTGGGACCCCCGAGGGTGATTCCTCTAAGCCCACCTTGACGGGTACATCGTCGGGATCCAACGAGGGTGATTCCTCGGATTCCCCCCGATGTTACAACCACACAGTTACTCGACCATGTTACTGGGTTCATTGGTGATTAGTTGTAAGCCGGGTGGATTCCCGTGAGACTGTGTTGTTGGCCTATTTAAAATGCTAATGGATTTGGGTATTTGATCTGGGTTGGTCGGAGACCTTTTCGCACTAACCGGCTACGCGGGAAGAATTTTGGGTACTCGGCGTCGCGGTATCAGCCGAAGCTTTTCAGATGCCAGCAGTGTAGCGGCGCGCGCCAGAGTGGTCCCGAGATGCATCGCGCTTGTGAATAAGGGATGCTAGGACTGACGTCGGCCGCCCACGCCACGTGCAGGAGCGTGAAGGGGAACTGGGCCCATGAACCCTTTGTGCTTAGGATTTAGACCGGCGGGCTGGCCTCTCTGATTAGTCTTAGGTGGGGCTGCGACGTGTCGATATTCCGAGGCCGGGCAGGACCGAGAAAAGTATGTCCGGCCAGAGTGTTATCGAGCGTGACGGGACATGTGGTGCACCCCTGCAGGGATGAAAATTAACTATTCGGATAGCCGTGTCCACGGTTACAGGACGACTTGGAGTTGTGCCCCGATCTTATACAACTACAATTGTTACTTAACTGGATTTAGTTTGCCTCGGGATTGCTTCCTCGCAGGGAGTCGAGGGAGGATCTTTAGGCGTGACCTCACTTTAATGTTGCTGCAACAATATGGCTATTATTGTGTTACCCCTGTTCTACTCTCGTCTATTGCTGCAAACCCTGAAGATGCTAGTCGTCGATAGGACTAGGCCTTCTCTCTCTATTCTCGCATTGCTGCAGTCACTCCACATATAACCCCCCCTTCTTTGATACTGATGCATAAATAGAATAGTTCTGATGTAAGACTTGCGAGTACTTTGGATGAGTACTCACCGCTGCTTTGCTTCCCCCTTGTTCCCTTGATCCGTTTGCTGCGACCAGATGATGAAGCCCAGGAGATGGAGGTCCCCGCCACCGACGACTGCTACCCCGACGGTGCCTACTACTACGTGGAGGCCGCTGATGATCAGGAGTAGTTAGGAGGTTCCCAGGCAGGAGGCCTCGCCTCGTTCGATCGTTGTATCTTTTGTGTTAGCCTTCTCTAAGGCACCCCATGTTTTATGTCTGTACTCAGATATTTGTTGCTTCCGCTGACTCGTGTGTTTATCGAGCTTTCGTATTCTAGCCCTCGAGGCCCCTGGCTTGTAATATGAAGCTGATGTTATTTTATTTGTGTCTAGAGTTGTGTTGTGATATCTCCCCGTGAGTCCTTGGGTTTGATCGTACGCATTTGCGTGCATGTTTAGCGTACGATTAAGCCGAGGGCGTCACAAGTTGGTATCAGAGCCAACTGCCTGTAGGTAGCCCCCTTTCCAACTCCTTGGCCGAAGTTGAGTCTAGTGTTTGAAAAACTTTACTAACACTGATGTTGTGGCTTACGGGCCCACATCTCAATTGGGTGGTATTAGTATCTTTTACTCCTTTCCTATACTCTGGGCTCTACTTTCTCTTCTCTTTCGGGTCAAAGATTTTACTAACTCTAACATTAGGTTCTCGAATCACATCAATCCGGAGCGCTGGACTATCTACTCTTTTTCTCCTGAATATGCATTACACACACTGTCATTGACATCCGTCAATCTTATTTTCAGATGCGTCCCGCAAGACAGCACGTGCGCCTGACACAGGCCACTGAGACGACTGGGTTCCCGGCCATTTTGGTCGATCTCCTGACCAGGCTGGGATATCGCTGGTACCCCGAATACACTGTGTTCGAGGATTTCCGCGAGTACAACCAGTACCAGTACCAGGCTGAGGTTCGCATCTTCGACCAGAGGGGCGGCGAGACCCTCGAGCGCCACGTGTTCTGTGGTATTGGAGTGTCGGTCGAGATGGCCGTCCATGATGCGGCCTACATCGCCATCACCCGTCTCCGTGGAGCGTACCCTCACCTGGAGGAGAGCCCTTTCAGATACATCCCGCATGCTCCTGCTGGGGATGAGACTGGATCTGATCTCACTGCCTACGCTTCTGACGTTCGGGAGCGCAACGACCGTTCCTACGTCGTTGTCTGCGCCCCCTACGTGACGCGTCGCTACGACGCGCGGATTCTGGTGCAGTACACTGAGGCAATGGATTGTGCTTTCCGAGCTCTGACTGTGGAGCTGTATGCTATGCGCGCTCGTCTTTACGACGCGTTGACAGAGCTGCAGCCATCACACTGTCCGAGGGTTCCTCCTATGCGCATCCGCGAGCCGAGCAGGACAGAGCTACCATCAGCTCTCGAGTGGACTGATGTTGGGGGTAGAACCCCTGCACTTGGACCTCAGCTGCTCGACTGGATGCGGTACCCTCACCAGAGTCACAACGGGACACAGGGTCCTGTCCCTACCTTCTATCACCGCCAGCTACCAGGATTCGATCGTCCTCTCCGACGTTGATGTAGCCTTATCGCTACATCTCGTTGTGGTACTCTTCCACCGCGTGCCTGCGCGCCGCCTAGTGAGTCCAGGGTATCGTCAAATGCGTCCGGGCTATCGCCAAATTTCGAGTTTTTAATCGTTAGTCTGTAATCGAACTTATGTATGGGTCTGTATGTCGAACTCAACTACTATGGAGTATCTATCGCATTTCCCTTTCATTATGCTTGATTACTTCATGAATGCGTGCGATGCCTTTCGATTACTTTAAGCTAAACTACCCCTGCTAAATATTTAACAGGATGGTTAGACCAGTTGGCCGCCCGCGTGGTCCTGCCAACGATGCACCACCCCCGCCTCCTGAGTATATGGCGGGGATGATCCAACAGTTTGAGCTGAACCGCCAGTTTATGCAAGGGCTCATGGATCAGTTCCAAAGGCCGAACATGAACCAACCACAAGGCGTGACACTGCAAGACTTCTGCCGTCTCAACCCTGCGATCTACCGCAGCTCAACTCAGCCTCTAGATGCTGATGACTGGCTCCGTGACATTTCTTATGAGCTGGAGTCTGCCAATGTGCCCCTGGCGAGCTATGTCAACTTTGCCGCCTACTTTCTGAAGGGTCCCGCTGCTCAATGGTGGGACAGCCACAGACGCTCTCAGCCCGATGGAACTATCATCACTTGGGCAGAGTTCAAGGCTGCTTTCCGTGCTCGATACATTCCCCAGGGAATCATGGATCGGAAGAAGCGTGAGTTCCGCAACTTAGTCCAGGGCAACAAGACTGTGGATGCTTATCAGCGGGAATTTCTGGAATTATCTCGCTATGCTGAAGAAGACATTGCGACTGATGCACGCAGGGAGGAGAAGTTCCGTGAAGGCCTCCACCCTGATATCAAGCTGACACTCCTCGTTCAGGACTATGCTGATTTCGCCACCCTCGTGAACAAGGCTATTCAGGTTGAGACTGGTCTGCAGGAATACAAGGATAGCAGCAAGCGCAACCGTGACATGGGCTCTTCTTCGGGCTCGTCTGCACAGAAGCGGAAGATCTGGATTCCCAACAACATGTACCATGCACCTGCTCCTACTCCGAGGCCGTCCTATGCTGCACCTCGCCTGCCTCCTCCACCACCTAGGCAGCTGAGGCTTCCAGCTCCACCACCTCGAGTTCCTCCATCCCGTCCTGAGGACGGGTTGTGCTTCAAGTGTGGCCATCCAGGTCACCGTGCTAGAGACTGCAGGCAGAATCAGAATCAGCTGGCACTTCCCGCAACTGGCCGTGGCAACAACCAGAACCGCAATTTCAACACTAAGCCTGCTTATGTTCGTGGTCAGGCCAACAACATTGATATGGGTCAAGCTCAAGACCAGCCTGCTACCGTGATGGGTACACTTCTCGTTAACTCAGTACCTGCTTCTGTATTGTTTGATACAGGAGCATCGCATTCCTTTATGTCGGAAAATTTTGCATACATGCATGACATTAGGAGCGAAGAGATGAACATCCCGATAGTGGTAAACACCCCTGGGGCCGAATGCCGAACCTCTGTGGTTTGCCCCCATGTTCCAGTTGAAATTGAAGGATTAGAATTCCTTGCCAACCCCATCCTACTAAAGTCATCCAACATTGATCTCATATTGGGGATGGACTGGTTGAAAGCTCATACGGCATCGATCGTTTGTGCCACCAAAACCGTCCACCTCCTACACCCTTCAGATGAACTAGTAAGCTACCATGCTCATCTCGTCCGTAATGCTGAGGCACGACTGTATGCCTTGAATGCATTAAATGCGTCGCCTCTTGAAGGGATTGAAAACATTCCAGTGGTCCGAGAGTTCCAAGATGTCTTTCCAGAAGAACTTCCGGGGATTCCCCCTGCTCGAGCTGTCGAGTTTGTCATTGACTTGGTACCCGGTACCACTCCTATTGCCAAGCGTCCTTATAAAATGCCACCACATGAACTCCTTGAACTTAAGCAAGAAATTGACAACTCGCTCCGTCTGGGTTTCATCCGTCCGAGTTCCTCTGCTTGGGGAGCACCTTCTCTCTTTGTTAAGAAGAAGGATGGGACAAATCGATTGGTTCAAGACTATCGTCCTATCAACCAGGCCACTATTCAAAACAAATATCCTCTCCCGCGGATAAATGATTTGTATGATCAACTTGCTGGTTCCACCGTTTTCTCTAAGCTCGACTTGAGATTGGGATACCACCAGATTCGTGTTCGCAAGGAGGATATTCCAAAGACCGCCTTTGTTACTCGATATGGATCATACGAGTACACCGTCATGTCCTTCGGCTTAACCAATGCACCGGCAACCTTCTCTCGATTGATGAATTATATATTCATGGACTACCTCGACAAATTTGTCGTGGTATATCTGGATGATATTCTGGTGTTTTCGAAGAACAAACAAGAGCATGTTGAACATCTTCGTCTTGTACTGGATAAGCTTCGGGAGCATAAACTCTATGCGAAGTATTCCAAATGTGAGTTCTGGCTAGACGAAGTGACTTACCTTGGTCATGTGATTTCCAAGGATGGTATTGCGGTCAACCCCGAACGAATTCAAGCTATTCTTGACTGAACTCCCCCGAAGAATGTCAAGCAAGTCAGAAGTTTTCTCGGACTCGCCAGCTATTGCCGTCGATTCGTCGAGAACTTCTCCAAGATTGCGAAGCCCTTAACCAACCTGCTTCACAAAGGTGTTAAGTATGAATGGACTGATAAATGTCAGGAAAGTTTCCAAACGCTCAAGGACAAACTGACGTCCGCTCCAGTACTTGCTCCTCCAGATACGAAAAGGGATTTCGTCATATACTGTGATGCTTCTCGTCAAGGAATAGGTTGTGTCCTAATGCAGGATCGCAAGGTGATCGCTTATGCTTCACGTCAACTGCGTGCTCATGAAGAGAACTACCCAGTTCATGATCTCGAGCTTGCCGCAGTCATTCATGCATTGAAGGAATGGCGACAATACCTTGTCGGTAATCGCTGTGAAATCTACACCGACCATCAAAGTCTGAAGTACTTGTTCACTCAACCGGAGCTGAACCTGCGTCAACAAAGATGGATGGAGCGTATAGAAGATTTTGACTATAGTATATCATATACCCCTGGCAAGGCTAATGTAATGGCTGATGCCTTAAGTCGCAAGTCATACTGCAACCACCTCCAGGTTCATCAGGTTCACGATCGTCTGCAAGAGGAATTCCGTAAGCTGAACCTCCACATTGTTCCTCAGGGTTACCTTGTTCCCCCTCCTGAAGAGTATCAAAAGATGAACCTTCGTGTTGTTAATCAGGGATCCCTCAGTAACCTAGTGGTTGAACCAGATCTTGTGAGCTCCATAAAGAATATACAAAACTTTGACGATGATGTCGACAGGATTAAGAGCTATATTGCAAGGGGTAAACCCTCCTTTTTTACTGTTGATGAAGGTGGCGCCTTGTATTTCAAGGGTCGCCTATTCGTCCCAAATAAGAAGGAAAATCTCAGGATGACTGGGAAGGTGATGGAAGAAGCTCATGACACACCATTGTCTATTCACCCGGGTAGTACCAAGATGTACCAAGACATCCGGCAAAGATTCTGGTGGCCCAATATGAAACAAGACATTGCACGCTATGTGGCGGAATGTGATATATGCCGGCGTATCAAAGCAGAACACCAAAAGCCTGCTGGAACTCTGCAACCTATCTCTATTCCCGAGTGGAAATGGGATCACGTTGAAATGGACTTCGTCACTGGTTTTCCCAGGTCTCAGAAAGGTAATGATGCTATTCTTGTCGTCATTGATCGACTGTCCAAAGTTGCACATTTCCTGGCCGTCAAAGAAATGATTAATGCTAGTCAGCTGGCAGATCTTTATATGTCAAGAGTTGTTTCACTTCACGGTATTCTGTTGGTAATCAGTTCGGACCGTGGCAGCTTGTTCACTTCAAAATTCTGGGAAAGTTTTCAGAAGGCTATGGAGACTCATCTGTCCTTCAGCACTGCATTTCATCCTCAATCCCAGGGACAAGTTGAACGAGTCAACCAAATTCTCGAGGACATGCTTCGAGCTTGTGTCATTTCTTTCGGTAAGAAATGGGAGGAATCTCTCCCGTATGCCGAGTTCTCTTACAACAATAGCTATCAAGCTAGTCTGAAGATGGCCCCTTTCGAAGTATTGTATGGGCGAAGGTGTCGGACTCCTCTGAATTGGTCAGAAACTGGGGAACGATCACTCTTCGGTCCGGATATTATTCAACATGCCGAAGGTCAAGTCCGCATTATTCATGAGAATCTGAAGGCTGCTCAGTCTCGTCAGAAGAGTCAGTATGACCGTCATCATCAAGATATGGTCTATCAACCTCGCGAAAAGGCTTATCTTCGTGTCACACCAATGAGAGGTGCACACCGTTTTGGAATCAAGGGCAAGTTAGCTCCTCGTTATATTGGTCCTTTCACTGTTCTCGAAAGGCGTGGAAGAGTGGCTTATCAATTGGAACTGCCGGCGAACCTTTCCCAGGTTCACGATGTCTTCCATGTTTCTCAGCTCCGTCGCTGCTTCAAGGACCCTATTCGAGCAGTGGATCACGATATGCTTGAGCTACAACAAGACCTCTCTTATAAAGAGCATCCGGTCCGTATTCTCGACCAAGCTGAACGTAAAACTCGTCGCAAGGTCACTAAGTTCCTTAAGGTGCAGTGGTCAAATCACTCTGAAGATGAAGCCACTTGGGAACGCGAGGATCATCTTCGTGATGAATACCCCGGGCTCTTTCCCTCTACCTCTTAATTCTCGGGACGAGAATTCTTGTTAGTAGGGGAGAATTGTGACATCCTCGACTTTTGCTACAGTAGTGATTGTAATTAAGCTACAATGATCAACCGCTAATGATGCCACGTCATCGAATTCCCATCTCAGACCCGCGTGGATTCGCGTCTGTCCGGATCGATGATTTGAAAACAAAGGAAAGCACTTTATCGGTTCATTACAAGTATTAAAAGGATATATATATAAAAGGAAAGTATTAAAGAAATAATAATGATGAAAGAAAGAAAGAAAACTTAAAGAAAGAAATAATAAAAAAAGGAAAAAGGTAAAACAAAACAAAACAAATCAAAAAAAGAAGAAGGAACAACCCCCCCCCCCCAACCGGCCCAGCTGGGCCAAAAGGGGCCCAGCCGGCCAAACCCTAACGCCCTCCTGGGCGCCACCCCCCTCGCTACTCCCTCCCTTTCCCACGCCGCCGTCGCCAGCCACCCCCCCTCGTGGGGGGCCCCATCCCACGCGCCATCTCCTCCCCCTCTCTCGGCCCCCTCACCTCACGAGAGCCCCCCACCCCCCCCGAGATCCCGTCGCCCCCCTCTGCCCCTCTCGCCTCTCCCTCCCCATCTCGCCTCCTCCACCTCGCCCCTTTCCCTCCCCGGCCGGCAGCCACCCCTCATCACGCCGGCGAGCCGCCCCCCCCACGGCTCCTCTCCTCCCCCAGCGGCCCCCCACCTCACGGCCTCCTCGCCTCCCCCACCGGCCTCCTTCCCGTCGGCCCCCTCCCTCCCTGGCCGGCGCGCCATCTCCTCCCGCGGCGAGCCCCGGCCGCCCCTCGGCCTCCTCCTCCCGCGGCGAGCCTCGGCTGCCTCGGCCTCCACCGGCCGGCCATCCCCCGGCCCACCATCGGTCGACCCCTCTTCACCAACTCCGGCAACCACTACCACCACGGCCACGGCATCTCGGCCACCTCGGGCTCCTCCTTGCCGGAACCTCACCGTCACCGTCACCGCCTCGTCCGCCTCCACGCCGTCTCCTCCGCCCCGTCCCGCGAACTCCGGCTTCACCGGGCCGTCACGTCACCGTCGTTGAGCCCCTCCTCAGGCTCCTCCCACCGTGTCGATCTCCTCGCCGTCCCGGTTCCGTTCCGGCAAACGGGGCCTCGATCCGTCGACGGTGGACTCCGGTAGGAAGATTTGAGTTTTTGGTTCCTCTAGGTTGTGTTAGCACAGAGTTGTTCTCTGTTAACACAGAGATGAGTGTTGAGAGTTTTTTTTGAGAGAAAAGAAATAAAAACAATTGATGTATTAGATGCCGTATGTATGTATGTATGTATTCGATACCCGTATTATGTATGTATTTGCGTATATAGGCATGTGGAGAGATACAAGATTTGTATGTTTATTTATTTGTGTTTTAAAATGTGTATTTGGCCTTAGGTCACTTACCGGTGGGGCCATTGCACCCGGGTCTATGACAGGGAGGCCCCACGCGTTAGTTGAAATAAAAATATAAAAATAATGTTTTTCTTAAAATAAATAAATAAATAGATATTTAGTTAAAATAATTAATTAACATAATTAGAGTAGGACACGTGGGTCCCTCGTTGAATTAATCTGATTAATAAATAATTAATCTTAAATAAAACTTGTGCCTATGACGTTCGGGACCCGCTGGTCAGTTGACCGGTCAAACGTTGATGTCAGCCTGACATCGCGATGATGTCATAATAGGATTTTACTAAATCTTTTAAATCTGTTTTTAATTCTTAAATAATTAATAAAACTTTGAAAATTAATATAAAATAATCCGTAAGTCAGATCAAAATAATTTCAACATGAAAGTTGATCAGCAAAGCGAGACGAACCCGGATACACGGTCTGTTCGTCTGTCACGCGTCCCTAGCATAGCAAACATGGAACTTTTCCATCGTTTCCAGGATAACCGGTAGTAGCCCGAGACCCGGAAAATATCGTCAGATATTCTTCCGACCCGTCTATGACGGATGTTTCCTGCGTTAGCTCATGTCTAGCCTGCATATTTCCATGTCATGTTTTGTGTTGCATCGGTGCTATTATTTATTGTTTCTTCCCCCTCTTCTTACCGGTAGACCCCGAGACTGACGCTGCTGCCGGGTTCATCTCCGACCCTGCCGATCAGTCCTTTGCCGCAGAGCAGCAAGGCAAGCAAACTCCCCTTGATCATTCCTATATCGCCTATGTCTTTCTTTCTACTGCTTGCATTAGTATTTTGCTACTGTTGTAGTTAGCTCCTATATCTGATGCATAGCCTGTTTTTGATGAACTGCTACTTTCAGTCCTGTACTTTTAATCTGCTTAGTATAGGTGGAGCAGTCATCCCCTCTGACCCCGTAGCTCAGTTGCCCCGCTTGTTTTTCAATCTCGATCTCCGATCGACGAGCCAGACCCGACACAACACGTTCACCCCCCTTCGTTGTACGACGCTACAGGGATACTATCGGGTACCGAGGGTGACACCTCGCTAAGTACTCCTGATGATATCTCTGTAGTATAGCTAGTCGGTCGTGGTTATCGAGGGTGATTCCTATTTCACCATTCCCGATGACGCCTCTGTCGTGCAACCCCGCGAGTGTGGGACCCCCGAGGGTGATTCCTCTAAGCCCACCTTGACGGGTACATCGTCGGGATCCAACGAGGGTGATTCCTCGGATTCCCCCCGATGTTACAACCACACAGTTACTCGACCATGCTACTGGGTTCATTGGTGATTAGTTGTAAGCCGGGTGGATTCCCGTGAGACTGTATTGTTGGCCTATTTAAAATGCTAATGGATTTGGGTATTTGATCTGGGTTGGTCGGAGACCTTTTCGCACTAACCGGCTACGCGGGAAGAATTATGGGTACTCGGCGTCGCGGTATCAGCCGAAGCTTTTCAGATGCCAGCAGTGTAGCGGCGCGCGCCCGAGTGGTCCCGAGATGCATCGCGCTTGTGAATAAGGGATGCTAGGACTGACGTCGGCCGCCCACGCCACGTGCAGGAGCGTGAAGGGGAACTGGGCCCATGAACCCTTTGTGCTTAGGATTTAGACCGGCGGGCTGGCCTCTCTGATTAGTCTTAGGTGGGGCTGCGACGTGTCGATATTCCGAGGCCGGGCAGGACCGAGAAAAGTATGTCCGGCCAGAGTGTTATCGAGCGTGACGGGACATGTGGTGCACCCCTGCAGGGATGAAAATTAACTATTTGGATAGCCGTGTCCACGGTTACAGGACGACTTGGAGTTGTGCCCCGATCTTATACAACTACAATTGTTACTTAACTGGATTTAGTTTGCCTCGGGATTGCTTCCTCGCAGGGAGTCGAGGGAGGATCTTTAGGCGTGACCTCACTTTAATGTTGCTGCAACAATATGGCTATTATTGTGTTACCCCTGTTCTACTCTCGTCTATTGCTGCAAGACCCTGAAGATGCTAGTCGTCGATAGGACTAGGCCTTCTCTCTCTATTCTCGCATTGCTGCAGTCACTCCACATATAACCCCCCCTTCTTTGATACTGATGCATAAATAGAATAGTTCTGATGTAAGACTTGCGAGTACTTTGGATGAGTACTCACCGCTGCTTTGCTTCCCCCTTGTTCCCTTGATCCGTTTGCTGCGACCAGATGATGAAGCCCAGGCGATGGAGGTCCCCGCCACCGACGACTGCTACCCCGACGGTGCCTACTACTACGTGGAGGCCGCTGATGATCAGGAGTAGTTAGGAGGTTCCCAGGCAGGAGGCCTCGCCTCGTTCGATCGTTGTATCTTTTGTGTTAGCCTTCTCTAAGGCACCCCATGTTTTATGTCTGTACTCAGATATTTGTTGCTTCCGCTGACTCGTGTGTTTATCGAGCTTTCGTATTCTAGCCCTCGAGGCCCCTGGCTTGTAATATGAAGCTGATGTTATTTTATTTGTGTCTAGAGTTGTGTTGTGATATCTCCCCGTGAGTCCTTGGGTTTGATCGTACGCATTTGCGTGCATGTTTAGCGTACGATTAAGCCGAGGGCGTCACACTTGTGGCCTCCCCCGGGGTCCTTTGCCTTGGTTCTCAAGTCCCGTGTGTATCTTCTGTTATGGAAAAAATCATTCCGTAGGTTTTATTTCGTTTGGACTCCATTTAATATTCTCCTCTGAAAAAGGTCAAAAACACGAAAAAACCAAAACTAGCACTTGGCACTGAGATAGCATATTCATGCATACAAACCATCCAAAGTTGACAAGATAATAGCATGGAACCATCAAAAATTATAGATACGTTGGAGACATATCACCCTTCACCATTTCTGAAATATTCGGAGATTCGTAACTCCGATCGGGCTGAAACTTTGGGGGATTTTTATAGCGAAAATATCTTTCTTGCGTTAGAAGGAGAGCCTCAACCGATTTAAGGGCTAGCCACAAGCTATGAGGGCGTGACCCCACCCCTTGGCCACGCCCTGTTGGCTTGTGTGGCCCTCGGGCACTGTCTTGTGTTGATTACAATTGCCAAAATTCACATATGTTTCAAAAAAATCTCCATATATTTTTATCACGTTTGGAATGCATTTGATATGAATTTTATACGAACAAAAAACACATAAAAAATAGGAACTGGTACTGGCCACTGTATAAGTAAGTTAGTCCCAAATATAATATAAAATGTTGCTAAGAGTGTATGAAAGTTGAAGAATATTGGCATGAATACATCATAAATTATCGATACGTTGGCGACGTATCGGCTTCCCCAATCATAATTCGTGCTCGTCCTCGAGTAGGTAAATGATAAAAGAAATAATTTATGAAGTGTGAATGCTAGCATAGTATATAATTTTGACCAATGTTACTTACAATCACTTTTTCTAGCATCATAAACCAAAAACTACTCTCTCATAGAACTTCTCATGATCAAGTAACAAGCTATTCACATGTTAGAGTATATACCATACACTTTCTTGAAAGCTAGCAAACTATATTTCAGTCCTCAAAGAATTACAATTCATCTTATTTTCAGGAAGGGCCTACGTAAGAGCTTTGATTTAGAAAATTCCACATACTCAACTATCATTTATTCTTGCATGATTGGTGACACTCCAGGCATATTTTTAGAACAAGAAGTTTCAATCAAACACATAGGAAGATAGGGGCTTAAAGTTTCATCTCCCAACATAGTTATCATGAAGATAATTGTCAACAATAATGAATCATGATCACCTATATCCAACTTGATATATGTGCATGGATCTTTCCCCACCACATGATGCTTGACAACTAAAGGATTAATATATTGGAATGGGGAAGAACATTATTGACTCTTGCATAAAAGTAAAAGATAGGCCCTTCCTAGGGGGAAGCAGAGGTTGGCATGCGCTTTTTGTTTTTGGATGTGCAAGCTCTTAATGAAAAGGAACATCACTTTATATTACCCCTTGTGATAGAAAATTTTATTATACAGTCTCTCGCCCTTATTTCTTTGCCATCACAAGATCGTACAAAGCTTATTTCCCCTTACAATAAAAGATCATACATGTTTAGGAGCAATTTTTATTGCCTTGTGCACCAATGACAATTTACTTGAGGGATCTTTTTCAATCCATAGGTAGGTACGGTGGACTCTCACGGAAAGAAACTGGGTTTAAGGGTTAGGGATGCACAAGTAGTATCTCTATTAGTTCGAATTTTTGGGCTAGTGAAAGATCCTAGGCAAGCACCGCATGTTAGAGGATCCATGACAATATAACCACTATGTGAATATAAGCAACCATAACCATTATGGTGTCTTCCTTGTGCAATGACAACTACTTGATGAAGTTTCAAAATAATTAATGGGGGCTCAGAATCATCGAAGATGTCCAAGACAATATATTTATATGGGAAATATCTCTTACTTCAATATTACTTCATAAATTGTTCAAGTGACCAATGCTATGTTTGTTAACCTCCAATAAATTTTATTGCTTATACTCTTAGTATGTAAAAGTCACTACTCCCTCTGGGACAAGCACATGAAGCATACATAATTTCACGTTTTATGACATTCAATTCATTCAACATTTTCTCTTAGGGTATAATCAAGGCACAAGATTGATCATCAAACTACTATCAACAATATATAGGTGAAGTTCATAGAGCATTCTTCAATGAATATAGAGAGACCAATATCCAATCTCAAAATATATAAGTGAAGCACACGAAGCATTCTATAAAGGCATACTCAAAAGATTTAAGTGAAGCACATGAAGAATTCTATAAATCAACCAAGGATTATCTCATACCAGCATGGTGCAGAGAACAAAAGGGAATAGTAAATACAATATATGCTCCAAGAATAGCACATGTGAACGAATGAATACTTAGGATGAACATTGGCTATCCAATAATTGTTGACAAAGAGAGGTGGGACGCGTAGCATCCCAAACTTAGATGCTTGAAACTTCTTGTAATATTTACTTTGAGTGACTTGGGCATCCCCAAGCTTGAGCTTTTGTATCCCATTCAATCCTTTCATATCCCGATTTCACCTAAGTCTCAAAAGCTTCATCCACACAAAACTTGAAAAGAACTCGTGAGATAGGTTAATACACATAAGAATAAATAAACACTTCATGTACTACTAAGACAAATTTCATAATAATTTTCAAACATTAGGTACTGTATACTATTAGTTCCACAATTTATATCTACTAATATAAGCTATGAAAACACTAGGATAAGTAAATAAGAAAACTATGACATCAATCTATCTAAACAGGACAGTCTGTAACAATTTATTTAAAAGGTGTACTTTTGTATACCCAAATTCTTAAAATTAAGGAAGTGATAAATAATTTGTATGAAAACACTGATTTAAAATTTCAGAAACTTTCGATATTCCAGTAAAACTTGAGAATTCAAATACTACAACAAAAGTATCTATTTTTGTACATCACACATCACACATGCAATTCAAGCATTCTAAAGGCATTTCTTGGAACTCCTTATTGAAAAATAAGATTATAAATAGCATATAATGGAGAATTAGAAAATAAAATGACGGTCGAAGAAAAACACATATCATGTGATGATTAAAAATATAGCTCCAAGTAGGATATACCGATAGTGTTGAAGACGAAAGAGGGGATGCCTTTCGGGGCATACCCACGCTTAGAAGTTTGAGTCTTCCTTGGATATTACCTTGGGGGTGCCATGGGAATCCCCAATCTCACGAGTCTTCCTTATACATATCGATATCTCACCCAAAACTTCAAAACTTCAATCACACAAAACTTTATAGAAATCTCGTGAGATCCATTAGTATAATAGGAAAATCATAAATTTTAGGTAATGTCATAAGTTGACTCTTATTTTATTTAGCATAAGGTACTATATTCTAAATCCTTCATGGCTTATACCCCTGATATTATCCATAGCATAATAAAAGCAAGCAAACTATGCAAGCAAAACATAATCTGCCTATAACAGAATAGTGTGTGAAGATATATTTAATTGCCATACTTATGTAACTCTAAAAATTCTGAAAAATTAGGAAGACCTGAAGAATGTGTATATCAGTACTGTGTAAAACATTCAAATTAAAAATACATTCCAGTAAAATCAGAGAAATTCTACACTGGACATCAAAGTTTCTGGTTTTGCACCGTATCATTTCTACTCATCATACGAATCATCCCAAATGCTTTACTTTTAGGCACATTATTGAAATAAGAGACACAAAACATGATTACTACAATATCTTAATCATGTGAACACACGAAAATAGAAAGGATAAGTGTTGGTTGTCTCCCAACAAGTGCTTTTCTTTTAGGCCTTTTAGCTAGGCAAGATAATTTAAATGATGCTGACATAAGGATAGTTCATGAAACATGCAAAAGAGCATCATGAATATTATGAAAAGCACATTATTTTTATCGTATAGTGGTATATACAAGGGTATAATTATTTTTATGAGAAACTTCCATGAAAAATTCTACATTGTTTGCATGAGCATGAACACAAGTGTTCAAGGTCGACCCTCACTTCTTCAATGCATAACTTTCCAATCGCTTCTCTTTTAAGAGACAAGTAAATTTTTTGTATTTTTAATTTTTCAATATTTTGTTTGTTTCAGCCAAAACCAAAGAAAGAAAAAAAAATAAAAAAAACAAAAACAAAATATACTTAGTGATAAAAGCAAACAAGCATACATGAAAATATTAACCCCGCGCTATTGCTCCCCGGTAACGGAGGCAGAAAAGAGCTCGATAATCCCCAATTGAAAGGAATCACCATAGAACTTTCCAAAGAAGGAAGTGGTAAGTATGGAGTGTTGAACCCACAAGGAGCTAAAGGTAAGATCAATATTCTCTCAAGTCCTATCTTCAACCGATATGATTCTACATACATTGAACGTTTGCTTCTATCTGGTAAGGAGAAATTAAACCACATTGTGGGTAAAAAAAAGGATAGAATTGCCGGATATTGGATAACTAGAATATGAAAATAGTTTCTGCACTAAATAGAGTTAGAATATATTCAAGTATAATACAAATAGCGAGTGTGGAATAATGATGGTATGGAGTGTGGAATCATCCTAGGCAATTGATAACAAGATCGGTAATCATTCTTGCAATTTTATATCATGGAGAGGCATGAGCTAACATACTTTCCATACTTGGATCATATGAACTTACGATTGGATCTCTAGCAAGCATCCCAAACTACTATAGGTCATTAACGTAAACCCAACCATAGCATTAAACATGAAGTCCTCTTTACTCCCAACAACACACACAACAAGAACAATAACAACAACTACACAAACAACTCCCTTACTCGGCTGTAAGCTTCTGTCACTCTAGCCACCCACTATAAGAGAATCATGAACATATTGCAAACCCTACAACAAGAATTCCCTCATGCCTGCACTGCATGAAGGGTAGAATAGGATTGCACGAAAATAAAACATACACTCAAATCAATCAAGATCATCAATCAACCCAAATGACAACATAAATCTACTCAAACATCATAGGATGGCAACACATCATTGATTAATAGTATGTGGCATGAAACACCATGTTCAAGTAGGGGATTATAGCGGGGTGCGGGAGAGTGGACCACCATAGAGAGATGAGGGAAGGTGATGGAGACGATGATGTTTATGAAGACGATCACCGCGGCAATGGTTCCTTCGTCGGCACTCCGGCGCCACCGAAAGAGAGGGGGGAGGGGGGGAGTCTCCCGCCTTAGGGTTCCTCCTCCATGGACTATCCCCATCTTGGGAGAGGTTCTCCCTCTTGTCCTTGGCCACCATGGCACTCGGAGAGGCGACAGCCCCTCCCAGATTGGATATCTCTTTTTGTTTCTCTCCTATTTTCTGGCCCTCACCGTTTCTTAAATATTCGGTAAATTCGATCAGGCTAAAATTTTGATGGGACTTTTATCGTGGAAGTATCTTTATTTATTTTGGTAGAAGGAGAGTGTGAACTAACTTAAGGGCTAGGGACAAGCTATGAGGGAGCGACCCCACCCCCTCGCCATGACATGTTAGCTTGTGGGCTCCTAGGACACCATCTTGCGTTGATTCCAACTCCCAAAATTCACACATATTCCAAAAACAATATCTGTAATTTTTTATCGCGTTTGGAGTCCCTTTGATGTGGATTTTCTTGAAATAAAAAACCCACAAAAAACAGGAACTGACACTTGGCACTGGATAAGTAAGTTAGCCCCAAAAATAATATAAAATGTTGCCAAAAGTATATGAAAGTTGTAGAACCTTGAAATGAATACTTCATAAATTATCGATACATTGGAGACGTATCGTCAAGTAACCTCCAGAATGAATTGTGATTGCGAATAGTATCTTTAGACATTGCTCATTAGCTATATTTGTCAGTTCTATCATTCTAATCGCTTGTCTGGCCACTAATGTGGTCCTTTGTTGCTTCTTTGGGAGAATTTTATTAAGTCAGAGGCAACAGGAAGGCATGACAATTATCAAGGTCCTTATGTACGTCGTGTACTGTATTTTTTCTACCATACCATATGCGAAGAGATGAGGATGAACCAACTAAGTCATGTACTATTTATTTACTGGTGGTGTCGATAAGGAGAACATATCTAGTCGATATCTGAATCTATGAACTATTATATCGATGATGTTGAGTTATGTCTACATAGTGTGCCTTTGTATGCTAATATAATCTCAATGTATCCTATGTACTATTCTTGTTCTTTGACTTAGCACATATGCTCATTTTTAGATAAACTGTGATGTTACTATCAATGTTATAAACCAGAATTATCTTTCTGAGAATGCTTATATGTGAACTATTCATCATCTTTGTTAATAAATTCTATCCAATATGTTATTCACGTCTAAGACCCATCTTAAATTTCATATCTTATTCATAGATAATGATTTGGTGTATGGAACCATACTAAGCCAATATCATTGCTATTTTTTATATGCAATGCTCCTATGACTATATTATTGGATTGAAAATGATTATACCCACCACCACTGTTGGAGGCACTCTAATTATTATTTTTTGGAAGGGAGATAACACTAAACATTGACTTTCTAATTTCTACCAATATGGCATCAACTATCCTAGACGTAATTATTTGTATCCAAATGAAGAAGTAATTATTTGTACCCAAATATAGACATAATTATGTGTATCCAAATAATTATTTGGATATTATCCAAATATAATTATGTGTATCCAAGTATATACGTAATTATTTGTACCCAAATATATACTTAATTATGCGTGTCCAAATAATTATTTGGATATTATCCAAGTATAAATATTTGTATCCAAATATAGACTTAATTATGTGTACCCAAATATAAACTTAGTTACGTGTATCCAGATTTGGATATTATCCAAGTATAATTATTTGTATCCAAATATAAAGATTTTTATTTCTCACTAATGATCCATATATGGTAATAAATAGGCTGCAATATTTGGTGTAATAAATGATTAATAAAAAAACAGCCTCAAATATATAAGTGGTCTGAGTGGTCAGTATATGCTTCATCAAATACAATACACAAACTATCTCTCAATAGGAGGACTCACTTGTATGGCGAAGCTTACGATGAACGGAACCAGGGTGGTCATGATTATGATAGTTATCCTCGCTTGTACCATGATTCAATCGGAGTGTAAGTAGATGAAAAAATCATGTGGAATATGATAAAGCTTCTATTGTATCAAAAATTATTACATAGAGTATGACCCCTCCTTGAAGAACCGCTAACACAAAAGCTTGTTGACATGCCATTGTTCTTTGCATGCAGGTCGACCAATTGAGCAGATGAACAACAACAAGCTCCAAATGTGCCTGTGCTCACGGATAAATAAAGTTTACTGCTGTGACTTAGGAGGTGGTTGCTATCGAGATGAATTACAATGCATAAAAGGTTGTGCTCCTGGATGCAAGCGATCTCATACCTTGACAGAGCCATGAGCAAGCACTACATATGATTTATCGTGAGAAATTATGTCATGCCCATC
Organism: Hordeum vulgare subsp. vulgare; assembly: GCF_904849725.1. Taxonomy (NCBI): domain Eukaryota; kingdom Viridiplantae; phylum Streptophyta; class Magnoliopsida; order Poales; family Poaceae; genus Hordeum; species Hordeum vulgare. Next base: position 74,235,496 of record NC_058520.1, on the reverse strand, counting down.
TTGAAATAAAATTATGAGATGTGATCCTGTTATGCTAGTGGTTTCTTACCTTTATGATTCTCATATACTAATATTTACTCCCTGTGTACCTAAATAATTGTAGTTAGGGCGAGTTAGACTAGTTCCCCCCAACTACAATTATTTAGGTACAAAGGGAGTAGTTATTATGTTATATTTTATGGATGTGTAAGCCGTATTGCTGAGGATGATTAGGACCAAGTTGGGATAGTTGTCGTTCGGTGGTCTTGCAATCTCGGCACAATTTTATTATTTGTTGAGATGCTGTGAATTTTTGATGACCTTTGGTAATATAACTGGAATATTTTTGCAAACAAAGGACAAAAACATATCTTTGTCTCTACTTGTACTTAAAAAACACCATCCATACTAACTTTATACTAAATCAACAATAATCTCTACTCCTAAAGGAGCAATCTGCGGTCGTGATGGTAGGTTTCTGTTCCGTGTTTATTTTCGTCATACCTCCCACCTTCGTCCGGTTTTTTGTTCGATTTTGTGTCCCTCCTCCCATCATCATATATTTAGTAATGTATTTATGTGAAAGAATCAATCAAAATTAATTTCTTAAAATTTTTGAAAAACCAAATTTTAATTAATTAACCTTACCATAAGTGGCTCAATCACATTTATTAACATTTCCATACATCACCAAATTACATTAATTTCTAATAAATCTTTAAAGACCCAATCTAAATTATTTAACCTTTTGATAAGTGGCTCATTCACATTTATTCGTATTTCTGTACATCACCAAATTACATTAATTTCTAATAAATCTTTAAAGAACAAATCTGAATTAATTGACCTTACCATAATTGGCTCAATCACATTTATTAATATTCACATACATTAAAAATATATTAATTTCTAATAAATCCATAAAGACCAAAACTGAATTAATTAATCTTACCATAAGTGGCTCAATTACATTTATTAATATTTACATACATCTTAAAATTATATTAATCTCTACTTCTAAAAGGGGAGTGCATATGTCGAGGGGAGGAGCCAGGATAAAAACTGACCGGAGGCACCCAACTATAGAAAACTATCACACATATTTACACATAGGCTTATAAATGCTTCAATCTCTACTCCTAATGGAGCAGTTGGTAGCCTAGTATCGGTTTATTTTGGTCCTCCAGTTTTATTTTCTTCCCACCTCCCACCACCGCTTCCAATTGGTTTTCTTATCCATCGATTTATTTTCTCTCCATTACTTTATTTCAAATCAACACTTTCCTAACATACAAAACATCACATATCTAACTTTTCTAACTGATATATCTAATTAATGCAAAATAAAGGAAAGTGTGTCTCTTAGGATTGCATGTATATCTTTTTGTAGAAAAATGAGAGAAATCCTCCACACATTTATTTCAAATCAACACTTTCTTAATGTAGAAAAGATCACATATCTAACTTTCGTAATTTGTCTCTCTAATTAATGCAAAATAAAGGAAAGTATCTCTCTCACAATTGCATGTATCTCATTTTGTAGAAAAAGGAAAGAATCCCTCTATCGATGGTGTGTATCTCTTTCTTTATTTTCCTAGTTGATTTACTTAAAACTAACCAATAAATTACCCAAGGATAATTTTGTCCAAAATTTTCAATATTATACTTCCTTAGTCACTCTGCCAAAAATAATCTCTACTCCTAAAGTCTCGGTACCTAGGTCATCATTCGTTTTGTTCGTTCCCACTCCCCACCCATTCCCCCTCCCATCAAGCTTCCCCTCCCACTAATCACCAATTTTTTCTATCCCACAAGAAACCGATTGATGAATAGACAACCCCAAAAAACCCTTATGTTGAAACTTAATGTATGTCCTCCCTCCCAATATCATCTCATAGTCGCCGCAAGCCCCTTTGCTTTTCGCCTTCCTACCTCCTCGGCTCCTCCCCTACCTTCGCTAAACCACTTCAGCCCAGGCCTTCCACGCATGTTGCTGGGCCATGCCGCCGCTGTCACAGCCCTAGTTTTAATCTTGGTTGTGATTGTTGAAATGAAGAAGTGATCAAGCGTGAGAAACCAAAAAAATTTCAAATAAGCAATATAAAAATTGCTTCAAAGTGAACCAACAAAATGTCCCTCGTATTCTAATAATATATTGGAATGAGGTAAAATTCAAACCAATAATTATGGAATCATAGGAACATTTTATATTGGGCTTTTGAATTAATCGAAAAATTATTTGAATTGGTTTATATTTGCTATATATAAAATATTGATCCAAACATTATGAAACTTATTGTGTGGCAGTGATTAATTCTAATTAGACCACATATATATTTTTCATGATTTAATAAATGGTTTGATATATTTTTTCAAATAAAAAAAATGTCACGCAATAGAAAAGAAAGAAATAGAAGAAAAACCGTGTCTATCTGGGTCTCCCTGCAAGAGAAGTGGCTTGGCCGAGGGGCGGGGTCGGCTTCCACCTCTGCGAGTAGACGGAGGGGAAGGTGAGCACGGCGAGTCACCGCGCCAGCTCCTGCTTCGTGCTGGCAGCCGCCCGTGCATCCCTATCCCTCCTTGTCCACCACCTAGACCCCCTCGAGCTCATCCCCCCATTACCGCTCTCTCCCTCTTCCTCTGCTACTCTTGCCTGGTCCGAAAGCCGTCGTCGCTATCGTTAGCCACCGCGACCACCGACCATTGCTAGCCCCTGTGACCTGCCCAAGGCATCCGACTTCTTGAGCTGCTCCTCCCCATCATTGGAATCGAGCCCGGACGCCTCATACCTCACCATCTCTGTCGTCTTCTCCACCTCCGACCACCCGCCGTCGTGCTTCGATTCGCCGCGTGCAGAGCCTCCCTGCCCCCACCGTTGTCGCCACTACGATCGCGTTGAGCCATGATATGTCTCCAACGTATCAATAATTTTTGATGGTTTCATGCTATTATCTTGTCAAACTTTGGATGTTTTGCATGCCTTTTATATATTTTTTGGGCCTAACTTATTGACTCAGTGCCAAGTGCGAGTTCCTGTTTTTTCCATGTTTTTGACCCCTTTCAGAGGAGATTTTGAAGGGAAGCCTCAGGGGCCCCACAAGCCCCCACCCCACGGCCAGGGGGGCCCATAGGCTTGTGGGGCCCCTGGGCACCCTCTGCCCTAGGGGTTGCGCCTATATATTCCCTAAAAATCCCAAAAAATCAGGAGATCATCGAAAGTACTTTTCCGCCATTGCAAGCTTCTGTCTCCGCAAGATCCCATTTGGGGCACTTCTGGTGCCCTGCCGGAGGGAGATTCGGACACGGAGGGCTTCTTCATCAACACCATGACCTCTGCGATGATGCGTGCGTAGTTCACCATAGACCTACGGGTCCATAGCAAGTAACTAGATGGCTTCTTCTCTCTCTTGGATCTTCAATACAAAGTTCTCCATGATCTTCATGGAGATCTATCCGATGTAATCTTCTTTTGCGGTGTGTTTGTGGAGATCCGCTGAATTGTGGAGTTATGATCAGATTATCTATGAATCTTATTTGAGTTTCTTCTGATCTCTCTTATGCATGATTTCATATCCTTGTAATTCTCTTCGAGTTGTGGGTTTTGTCTTGCCAACTAGATCTAGGATTCTTGCAATGGAAGAAGTGCTTGGTTTTGGGTTTATACCGTGCGGTGACCTCACCCAGTGAGAAAAGGGGTAGCGAGGCACGCATCGTGTTGTTGCCATCAAGGATAAAAAGATTGGGTTTTCATCATTGGTTTGAGATTATCCCTCTACATCATGTCATCTTGCTTAAGGCGTTACTCTGTTCGTCATGAACTCAATACACTAGATGCATGCTGGATAGCGGTCGATGTGTGGAGTAATAGTAGTAGATGCAGAAAGTATCGGTCTACTTGTCTCGGACGTGATGCCTATATGTATGATCATTTCCTTAGATATCGTCAGGACTTTGCAGGGTTCTATAAATTGCTCGACAATAATTTGTTCACCCACCGTGATGTTTGCTATTTTGAGAGAAGCCTCTAGTGAACACTATGGCCCCCGGGTCTACTCCACACCATATTTTCATCCTTACACTTTTTACTTCGTTGCACTTTCCGCCTTCAGATCTCACTTGGCAAACAATCTTGAAGGGATTGACAACCCCTTTGAAGCGTTGGGTGCAAGCTTGTTTGTGTTTGCGCAGGTACTCTGGACTTGACGAGACCCTCCTTCTAGATCGATACCTTGGTTCTCAAACTGAGGGAAATACTTACTGCTCCTGTGCTGCATCACCCTTTCCTCTTAATGGGAAAAACCAACAGAATGCCAGTCTTCATCAACGTGTCAATTTCTGGCGCTGTTGTTTGAGAAGTAGCAGAAGGATTTCTGGCGTCGTTGCCGGGGAGGAAGATCAAGTCAAGAACTCATCCAAGTAGGTGTCACAAACTCATCTCTTGCATTTACTTTGTTTGCCAGTTGCCTCTCGTTTTCCTCTCCCCCACTTCACCAATTTGCCTTTTTCGTTTGCCTTTTTTCATTTGCCTTTTTCGTTCGCCTTTTTCGTTCGCCCTTTTCTCTCACTTACTTTCTGTTCGTCTGTGTGGGATAGTCTACCCTGATGGCTAGATCCACCACTTCGAACGATACTCCTGAGAGCGAAGTCCTCAATTTCAAACAAACTGAGGAAGAAAACTTAAAGGACACTTGGTATAGGATTCGCAATGCTCAGAGTAGATCCACTCATAAGCAATCCACTACCGTCCCGCTTCGTAGTTTTTATGTGGGTGTTTCTCCTTGGAATAGGTTTATTCTTGACACCATCGTAGGTGGAAACTTCTTGGGTAGCCATACCGTTGATTTTTATGGAGCTGTAAAAAATTTGGTAGGCTCACCCCCACTCATGGTTAATGGAACTACCTTAACTCTGGAACATGTGATGCGTAGGCTGGACGTCATTGAAAATAAAGTTGCTATGATCGAACTCATTAAGAATTTGGATAAAAAGATCCACAATCAAATCACTCAGTACAGATCCAAGGTGGGAATGGTTTTGAAAAATTTAAAGGAGAAGGAACCCACAGTTAATGAAAAACTAGGTCATGATTCCGCTAGGATTGGCAAACTAGAGGATGTTATAACCAACTTGGGTTCCGCTTTTGCCGCTGTGCAGAATACTCCAAATTTTGCCCACAATAAGGTCACCAAGTCTGTTTTTGTTACCAAAAATAGTGGTGAATCATCTAGCAAGAAAGATGAAAACCTTAAGATGATAAGTGATCACGCTACTTATGGTTTGAGCACCAAAGACAATGATACGTTATTCTATCGCTTTTATGCCTAGCTAAGGGCGTTAAACAATAGCGCTTGTTGGGAGGCAACCCAATGAATTTATCTTTTTCTTTCTGTTTTTTGCGTTCACACCATCACAATTCTGTTGTGATTGTATTTTTTGTGTTTCTTTTTGTGTTTGAGCCAAGCAAAACCTTTATGACTAGTCTTGGTAATGGTTGTTTGATCCTGCTGGAAAAAGACAGAAACTTTGCGCTCACGAGATGATTTTTCATTTTTATTCAGAAATAGCTTTTGAGTTGATTCTTTTTGCTGCTGGTTGATATGCTTTTTCCCAGGCCTTCGTAATTTGTCAGATTTGTTGAGGTACCATAAGTATACGAAGTATACAGATTGCTACAGACTGGTCCATTTTTGACAGATTTTGTTTTTTAGTTGGTTGCTTGTTTTGATGAAACTATGGTTAGTATCGGGGGGGGGGGGGTACTAGCCATGGAAAAGTGATAATATAGTAGCCCAACACCAATATAGATAGAATTAAAGTTTGCTACAGTACCAAAAGAAGTGGTAGTTTGTTTTCTTGTACTAATGTTATCACGAGTTTCTGTTTAAGTTTTGTGTTGTGAAGTTTTCAAGTTTTGGGTGATGTTCTCATGGACGATGAGATAAGGAGTGGAAAGAGCTCGAGATTGGGGATGCCCTAGGCATCCCAAGCCAAATTCAAGGACACCAAAAAGCCTAATCTTGGGGATGCCCAGGGAAGGCATCCCCTCTTTCGTCTTCAATCCATCGACAAAATTACTTGGAGCTATATTTTTATTCACCACATGATATGTGTTTTGCTTGGAGCGTCTTGTATGTTAGGAGTCTTTTCTTTTTGTTGTGTCACAATCATCCTTGCTGCACACCTTTTTGAGATAGAGAGACATGCACTCATCGTGATTTTGCTAGAATTCTCATAGTGCTTCACTTATATATTTTGAGCTAGATACTTTTGCTCTAGTGCTTCACTTATATCTTGTAGAGCACGGCGGTGCGTGAATTGGTAGTTGGCTTATGCTATGAGAGTAGTCCCAAATGTGGTAGGAACCCAAAGAGGATGCAAAAACCTCCATCTTCATGTGCATTGAGTAGAAAGAGAAGTTTTGATTCCTCTCAATTAGTTTTGAGACGTCGATTCGGTAATATTGAGAGCTATGTTAGTAGGGTGTTGTGAATCTAGAAATACTTGTGCTGAAGTTAGTGATTCCCGTAGCATGCACGTATGATGAACCGCTATGTTAGGAAGTCGGAGCATAATTGATCTATTGATTGTCATCCTTTGTGTTGAGGTTGGGATCGCGTGATGGTTAACACCTACCAACCCTTCCCCTAGGAGTATGCGTTTAGCACTTTGTTTCAATTACTAATAAAAACTTTCGCAACAACTATGTGAGTCCATGGTATAGATGCACTTTCACCTTCCACCATTGCTAGCCTCTCTAGTGCCGCACAACTCTCGTCGGTACACAAAACCACCATATGCCTTCCTCAAAACAGCCACCGTACCTACCTACTATGGCATTTTCATAGCCATTCCGAGATATATTGCCTTGCAACTCCCACCGTTCTGTCTCATGACTTGTGCCGTCACTCTCATATTGCCATTGCATGATCGTAAGATAGCTAGCGAGATGTTTTCAACGTCATACGCCATGCTAGATCATTGCACATCCCGGTACACTGCCGGACGCATTTCCTATAGAGTCATCATCATTTTGAGCTGTGAGCAAATAAAAGTGTGATGATCATCATTATTAGAGCATTTTTCCCATGTGAGGAAATAAAAAAAAGGGATAAAAAAGAGAGGCCTAAGACCCCAAATGAAGAAAAAAAGAAAAGAGAGAAAAAGAGAGAAGGGACAATGCTACTATCCTTTTCCACACTTGTGCTTCATAATAGCACCATGTTCTTCATGATTGAGAGCTTCTTGCTTTGTCACTACCATATGCTAGCGGGAATCTTCATTATAAAACTTGGCTTGTATATTCCAATGATGGGCTTCCTCAAAATTTCCCTACGTCTTCGTGAGCAAGCAAGTTGGATGCACACCCACTAGTTTTCCTTTTGAGCTTTCACATACTTATAGCTCTAGTGCATCTCTTGTATGGCAATCCCTACTCATTCACATTGATATGTATTAATGGGCATCTCCATAGCCCTTTGATACGCCGAGTCAATGTAACTATCTCCTCCCTTTTTGTCTCACCACCACCACCACACTCTACTATTCCACATATAGTGCTATATCCATGGCTCACGCTCATGTATTGCGTGATAGTTATCAAAAGTTTGAGAAAGTAAGAGTGCAAAAACAATTACTTGGCCAATACTGGGGTTGTCCATGATTTACATTAGTTGTGTGAGAATGATGGAGCATAGCCAGACTATATGATTTTGTAGGGATAACTTTCCTTGGCCTTGTCATTTTGAAAGTTCATGATTACCTTGCTAGTTTTCTTGAAGTATTATTGTTTTCATGTCAATAGAAAACTATTGTTTTGAATCTTACAGATCTGAATATTCATGTCACATGAAAGAAGTTGCAAAGGACAACTATGCTAGGCAGCTTTCCACATAAAAAATTCACTCTTTATCACTTCCCTACTCGAGGACGAGCAGGATTTAAGCTTGGGGATGCTTGATACGTCTCCAACGTATCTATAATTTTTGATGGTTTCATGCTATTATCTTGTCAAACTTTGGATGTTTTGCATGCCTTTTACATATTTTTTGGGACTAACTTATTGACTCAGTGCCAAGTGCGAGTTCTTGTATTTTTTTCCATGTTTTTGACCCCTTCCAGAGGAGATTTTGAAACAGAGTCCAAACGGAAGAAAATCCCCGAAAATATTTTTTCCGTAACGGAAGAAGATCGGGAATCTTGAGAGCCAAGGCAACTGAGCCTCAGGGGCCCCACAAGCCCCCACCCCGCGGCCAGGGGGTAGGCCGCGGCCCACAGGCTTGTGGGCCCCCTGGGCGCTCTCTGCCCTAGGGATTGCGCCGATATATTACCTAAAAATCCCAAAAAAATCAGGAGATCATCGAAAGTACTTTTTTGCCACCGCAAGCTTCTGTCTTCGCAAGATCCCATTTGGGGCACTTTTGGTGCCCTGCCGGAGGGAGATTCGGACACAGAGGGCTTCTTCATCAACACCATGACCTCTCCGATGATGCGTGAGTAGTTCACCATAGGCCTACGGGTCCATAGCTAGTAACTAGATGGCTTCTTCTCTCTCTTGGATCTTCAATACAAAGTTCTCCATGATCTTCATGGAGATTTATCTGATGTAATCTTCTTTTGCGGTGTGTTTGTCGAGATCTGATGAATTGTGGATTTATGATCAAATTATCTATGAATTTTATTTGAGTTTCTTCTGATCTCTCTTATGCATGATTTCATATCCTTGTAATTCTCTTCGAGTTGTGGGTTTTGTCTGGCCAACTAGATCTACGATTCTTGCAATGGGAGAAGTGCTTGGTTTTGTGTTCATACCGTGCGGTGACCTCACCCAGTGATAAAAGGGGTAGCAAGGCACGCATCGTGTTGTTGCCATCAAGGGTAAAAAGATGGGGGTTTTATCATTGGTTTGAGATTATCCCTCTACATCAGGTCATCTTGCTTAAGGCGTTACTCTGTTCGTCATGAACTCAATACACTAGAAGCATGCTGGATAGCGGTCGATGTGTGGAGTAATAGTAGTAGATGCAGAAAGTATCGTTCTACTTGTCTCGGATGTGATGCCTATATGTATGATCATTGCCTTAGATATCGTCATGACTTTGTGCGGTTCTATCAATTCCTCAACCATAATTTGTTCACCCACCGTGATATTTGCTATTTTGAGAGAAGCCTCTAGTGAACACTATGACCACCGGGTCGACTCCACACCATATTTTCAACCTTACACTTTTTTACTTCGTTGCACTTTCCGCCTTCAGATCTCACTTTACAAACAATCTTGAAGGGATTGACAACCCCTTTGAAGCGTTGGGTGCAAGCTTGTTCGTGTTTGCGCAGGTACTCTCGACTTGACGAGACCCTCCTTCTGGATCGATACCTTGGTTCTCAAACTGAGGGAATGTAGCGACCCGACTCAAGACGAGTCAAGCCTCTGTGTTTCTGTGCCATCCCTGGATCAGTATGCTGGCACACACAGTACATCAATGTATATATCAAGTGCAATCACATGTAAAAATAGCGTAAAACTGATATATACCTTAAATATCTCAGCGGAAGCGGTCAAGGGAGTGGAGTCCCAATAAACACCAACGGCAAGTTGAGTGTAGACCGTAACCCTGGATCGTACTCTTACTCGTCGAAGAAAAATATCTGCAACATAAGACGTTGCAGCCGTGTAGGTCAGCATATTGAATATGCCGGCAAGTCACATAAGAGAGGGGTGAAAAGTAATCATCTATACTATATGCATATATGGCAGGTGGGGCTATATGTTTTTAGCGAAAAGAAAATTTTCTCCTACATCAAGAGAGGGCTAAAAGTAAAATGTTACTACATTGTTGGTTGTTAACGAGATGGTTCCACCAACCAATCCTCGTACCCGAGTTGTCAATAATTACCCTCATCAAATATATTTAATGGTGTTGAGAAATCCAGATAACTTCAGTTCCTTTGGCTCAAGTTGTCCATGACCGTGGACACGGCTAATCGATTAGGTTTGAGTACTTTGCAGAGTTTTGCACACGTTCCCCACAAGATTTGATCGCCTCCGTGTATGTCCTCGCACTTCAGGATGTTTGAAAACCGGATGATCAAAACATGGTCTTTCAACGGGTCCCTCTGAATCCCTGTCGATGCCCATCCATTCCTACCGTTCTTCTACATCTGCTAGCACCGCCTGTCCAGAGTCGCCGCGTTGTCCAACCAAGACAGAGCCCATAATGACTTGTGGCTGTGCAGGTAAGCCTTGGGTCTTGAAAATATCCGTCCGTCTCGTTGAGCCCAGGTGAAGCTTTCCGCAGGATGTCATGGCCTCTCCAGCATCCCGGGTCATCCACTGTGTTCTCCAGGGAGCCGATCAACCGTCCATCACCCAGAGTTGCATTGCGTCCGAGGTCTTGAAAATCTTGTCTTAACCGGTCTTGATTATTTAATCAACCTCGCATCACTCGTGTTATGCACTCAAACGAAATCCCGTCTACTCAAGCGTAGCAATATGAAATTTGTCGTCCCGGGGCCAAGTATCGGGGTTGTTGTGTGCCTACTACATGATACTACAATCTATACTAAAATTTCCAAGTACCTACTCAACATGCAATTGGGCATAGGATGGTAGAACTACGATGCATAAAACATAGGTGATAGTATGATCAAAGTGACTTGCCTGGTGATGTTGACGAAGAAGAATTTCTCGAGAAAATAACTTGACAGACTACTCGTCACTCTCCGATGAAATCTATATAACAAACATATCATTCACATAAGCATTCATACTAGCAATCATTCTAGCAATCAAAACAAAAGAGAGAGCGAATAGGAATCCGAAGGAAACTTCAAATAAGACTAGAGAATCTTCTACTACATAGTTTTTGTCTAACAGAAAACACTAAATAGTTTTTGTCTAACAGAAAATAATAACAAGGAACTAAGATAAAATAAAGTATTTTTTCACAAAACTTTTTGAAAGTATTCCCAAATGGGATTTGAAACACGGGGAAACCAATTGCAAGTTACTACGGAACTAGAGTTGATTTCATGAAAACAAATAAAACTAAAATAAAAACTTGTTGTAAAACTACTGTTTAACTAACAGAAACAAAACATAATCTTTCTGAAATAATAAATAAAATATTTTAAAAACAATTATAGAAAATGAATTAGCCGCAATCCTAAAAGAGGTGAAACAGAAATTGTTTCACGAGAAACAGTGAGCTAAAATACTCAAACAAATCTGAAATTTTTACCACTGATACATAAGATCACTAGTGATCAGTAGCAAAAAGAATCAACTCAAAATCATTTTTAAACTCCTGGAATGGGCAAAACAAGGTTTAAGCTAAATCTGATCTAAATTATATTTGAAAATTTCAAACATAGACAAATTATATGTTTTTAAACACTACAGGAAATTTGTGAGCTACTGGAAAAAGAATCAGTATCATTGGACTTCGGGATCAAAAGTTAGAGGCTAAACAAGATTGGAACTTTTCTGTTTTTGCAAATAGGCACAAAAATGAAACTAACTAGTAAGTAATAGGGGGTACACGTGGCACGCTACGATAGGCTGCGGGAGATGTTTGTTGCAACGTTTGGAGCAAACGGCCGAGGCTAACAAAAACTTGCTGGCTAAATGATAAGTGAAATTAAAACCGCCGATTTTCTACTCTAAACCGAAGGGTTATTCTAGGATCTAATCTAAACCATTGAGTAGAGATCTAATGGCTACAAAACAAGAAAAGAGAAATAAAAGAGAGAAAAGAAAGTCTACCGATAGTGGGGGCAGCTCCGGTGAGGTGGCGTCGCCGGCGAGGGTGAGGGGGCTCCGGGGGGCGGTGAAGAGATGGGGAGGCGGCGGCGGTGGTCCTCCTCCGAGGGGAGGCGTCGGGCGGAGCGGGGGCGGCTCGGGTGCTGCTCCCAGGGGGGGCCGAAGGCTGTAGAGCTCGGTTCCGGCGGGGCTGCTGCAGAGGGCGGCTCGGGCGGCGGCTCGTCGAGGAAGGGGTGGGAACGGGGGCGGCCAGGGATGGTGGTATTTATAGGCCATGAGGGGAGAGGAAAGGAAGGAAGAGAGAGGGGATCGGCAGGGGATCCCGAGTTCCTGGGGGACCTCGGCTCGGTCTCGGGCAAAAATTTGGAAGGGGGAGGAGAGGGATGACCGCGGGAGGGAACGGGTCAGCCAGCGGGTCCCACTGGTCATTGAGAGGGAGGCAGGGAAGGAAGGAAAGGTCGGCCGACATATAGGGGATTCATTCCCTGGGGCTGTGGGATTCGGCCCATGGCCTTATAATGCGCTCGGGGGCGGCGGCTAAAACTTTCCTATTTTAAATCCTTTTTCGAAACAGAAAATCAAAAGCGAATAAAGAGGAAGTAAATCAAAATATTAATATAGGGTATTATATACCAATAAAAATCAGAGAAAAAAATATAGATGATGGGCATTTTTCCACGGCAAAAATAAAAACTTCAGAAAAAATTATTTTCACAAATTTGCCTAAAATATTTATTTTCTTTTGCAAATAAATTTCAAAAGACCCTCTAAGTTTTAGGGTTCAAATAACTTTCAAAATGCCCGTGGGTTTGAGGGTCATGTTCCTCCTCTCTAGAATGTATTTCCCGGCATTTCTTGCACGAAGAAAAACAAATGGAAATGCAAAAGAATTCAATGCAAATATCTCCGTTCAAATTCTTTATAGTTGAAGAAGTCATGTCATCTTCTCTCTTTGCTTTTAAAAGATTGAATTTGAATTCACCGGAGAAGGGGAAGGTCATTTTATTCCCTCTCGTTCAAAAGTTTCGAAAAGTTTCAAATTTCACACAAGTTTCAATCACTCAAGCAAACAAACAAACAATCAATCTAATAATTATATTAACATTCCAAAATTTATAATTTTGGGATGTTGCAAACTACCACACTTAAAATGAATCTCGTCCTCGAGATTCGAAGAGGCTAGAAAGAAAGGTTAGGGTTTGGGGGTCTTCTAACAAATCCAATCTCCGGCAAGGTGGGATGATACCACACTTAAAATGAGAGATACTGGTCCCTCAAAAAGGCTTTAACGATCCTCTGGGGTTTTGGCAACTGACATCGCACAGTCTTCATTTCTTCTGTTGATATAAGCTTCTTTCGTCACTCGATCTTCTTAACTGACAGTCTCGTGGTCAATTCTAAATAACATATCGATGGTTCTCATGGTGGTCTACCATTTGTGGTTATCCTGCAGAGAGAGGGGTCTTGGTTTCATCCTCACCGTAAAATTTCCTACGCGTGACAACAAATGCCATGTACATGGGCTTTTCTTATACCACTCTAAGGCTTAAAGAAAAAGCTTCAAAGAACGTCGTCTCTCTATATGGGTAAGTCTCTCAGATTTACCATTCCTAATAGCAAGATAAATGATAAGAGTAAGTCGTCATGGTGATCAATCCATTCCGCACCCAAATCATTTCTCTGAATAAGGTTTAGCAAATCTCGCATTCTAACACTTGGGCATCCTCACAAGCGTTGCAGAATTTCTCTTGTCCACGAACGAAGTTCGGATAATCCATTGGTTCTGCAAGCTGAACGAAACATCTATCGTATCTTCACAACTCTCAAGTTTTCGTATGCTCCTATGAAAACGTTTTGCTGATCCATCATAGCTTCTTCCATAAATCATATTCATTTCATAATCAGTCCTTTATTACATCCTTAATTTATCCTCAAAAACTCCAATTCAAAAGTACTCTATTACAAAATGCTGCCATCCACATTGTTCGGTATGGTCAAGCATTTCTGCCAACTTTATTCATCTGCCTCTCTTGGAGGTACTTTAGTTCCTCTGGAACTTTCCAATGTGCTCCTTGAAATCATCCATCTTTTGCTTCATCATGGTGGTCATGAGCTTTATCTCCATCATCTCCGCACGTACTTCACTCAGGTATTCCTGGTACATTCCTACTCAGTGGATCCTGTGGGGTTGCCGATTACTGCCACACTTAAAATGTATTATACTCATGCCTGCATTGACCATATTTTCTCATATCCTCATAAATGTTCAGAGATCTTTGTTCGTAGAGAAACAACGCATAGATTTTCAACGTAAGCAATCATGAGACAATAAATTCCATTTATTCATGATGTTATTACAATCTCAGGGACTTCTGTTACAAAAAATTTCACTCCATGATCTCATGAAAAACAAGAGTTCTTCATATTACACTAATTGCCGCGGTCAAAACTTAACTACACCTTCTTAGCTTTCTTCCTTTGTGGACAATCGCTAGCAATATGTCCTGCTTCCTTGCAACGAAAGCAAATGATTTCTGACAAGTCTCGAGGCTTCTTAGCTTCTGCTTTTGCTCCTTGGATTCCCGGCTTCCTTCCTAAGCACATGTATTTGTGGTGGCCAAATTTCATACACTTGTAACATCTGACATGACTCAGGTCTATGTCTGCAGAGATTTGGTTCTTCCGAGGGTACTTTTTCTTCTTTCCGGACTCCTTTATTTTGGCCAGTTCTTCTATTTCAAGTGGATCAAACTCCACTTCTTCCGTCGGGAAGTATCCCAGATACTCTTGGCTTCTCTTCGTGCAGTCCTGTGAATAATGTCCTTCTTCTCCACATGAGTAGCATGCGTTGGAGAAAAATCTGGTCAGACCTTGTCCATCAGGGTCTTCAATATTTTCGTTCATCACCGGCTCTTCTGGAATCTTCTTCTTGAGTGTTTCCTTCACTTCATCTTTCTGCTGCTTGACAACTTGTTGCACCTTGGGGTAAATGTGACACTGAGCTGGGTAGTGGGTGGTTCCTTCACAAAGGAAACAAGTCACTTGACTACTTGGGTAGTCCTCAACTGGGTGATTTTCTTCACAATGAGTGCACCCATCCTTGTGTTCTTCCTGGGTGTGTCCTATTTCTCCATAGATCTTGCATGCACAAGTCTTCTCCTTCGGATTGTCATAGCACTTTTGAATAAGTCGGGATCTTAACAGAGTGTTCTTGAATTCGTCCCAACTTTCTGCTCCACTAAATCCTTGTATGGCATGATGCATTTTCCACCAGATAGCAGCACTTTGGGTAAAGTACTGGAGAGCGTGTTCCACTTCATACTTCCTTGAGATCAAGTTGCTCCCGAAGTGGTTCTCCATGTTCTGAATCCATATTTCAGCTTCCAGCTGGGTCATTGGTCCAGAGACTACAAGTCCAGCTTCATACTCCATCTGGTAGGGTTGAGGTTTTGGGGATGAGACGGGTAAGAGAGGGAGATACACAATACAAACAATATTTTGAGAATAGATTTTAGTTGTGGCCGTCAAAAAACACACACCAATGACGGCTCACAATTCATCATATCTAACGTGGGTACATAAAAGGGGTTTGGACTTCTAATGGTCATATAATTATTCGGACACTTCAGGGTCTTCGAGTTCTTCGGGTCTTGAGAGTCTTCTGTTTTTGTAGCTTCAATTCTTCAATCGCATGGTGAAATCCTCTTTACTTTGAAGTAGAACTCTGTTGATCCTTCATGAGGTCGAAGGGGTAAGGGTATTGTCTAACTATTGGAGGTGAGAGAGAACATTTTATGAAGTCAGAAGAGATGAGAGATAAAGAATGTTCTTGGAAATAAAAATTTAGAGAGATCCTTTTCTAAGAGATATCCAGTTTCTAGGGTCACGTCCTACAGTCAACATGTGCTCTGATACCATTTCTGTAGCGACCCGACTCAAGACGAGTCAAGCCTCTGTGTTTCTGTGCCATCCCTGGATCAGTATGCTGGCACACACAGTACATCAATGTATATATCAAGTGCAATCACATGTAAAAATAGCGTAAAACTGATATATACCTTAAATATCTCAGCGGAAGCGGTCAAGGGAGTGGAGTGTAGACCGTAACCCTGGATCGTACTCTTACTCGTCGAAGAAAAATATCTGCAACATAAGACGTTGCATCCGTGTAGGTCAGCATATTGAATATGCCGGCAAGTCACATAAGAGAGGGGTGAAAAGTAATCATCTATACTATATGCATATATGGCAGGTGGGGCTATAAGTTTTTAGCGGAAAGCAAATTTTCTCCTACATCAAGAGAGGGCTAAAAGCAAAATGTTACTACATTGTTGGTTGTTAACGAGATGGTTCCACCAACCAATCCTCGTACCCGAGTTGTCAATAATTACCCTCATCAAATATATTTAATGGTGTTGAGAAATCCAGATAACTTCAGTTCCTTTGGCTTAAGTTGTCCATGACCGTGGACACGGCTAATCGATTAGGTTTGAGTACTTTGCAGAGTTTTGCACACGTTCCCCACAAGATTTGATCGCCTCCGTGTATGTCCTCGCACTTCAGGATGTTTGAAAACCGGATGATCAAAACATGGTCTTTCAACGGGTCCCTCTGAATCCCTGTCGGTGCCCATCCATTCCTACCGTTCTTCTACATCTGCTAGCACCGCCTGTCCAGAGTCGCCGCGTTGTCCAACCAAGCCAGAGCCCATAATGACTTGTGGCTGTGCAGGTAAGCCTTGGGTCTTGAAAATATCCGTCCGTCTCTTTGAGCCTGGGTGAAGCTTTCCGCAGGATGTCATGGCCTCTCCAGCATCCCGGGTCATCCACTGGGTTCTCCACGGAGCCGATCAACCGTCCTTCACCCAGAGTTGCATTGCGTCCGAGATCTTGAAAATCTTGTCTTAACCGGTCTTGATTATTTAATCAACCTCGCATCACTCGTGTTATGCACTCAACCGAAATCCCGTCTACTCAAGCGTAGCAATATGAAATTTGTCGTCCCGGGGCCAAGTATCGGGGTTGTTGTCTGCCTACTACATGATACTACAATCTATACTAAAATTTCCAAGTACCTACTCAGCATGCAATTGGGCATAGGATGGTAGAACTACGATGCATAAAACATAGGTGATAGTATGATCAAAGTGACTTGCCTGGTGATGTTGACGAAGAAGAATTTCTCGAGAAAATAACTTGATAGACTACTCGTCACTCTCCGATGAAATCTTTATAACAAACATATCATTCACATAAGCATTCATACTAGCAATCATTCTAGCAATCAAAACAAAAGAGAGAGCGAATAGGAATCCGAAGGAAACTTCAAATAAGACTAGAGAATCTTCTACTACGTCAAACACTAAATAGTTTTTGTCTAACAGAAAATAATAACAAGGAACTAAGATAAAAATTTAACTAAGATAAAATAAAGTATTTTTTCACAAAACGTTTTGAAAGTATTCCCAAACGGGATTTGAAACACGGGGAAACCAATTGCAAGTTACTACGGAACTAGAGTTGATTTCATGAAAACAAACAAAACTAAAATAAAAACTTGTTGTAAAACTACTGTTTAACTAACAGAAACAGAACATAATCTTTCTGAAATAATAAATAAAATATTTTAAAAACAATTATAGAAAATGAATTAGCCGCAATCCTAAAAGAGGTGAAACAGAAATTGTTTCACAAGAAACAGTGAGCTAAAATACTTAAACAAATCCGAAATTGTTACCACTGATACATAAGATCACTAGTGATCAGTAGCATAAAGAATCAACTCAAAATCATTTTTTAAACTCCTGGAATAGGCAAAACAAGGTTTAAACTAAATCTGATCTAAATTATATTTGAAAATTTCAAACATAGACAAATTATATGTTTTTAAACACTACAGGAAATTTGTGAGCTACTGGAAAAAGAATCACTATCATTGGACTTCGGGATCAAAAGTTACAGGCTAAACAAGATTGGAACTTTTCTGTTTTTGCAAATAGGCAGAAAAATGAAACTAACTAGTAACTAACAGGGGGTACACGTGGCACGCTGCGATAGGCTGCGGGAGATGTTTGTTGCAACGTTTGGAGCAAACGGCCGAGGCTAACAAAAACTTGCTGGCTAAATGATAAGTGAAATTAAAACCGCCGGTTTTCTACTCTAAACCGAAGGGTTATTCTAGGATCCAATCTAAACCATTGAGTAGAGATCTAATGGCTACAAAACAAGAAAAGAGAAATAACAGAGAGAAAAGAAAGTCTACCGGCAGTGGGGGCAGCTCCGGTGAGGTGGCGTCGCCGGCGAGGGTGATGGGGCTCCGGGGGGCCGTGGAGAGACGGGGAGGCGGCGGCGGTGGTCCTCCTCCGAGGCGAGGCGTCGGGCGGAGCGGGGGCGGCTCGGGTGCTGCTCCCACGGGCGGGCGCGAAGGCTGTAGAGCTCGGCATGGTGGGGCTGCTGCAGAGAGCGGCTCGGGCGGCGGCTCGTCGAGGAAGGGGTGGGAACGGGGGCGACCGGGGACGGTGGTATTTATAGGCCAGGAGGGGAGAGGAAAGGAAGGAAGAGAGAGGGAATCGGCAGGGGATCCCGAGGTTCCTGGGGGACCTCGGCTCGGTCTTGGTCTCGGGCAAAAATTTGGAAGGGGGAGGAGAGGGATGACCGCGGGAGGGAACGGGTCGGCCAGCGGGTCCCACTGGTCATAGAGAGGGAGGCGGGGAAGGAAGGAAAGGTCGGCCGGCATATAGGGGATTCATTCCCTCGGGCTGTGGGATTCGGCCCATGGCCTTATAATGCGCTCGGGGGCGGCGGCTAAAACTTTCCTATTTTAAATCCTCTTCCGAAACAGAAAATCAAAAGTGAATAAGGAGGAAGTAAATCAAAATATTAATATAGGGTATTATATACCAAAAAAAATCAGAGAAAAAAAATATAGATGATGGGCATTTTTCCACGGCAAAAATGAAAACTTCAGAAAAAATTATTTTCACAAATTTGCCTAAAATATTTATTTTCTTTTGCAAATAAATTTCAAAAGACCCTCTAAGTTTTCGGGTTCAAATAACTTTCAAAATGCCCGTGGGTTTGAGGGTCATGTTCCTCCTCTCTAGAATGTATTTCCCGGCATTTCTTGCATGAAGAAAAACAAATGAAAATGCAAAAGAATTCAATGCGAATATCTCCGTTCAAATTCTTTATAGTTGAGGAAGTCATGTCATCTTCTCTCTTTGCTTTTAAAATATTGAATTTGAATTCACCGGAGAAGGGGAAAGTCATTTTATTCCCTCTCGTTCAAAAGTTTCGAAAAGTTTCAAATTTCACACAAGTTTCAATCACTCAAGCAAACAAACAAACAATCAATCTAATAATTATATTAACATTCCAAAATTTATAATTTTGGGATGTTACAGGGAAATACTTACTGCTCCTGTGCTGCATCACCCTTTCCTCTTCAAGGGAAAAACCAACACAAGCCCAGTCTCCGTCAACGTGTCAATTTCTGGCGCTGTTGTTTGAGAAGTAGCAAGCCACTACCCCTTTTGCCTCTTTCTCCCACGAGGACCCGCGCCCCCTAGTGCTAGCCTGTCGTGGCCGAGCTCCGACCGCCACGGATGTGCTCGTCGATGCCTTCTCTTACGATCTCGATTCCCCTAGCCAGCCCCACTCAATGAGGTCGAACACGGGCTAACTCTGCTTGTAACGCTGCCGACATGCCACCGCCACACGGGATGGTCGCTACCGGCCAAATTCAGGCCGATGCTGACCTCGCATGACCATTAGGGCCTAATCGCCAATAGTTAGTCCCAAAACCAGTCACTATTGGGCTTTGAGGTGGGTCAAACCCCTGGTCACCTTGGGATTAGCCCGTGTGTGATTGACATGTGGGCCTTGGTTGTCAAGTTTGACCTGGACCGGCTCGGTTGACCTGCTCATGTCAGCATGACGTCATCGTGACGCAATAAATTATATTCTGAAATAAATCAATTTAAGAAAATTCCGCAAAATAACCTAAACTTCAAAAATTCATAGAAATTAATCTATAGCTCCAAATGAAATAAATTATATATGAAAAATTAAAAGAAAAATCCAAGGAATCTGTTGGTATAATTTTCGTACATGTGTGAACAACTTATAAACTATGTTTAGGTCAAATTCATTAAAGGCATTTAAATGCTTATGAATGGAGTTAAAATTAATCTATATGGATCAAATTACTTCCATTTAACTTGTGACTAGTTGCATTAAGTACATTCAACAACATGTTAACATGCCATGCTCATGCATCATTGTGAAGCATTTTCCGTGCTTAATTTGTTCTTTGTTTGATCTTCTGGATAGATTTGCGAGATGTAGTTATGGACGACATCGAAGAACAACTGAGTTCTTCTGATCAACACGCAAGCAACCCCCCATTGAGCATTCTGATACAATCCCACTCTCTCGCTCTTGGTCTCATTTTAATTCATTAGGACAAGATGATTCAACTGCTACTTGTGTTACGGTAAATGAACCCATTCCTTTGCATGACCTGTCATTGCCACAGTAAATAGCTAAACGAAGCAACCTAGCATACTTGGTAGATGCTTGAGACATGTTCTACCATTACCCTGTTAGGCTTGCTATTCTTAGAGTTGAGTTGGTCTAACCATCTGGATGATGAGTTGGACTGAACATGTCTTGCTAATGAGAGTTAAATGTGTGAACCTGTTTTGGTAAAGCTAGCGATGAGAGGCCATGTAGGAGTACATGGTGGGTTATCTCATTGACGCTGCACTTAGGACCTGAGATCTTGTGTTGGTGTTCCAAGACTAGCTACTACCGCACATTGGGTTCCGGTAATTCGGCCCCTCTCAGCCTATTAACTACTCTGTTCTAAGTCCACGAGTCACAATAGTTCAAAACATTCATAGGTTGTGGCACGGCCTGCGAAATGGATGAATGGCCTAATTGGGACCGGCTTGGGGCCCTGCTCACATCGTTTGATGCCATGTTGGAAACCTCGACCGGACTTCCATTATGGGTTCCAACTAAGATAGGCGACTGCCTTGGATGTGATTCGTTGTGAGTTAACATCCATGGCCAACTCGCTTGCTCGGCTTCCGCTTGAAGGTTGCCGAGGTGCATGATGTGCACATGGAGATAAGTGGCGGGAGCATGTGTGACGAAGTACACCCCTGCAGGGTAAACTATCTATTCGAATAGCCGCGTCCTCGGATATGGACTACTTGGGGACTTGCATGTTTCATAAACAAATTTAACGGGTACTCTGAAATGGTCCATATAAGTGTGAGTGCTATGGATGGCCTTCTCATAGGATGACAAGAGAGTATCCATGGTGGTGTATTGATGTGGTGGATATGTGGACTCGTGTGCGCTCTCTTGTAGGGAGACGAGAGAGGTATGATACATTTTCATAGTCTAGGTTAGCCAAAGGTCAAGCTGGCATTTCTGTAGTAAACCCCACAATCCCGTTCATTGATACATGACGCATAAGTTGTTAGTTCTGATGTAAGCCTTGCTGAGTACCTTCATACTCACTGTTGCTTATTTCCATTTTTGCAGAGATAGACGTTGTTCACTTTATGTTTTCCTCTTGACGTTGACATTGATGGATTAGCTTGGGAACCCAGATAGTGGTCTGGCTCCTATGGTAGGGTTGTCGTAGCTTTTCAGGCTCTTCTAGCCGCTTTTAGTAGATGTGTGTACCCAGACATATAACTTCCGCTTGTTGTTTGTATGCTCTTAATGTTGGGTCATGTGACCCCCCTATTTGTAACATTATACTATGTTGGCTCTTTAGAGCCTTCTAAATAAATGATGCGTTGTAGAGTTATGTTGTGATGCCATGTTGTATCTACACATATCATGCATATTGTGTGTATGCTTGAAATGCATTGGTATGTGTGGGATTCAACACCTAGTTGTGTGCCTATGGTAGCTTGCTCTACAGGAAAATGCCTCTTTGTGCATCCACAGAGCCTTGGTAGCTTGCTACTGCTCTGAACACACTGATTGACCGGCATGTATCCTTCTTTGCTGCTATGTCTGTACCTACGGGAAATGTCACACAGTGTAATGGACTCCATGTAGCTTGTTACAACTCTTCTACACACGCTGATGACCGACATCTGCATTGCTGGGTTATGGATACCTATTCTTGTATTGTTGTGCCACTTAGGTTTATAACTAGTCATGTCGACTCGGGTTTTCTGACATATGATTGCAAGCGACAAAGTCATATACTTGACCCAAAAGGTGCAAACTGTCCCGACCAAGGTAATGTGGCAACCGTGGTGATCACCGTGCGTGAGGCCACAAAGTGATCTGATGTGTTACAAGATAGAATTGTATCACCTAGGATCGGGGTCCTGACAGCGCGTACTCCTATATGTCACTCCCTCCGGCCCGACCATCCACCGCGTACATGAGGGGCGTCCATCCGAGGCATGAGTGTAGGGAGTGAAACTGGATCTGCTATGTCGTGGTGGCCACCGAGAAGGGAAAGCCCGCACTCAGGCATCAAAATGTGGCCATCGCATGGTGCAACACGATCTAGGCTCTCGTGTTGCACAGATGGTTGGTGCAACGCGGCTAGATCTCCATCTACACCCTCACCGACCCGGCATCCACCAAGAATGAGGACACGCCGGAGGCGAGGTAATCTTGTGAATACGATGAAGGTACTATCTGACTCCTCGCTGATGCGTTGGTTACCCTCCAAGCTTAAAGGATGATGTAGCACAACGACAACAAGTATTTCCCTCAGTTATGAAACCAAGGTATCAATACAGTAGGAAGATCGACAAGACTATGTAAGCAGCACCTGCACACAAATATAGCAAATCCTCGCAACCCAACATGTGCAAGGGTTGTCAATACCTCGTGGGTAAACTAAGGATAGATTGGCAGATGCAAATAAGAGTGATAGAAAAAAGAACGCGACAAGTTATTTTTGTGTTTTTGATAATATAGATCTGAAATAAAAGAGCAAATAAAATAGAAACGCAAATAGCAAAGTAGAGATTGCAAATAGATGATGTGAAGTAGACCCCGGGGCCGCAGGTTTCACTAGTGGCTTCCCTTGAGAAAGTAGAAAATGGTGGGTAGACAAATTACTGTTGGGCAATTGATAGAAAAGCAAAAAGTTATGACGATATTCAATACAATGATCATATATATAGGCATTACATCCAAGACAAGTAGACCGACTTCTACGTGCATCTACTTCTATTACTCCACACATCTAGCGCTATCCAGCATGCATGTAGTGTATTAATTTCATGGAGAAATGGAGTAATGCCTTAAGAACGATGACGTGATGTAGACAAGATCTATTCATGTCAGAATGGACCCCGTCGTTTTATGCTTGATAGCAACGATACATGCGTGTCATGTATCTTTCTATCACTGAGATTGAGCATCGCAAGATCAAACCCATCAGAAGGCACCTCTTCCCATTGCAAGATAAAAGATCAAGTTGGCCAGACAAAAACCAAATATCGGAGAAGAAAAATGAGGCTCTAATAATCAAGCATGAATATGCTTTCATAGATGTGATCATAAACTCACAATTCATCGGATCCCAACAAACACACAACAAAACAAAGTGTTAAATCATATGGTTCTCCAAGAGACCATTGTATTGAGAAACAAAATGAGAAACAAAGCCAACTAGCTACTTCCTACGGATAGATAGGTCTAATATGAACTACTAACGCATCATCGGAGGAGCACCAATGAGGATGGTGAACCCCTCTGTGATCATGTTCCTCTCCAGAACAGGCTTTAGATTGGATCTCATGGCTCTGGAACTTGTGGTGGCGGAAACGATTTTTTGTCGACTCCTCTAGGGTTTTCAGAATATTGGGGGTATTTATAGAGGTCAGAGGCGGTGGAGGAGTCGCCCGAGGGACCCACTAGACACCAGGCCACGCCAGGGGCCTCTAGCGCGCCCTCATGTCTAATGGCCCCCTTGGGCCTCGTCTGTTGCTCATTCTTGCCTCCCAAGTTTCCTTCTGGTCCAAGAAAAATCTCTCTAGAGTTTTGTGGCATTTGGAATTCATCTGATATAGGTTTTCTACGACGAAAAAACGACAATTGGCACTAGGCACTATGTTAATAGATTAGTCACAAAAATGGTATAAAGTTGATATAAAATGATCAATATCCAAGAATGATAATATAACAACATGGCATTGTAGTTACGTTGGTGTGGGGACCCTGACTTATATGTCGTGGTCTCCGAATGCACGTGTAGAGTGATCCCATAGATCAATGCTCACTGAACACACAGAAGATGAACAACAAGAGTCTTATATCCATACATACTGTCTGATTCAAATAGAGACCATTAAGGTGAAGTCTGATATAGATAGGGCCTCAAAGGCCAACACACCAAAAACATAACTAGCAGCGGAAATCTTGACGGAAAGCGTGAACCCGAGCCATCTGCCTTAAACCTACACGCACTATGACTAGGAAGTGTCCTAGTTCGTGTGTTTATCTTCAACTAACTCTTCTCCATATGCCTGTTGTTCCATGCCTAGCCAATTAAATAACCACTAGAAAGCCAATGAGTACTTTGAACGTAATCGCATGCAACCCATGATGTGGAACGAGGCAATAGTAATGCATGGTATAGCACTAAGTAAGTAAGTTTGCAGATAGCTAATTTTTTAATGCAATGACATGTTCAAACAAGTAAAAGGATGGATCAAGTTGTCGTAGATATCCATAAGAACAAGATATAATTTTCATCATAAGTCGGGGTTGAGCGTCCCACGTTCAATTCCCATACCAAGTCGTCTGACTTAGCTCAAGTATTCTCTTTCTCATATCATCATCTTTTCCACATACTCTCACACACACTTGGTTTAATGCATAAATAACAGGACGTAGTTTAAGTAGCACCACCCAACTGTCCTTGACCGTGGACAGGGCTATTCGAATAGTTTTACACTCTGAAGAGGTTGCACGCTTTATCCACAAGACTCGGGGAGCTTCCGTGTCATCCATGACTCGCGGTATATCACATACCCGAAGTAAGCACCCGAACAATGCCTTTTCGCTCGTGACACTAAACAAAGAGTACACTCGATTTGTACCCAACCCTCATGATGTTCATCATACGAGCCCCGCTCCAGATCGTACCATCCATGAAGGGACCAACGGTGTGACCGATGCCTGTGAAAACAGCTCATGGTCGCCCTACCTGGCCCGGCCCTGTCACGAGAGTGACCACACCACTCTCCCCACTAGTAATGCAGGCTCTGTGCTAGCATCGACCAAGGTAATCAACAAAGCCCTGCCCCATAAGGGGTATCATGGTCACACATGGAATGTTGGGCCGGTTGACAATTCTTAAATCAAATCTCGTTTCCGAAATCACACACACAAAACTTTTCTCAATACACCACTTCATTCTTCCTCAAGTGGTCACCTATTTCTTTTTTCGAAATAATTTCTTTCATGGTCATCATACATAGACCCATCCCATTTGCGTAGCAACTACTAGCTTCCTAGCTACTCCCAACTGCACACCCACATAGGTGGTAGGGTCATGCTGAAGTGCAAGTATCAACGAGGGTTTCTTGGAGACAACCCACCAACATGGTCACCCACTCATCATGAATCGAATGTAACAAAATATAGTGCTATATGTCGTGCAAAATAAATGATTTCTTAGACATGGTCAAAGGGCCGCTTGCATTGCTCAAAAAAGACTCCGGGGTCTTCAAAATCTTTTGGTCCAAGTCCTTCGTCGGCTATGCAATCTATGATCGCAATATTAACTAGCAACAAATAAGAACACCACAAAAATTGGAAAAACAATTTGCTCCAAAAAAGGTCACCCTATTTTTGTAAAATACTAGGGTGATTGTAGGTATTGTAAAAATATCTAGGTTTTATTTTTGAAGTGTAAAAATTTGTGGAAAACATTTTAACACAAGGTTAAAATATTTAAAACTAGGTTTTAAAATAAAATGGTGTATAATAGTTTCTGTAAAAATTACACAAGTGATGTTATTAAATACTACACAATATTACAATATTGGTGGTGAAAGAATAAATGGATTTGTATGCATTTTGGCTTTTGTGGAATTTTTGCAAAAAAGAAAGAAATGGAAAAAAGGAAAAGAAAAGGAGGCGAGCCTCACAACATGGCTAGAGGCGCGAGCAACTGGGCCGGCTTAGAGAATCAGCCCAGGTGGGCGAGGGCGCGTGCGCGACAGGTTTAATTTAAACCTGCACGCGGTCCCTATCTGCCAACGAGAGAGAGAGCGGAGAGACGCTGACGCGCGGGTCCCACACTACGATCATCTTCTACCTCTCGACATGGGTGGGGGGAAGCTCGCCGGTGATGATTCAAGCGACGACGAGAGGAGCTAGCGGCGGGAACAGATTCAGGAGGGACCTACCATTTGGGTGGAGGTCGAATGGAGGCCGGAGGTGCCCTAGGTTGCCGTCGACGATCACGCGCGGTGGAGGAGCTTCAGGAGGGAGTCACCGGAGCGGTTTCCTGCAGCAAAATGACCGGGAAAGTGAGGTGAGGCATCAACAACGAGTTGTGGCTCCAGAAGAGGGAGAGATAGGCTAGAGGATCATATCACCGAGAGAATCGGCGGTGACCCAAAACGGCAGTCTCGAGCTCAATTCCGAGCACAGAGAGGGGGAAGTGGAGAGGGAGTGGTGTGGGGAGGCGTTTGGGGTCGGGTGAGAACGGAAGGGAAGGAGAGAGAGGCACGGGGCCCTTTATATAGGGGTGGTCGTGGTGCACCGAAAGCTTGGTGCGTCGGCGAGCTCGGGGTCGAGGCCAGAGGGCACGGGGGCTCGAGGGGACGTCTGGGGTGTTCCGGGGCGTGGTCTACGCCGAGAGGAGGGAAGGAAGAGAGACGGGAGGTGCTCGTGTGTGAGGCCGCTGGTTGACAGAATCAGGCGGTCCTCGGGCGTGCCGGGGATGGCTATTAGAGAGAGAGAGGGAGGAGGGGGCTGACAGGGGAGATAGTCTCGAATGCCCATGCACCTCGACTGGCGCGAGGGAATGGCTCGAGGCCATCGACAGCGTCGGGCAGAGGGCCGCTACAGTGCGGCTGGGCACTATAGCATGCTATAGAGCACCCGAATTGCAGGCCATGGCATGACAACAATGACTTCTGCACGGCCAATCATGTCGAGGGGTGATGCTAGCAGTCCCCAGCAACGACACTAGAAGAATGTTGTTGACGTGTCCCTGACTTGATGCCTTCGCGACAACAGAGCCAGAACTGCTCCGGGTTGCTCAACAATTAGCAATTGTCTTGCAATGGCCCACCAGCGTGTGGGTTCGCGGTAGTTTTTGAGGGTAGAGTATTCAACCCAAATTTGTTGGTTCGTCGGATAGGAAGTGAGAGGATACTCTCAAGTATTAGCAGCTGAATGTGTGAGATTCAACCACACCTGAAAGATTAGTATCTGCGAGCAAAGTATCAGCAGCAAAGTAGTATGATAACAACGGTGCCAGAAACGATCTGGTGACAAGGCAGACTATTCCTAACTGTCGTATCAATGGCGCCAGAAGTTGCCCGTGGACGGGAAATATTCTTTCCCATCAACGTCGTGCGGACAAGTATTGTAGGAGGTAGCAGCAGTGTAACGAGTAACGGCAGTGGCACGGAACAGCAGTAGTGACAGCAGTAACAAGTAGCAACTGTAGCAAGTAGTAGCAGTAGCAAGCAGCAGTAGTAACAGCAGCAGAGCAAAACAAGTAACAGCAGCAGTGGGACAAACTCGTAGGCAATGGGTCGGTGATTCTTTTGGATGACATTCATCATGCAACAGTTATAACACGGAGAGATATGTGGCTAGCTCTCGTTCGTCAATGTGATGTAGGCATGCATTCCGTGTGTAGTCATACGTGCTTAGGGAAAAGAACTTGCATGACATCTATTGTCCATCCCTCCCGTGGCAGCGGGGTCCAAAAGGATACTACGGGATATTAAGGTTCTCCTTTCAATAAATAACCAGAACAATGCATTAGCACTTGGTGAACACATGAACTCCTCAAACTGTGGTCATCACCGGGAGTGGTTCCGGTTATTGTCACTCCGGGGTTACCGGGTCATAACACATAGTAGGTAACTACAACATGCAAGATCGGATCTAAAACACACATGTATTGGTGACAACATAATAAGTTCAGATCTGAAATCATGGCACTCGGGCCCTAGTGACAAGCATTAAGCATGGCAAAGTAGTAGCAACATCAATCTCACAACATAGTTGATACTAGGGATCAATCCCCGTCAAAACTAACTCGATTACATAATAGATCTCATCCTACTCATCACCGCCCAGCGAGCCTACGAATAGATTACTCACGAACGATGAAGAGCTTCATGGAATTGGAGAGGGAAGAAGGTTGAAGATGACGATGGCGACGATTTCCCCTCTCCGGAGCCCAAAACGGACTCCAGATCTGCCCTCCAGATGAAGAACAGGATGTGGAGGCACCTCCGTATCGCAAACGCGATGAAATATTTTCTCTTGATTTTTTTTGGACGAAAGTAAATTTATAGAGCTGGAGTTGGAGGCGGCAGACCCACGTGGGCCCCACAAGCTTGGTTGCCGTGGCCAGGGGGGGAGGCCGTGGCAAGAGGGCTCGTTGCCCATTGGCCCATCCCCTGTGGTGGATCTTTGTGCAGGTATTTTTCATATTTTCCAGAAATATTCTCCGTAAATTTTCAGGACGTTCCGAGAACTTTCATTTCTCCACAAAAATAACACCATGGCAATTCTGCTAAAAACGACGTTAGTCCGTGTTAGTTCCATTCAAATCATGCAAATTAGAGTCCAAAACAAGGGCAAAAGAGTTTGGAAAAGTAGATACAATGGAGACGTATCAACTCCCCTAATCTTAAAACCTTGCTTGTCCTCAAGCAACTCAGTTGACAAACTGAAAGAGAAAGAAAAACTTTGACAAACTCTGTTTGATCTTGTTGTTGCAACTATGTCTAACTCGTAACCAGAATTTCAGCAAGATCACAAGTTAAACACATAAGCAAGTGACGCAAAGGTCTCACGGTAAACTAATATCAATGGCATAATCATCTAGCAAGCAAATAATAATGAGTTTCTGATACCAACAATTCAATCAAAACAAGCATGAAGCAATATGAATAGGTGGTATTTCGCTAGCTCTTTCTGAGACCGCAAAACATAAATGCAGAGCACTTTCAAAGATCAAGGGCTGACTAAACATTGTAAGTCATAGCAACAAAGATCCAGTCATAGTCATACTCAATATCAATCAAAAGCGAAGCATAAAAATGACAGAGGTGCTCTGTAATTGGTGCTTAAATAAGAAGAGGATGACTCAACAGGAAAATAAATAGACAGGCCCTTCGTAGAGGGAAGCATTGATTTGCAGAGGTGCCAGAGCTCAAGATTTGAAAACAGAGATAATAATTTTGGGTGGCATGCTCTCATTGTCAACGCAATGACCAAGAGTTCTCAATATCTTCCATGCTACTCATGCTATAGGCGGTTCCCAAACAGAAAAGTAAAGTTTTAACTCCCCCACCACCAATCAATCACACTCCACGGCTAGCCGAATCCTCGGGTACCGTCCATACTAACATCAATCCAGGGGGAGTCTTGTTTTACAGTTATGTTTTTGATTTAAGCGTGGAACTGGGCATTCCAATTACCGACCCATTTCTCGTGAATGACAGTGAATAAACACATGTCGAGGATAACACGCCTAACATGGAAGATACCAATAGCCCCCTGTCACCACATGAGCGGTTCGAGCATGCAAAACGGATTATTTCTTGAAGGTTTAGAGAACGGCACATGCAAATTTACTTGGAACGGCAGGTAGATACCGCAAATAGGTAGGTATGGTGGAATCTCATGGAAAAACTTTTGGGTTTATGGAAGTGGATGCACAAGCAGTATTCCGCTTAGTACAAGTGAAGGCTAGCAAAAGACTGGGAAGCGACCAACTAGGGAGCGACAACAGTCATCGAGATGCAGTGAGTTTGACTAACATGGAGTGCAAGCATGAATAGGATATAAATCACCATGAACATGAACATCATAGAGGCTATGTTGAGTTTGTTTCAACTACATGCATGAACATGCGCCAAGTCAAGCCACTTGAATCATTCAAAGGAGAATACCATCCTATCATACTACATCATAGCCATCTCAAAATCTATGTTGGCATTCAAGACAAACCATTATAAGGTCCAAGCTAAATAAGCATGGCATCAGAAACTATGATCTCTAAGTTGTCATTGCAAACATGGTTCTCTCACAACAAAGCTAAATCTGGGACGACAAGCTAGTCATATTTACAAAAACAAATTAGATAGAGTTATACCAACTTTTCCACTCTCAGTCACTTCATCATATACCATCATTATTGCCTTTCACTTGCATGATCGAGTGATGTGAACAATAATAAGAGTGGTCGTGCATTGGACTAAGCTGAATCTGCAGGCAAACACAAAGGAGAAGACAAAGTAATATGGCTCTTTGAAAACTAAATAGGTATGCATGCAGGAGCCACTAAACATTGTAACCAATATCTTCTACCTTGACCCAAAGAAAAAGAAAACTATTTAGACGGGAAAGCTCCCAAAAAGCAAAAGAAGAAAGGAAAATATTTTTGGGTTTTCTCAAAAGGACACAAGACAAGAAAAAAAGAAAACAAAAATAAACTAGCATGGATAATACAGTGGCAAAGTGTGAACACCGATGAACAAAGTGAAAGCATAAGCATGAATGTAAGGTCAGTGAGAACACGTATTCCCCCAAGCTTAGGCTTTTGGCCTAGCTTGGTCTACTCCCAAGGACGGTCCTGGCGAAACCCAAAATCATACTCGGGGTTATACGGGAGCGATGTAGCCACTGCCTGAATAGCTTCCTCACGGAGACGAGCAACCGTCGCCTCCCTCACATACTCCTCTGCCTCTCCTATGGTTATGTAGTATCTCCGTTTAACATGAAAGTCAAAGAAAGTAGGAGCAGGAAGGGTAATATGGAAAACAAGCTACAGGTTAAATATCAATCGGTATAGGAGGGATTCATCATCCCTCTCAAGGAACTGGTAGCGTGTCATAGCGACATGATCAAGGAAAGCTGTATGGAGCGGGGGATCTTCTGAGCGGATGGGTAATCCAAGAAAATTTGCTATGCGAGTGGCATAGATGCCGCCAAAGAAATCTCCCTCAGTAGCGTTCTTATTCATTCTCCTTGCTATAATAGCTCCCATGTCGAAGCTTTTGTCACCCGTAACAGCGCTCTTAAGGATAGTAAAGTCGGATGCGCATAGGTGACAATGTTTAACCTTACCATTAATGCATCTAACTATGAAGAGGGAAAAGTAGTGCAAGGCAGGGAAGTGAATGCTTCCTATGGTAGCTTGCGTGATGTCTCTAGTTTCTCCAACAGATATACTAGAGAAAAAAATCCCTAACCGAAGATTTAGCAGGATCTTTAAGATTACCCCCATTGGGTATTTTGCAAATCCTATTGAAATCCTCCAAATCCATGGCATAGGATTTATCATACAAATTAAACAGTATGGATGAGTCACGACTAACTTAAAATTTAAATCTACGCACGAAAGAGGCAGTGAGCATAGCATACTGTTCACATTTATCTGAGAGGAATTTTTCAAACCCGGCATTGCGGACAAGTGTATCAAACTCATCCTTGAAACCTGCTTCGATCATGAACTCATCGGAAGGCCATTCACATGGTTGTACTGGTGCGTCCCTTAGTTGATAAGGATCGGGCTCCCGAATAGAAAGACGGGGACCCTTCTTACTTGAGGAACCACCATGAAACTTCCTCCTGAACATAATTTCTTTTTGCTGAAATTTTGAAGTTCAAGAAAAAGTGAATAAAGACCAACCACACCTTGTAGCAACTAGTCCTACTAGTGTCTAGAGATAGTATCACGCGCTAAAACTACTTGGGACTAGCTAAAATCAACATTTCAAGCTCAAGAACAGGGTCACCAAGGTAGCAAGAATACGCGAAGGATAAAGCACCAAAGCAAAAACTAATTGGACCAATGGAGGAGTCACTTACCAAGGAGTAATTTCCCCAAAACGGTTCGGAGAATGATGCTTTGAGCAAGGAGATCGAAAATCACAGCCAAATGAGCAAGAACACGGGTTTGAGTTGCGAAACAATTTTTTCTGGAGGTAGAGGAAGAGGATGGGAGCTGGAATGAGTGGAGGGGGCCCTTGTGGGCCCCACATGGTTGCTTGCCGCGGCCAGGGCGTGGCCGCGGTGACAGGGCTTGTGGCCCACTAAGGTGGCCCCCAGGTCAGCTCTCAGTCTCGGAATTTTTCAAATATTCCAGAAAAAATCATACTACATTTTCAGGACCATCGGAGAACTTTTATTTTTGGGGTATTTTTCTCCGGGACGCTAAAACAGAAAACAGGAAAAACTAAATTAAACCTATCATTTTTCTTCTAAGCAACATAAAGTGAAAGCTTAAAACAAAGGTATGTGACTCTTTGGTTCATCCATTTCATGGTCATCAAAGGAAATCCGTCAATGGGGTTGATCAAATCCTCATGACAAAACTTTCTCGAATCGCAAAAGAGAACGAAGAATTTTCGAATAGCCACTAAATCACCTCAATGGGGATGTGAATCTCCCCAACAAGAAAATCATACTACATCTTGACACGAGGAATAGGGCATTCAAAGCTCCCAATAAGAATCGATGAAGTTTTTTCGATAGCATTGATGCAATGTACTTGATATCGTTTCTTCGGAAAGTGCACGGTATGCTCATTACCGTTGACATGGAAAGTGACATTGCCTTTGTTGCAATCTATAACGGCGCCTGCAGTGTTTGAAAAGGGTCTTCCAAGGATGACAACCATGGCATCGTCCTCAGGAATATCCAAGATAACAAAGTCTGTTAAGATAGTGGTATTAGCAACCACAACAGGCACATCCTCGCAGATGCCGACAGGGAAAGCAGTTGATTTGTCGGCCATTTGTAGAGAGATGTCAGTGGGTGTCAACTTATCCAGTTCAAGTCTATGATAAAGAGAGAGAGGCATAACACTAATTCCGGCTCCAAGGTCACATAAGGCAGTTCTTACGTAGTTTCCTTTAATAGAGCAAGGTATAGTGGGCACTCCGGGATCACCAAGTTTCTTAGGAGTTCCACCTTTGAAAGTGTAATTGGCAAGCATGGTGGAGATCTCAAGATCTGGTATCTTTCGTTTATTGGTCACGATATCTTTCATGTACTTGGCATATGGAGACATTTTGAGCATATCAACTAACCACATCTATGGAAAGACGGGTCTTATCATTTCAATAAAGCGCTCAAAATCCTCATCATCCTTTTTCTTGGATGGCTTAGGAGGAAAGGGCATAGGTCTCTGAACCCATGGCTCCCTTTCTTTACCATGCTTCCTAGCAGTGAAGTCATTCTTATCGTATCTCTTAGGTTGTGAGTTATCAGGATTAACTGTAGGTTCAATCTCCACATCCTTATCATTGCATAGTTCTCTTCATGAGGACATAGCTGTCTGGATAGATAGGCTACGACTCTGCCTTCTTGCATCCGAACCTCACCAAGCCCGGTCCTTGTTGCATCACAATATATCACAAATTCCTTGTAAATATCTGGGGTGGCCAAAATTATGGGTCGGGCGTCCATTCGAACTTCTTGTCCTTCTTCAAGAGTTGCATCATAGGTCGGGCGATGCTCGAAAACCCTTCAACCAACTTGCAGTATTACCCATAAGTCCAAGGAAGCTTCTTACTTCCTTCACATTGGTCGGAGGCTTCTACTATGTCACGACTTGAATCTTTCCTGGGTCGACCGACAATCCCTCTACTGTCATCACATGACCCAAGAATCCAACTTCATGCGGCTAGAATTCACACTTGCCGAATTTAGCTTAAAGCTAGTGCTCTCAAAGCTTGTCCAGGACCAACCTCAAGTGTTGCTCATGTTGTTCTTCAGACTTGGAGAAGACGAGTATGTCGTCAATGAAGACAAGGACAAACTTGTCCAAATCCTCCATGAAGACTTTGTTCATGAGGTACATGAAGTTGGCTGGGGCATTAGTTAACCCAAATGACAAGACCGTGCACTCGTACAGGCCATACCTGGTTACAAATGTCGTATTTGGAATATATTTGGGTATGATCTTTAGCTGGTAGTACCCACACATGAGGTCGATCTTTGGGAACACTTCGGCACTATTTAACTAAGCGAACAATTCTTCAATCTTGGGGAGTGGATACTTGTTCTTTATCGTGACTTCATTGAGAAAACGGTAATCAATACAGAGTCTCATTGCTCCGTCCCTCTTGGACACAAATAGAACATGCGATCCCATGGAGAGGCACTAGGGCGACTAAATCCTTTCTTGAGCTGCTCATCCAGTTGTCTCTTCAACTTAGCCAATTCTTTGGACCCCGTTCTATAAGGCTTCTTATAGATGGGTCTTTTTCCAGGCATTAGCTCAATAATGAACTCAACGTCTCGATCAGGAGGCATCCTGGGAAGTTCATCAAGAAAGAAATCCTGGTACTCACATACCGCTCGCACTTGGTCCAACTCAATTCCCGAGAGGCAATTAACTAAAGGGGCTTGAGCGGAGGCAGTGCTGGGAACATACTTAACTTCAACTCCCTGGCTGTTGGTCATGGTAACAATCCTCTTGGCATAGTCCAACAAGCCTTGGTGCTTGGTCAACCAATCCATGCCAAGGATCACATCTAAGCCTTGTGACTTCAGGATGATAAGATCTGCCAGGAAGTCTACCCCGTTGATACTAATCCCAAGTCCTTTACATCCTATCTTAGACCTTAATAATGCACCCAGGATTTGTACCATCACCACACTACCCAAAGGTGTCTGCACCATACAACTCTTTTTTGCAAACTTGTGAGTAACAAAATAATACGAAGCACCATAATCAAACAGAACTATTGTTGGGGTTGAGTTGACAAGGAACGTACCCAGTATAACATCTGGGTCTTCCTGGGCTTCCTTGGCGGTGACGTGGTTCACACGAGCTTTGCCATAGTTGGGCTAGTTGCAGGGAGAGGGGTTCTTGGGTGGCTCTCCATGTCCTTGTCCTTGATTTGGCGCATTGGGGCGCGGTGCATTGGGCTTCTTATTGGGGCACGTCCTCGAGAAGTGCCCAGGTTGTCCACAACCAAAAGAGGTGACCTATCCTGAGTTGCTGTTGTTGGCACCACTCTTGTTGGGATTGTGGTATGCCGGCCTAGGGTTGGCATACTGCTAAGGCTGGTAGCTTGGAGGAGGTGCAGGGGCTTCACTTGCTGAGGCTAATAAGTTGGTTTTGCTGGGGCCAGCTACCAGGGGCAAGGCTTCTGGTTGCTTGAACTGCCCTTGTTTATCATCTTGCGCGTGCGAGTGTCCTCCATGGCATGACGCTTTTCTTCAAGCATAAGAGCCTTAATCACCAGCTCGAAGAAGGTCCAACAGTCACACACAACGAGTTGATACTACAGGGCTTGCTGGAGCCCTTCCTTGAAGCGTTCAATCTTGGCTGCCTCAGTGCTGACGTCTTTCGGTGCATATCTTGACAAAAGGTTGAACTTTTGCAGGTATTCCTTTACAGACCCACTTCCTTGCTTCACCGCTCCAAATTCCCGTTTCTTGGTAGACATAATCCTAGAAGGGATGTGACTGGTGCGGAATAGTTGCTTGAAATTAGCCCAGGTGATTACACGGTCGCCTTGCATGACCTTGAACCCATCCCACCAAGCTTTGGCGGTACCTCCGAGGCAGTGAGAGGCATAAAGAACCTTCTCACGATCCTCATTGCAGTTAAACACCGCAAGGAGGTCCTCAATGGTGCGGATCCAGTCATCAGCATCCAAAGGCTCAAGAGTCTCAGTGAAGGTCGGCGGCGAATTCCTCATGAATTTCGACAGAGTGGAGCGGCCATTGCCATTCCTGCCCTAGTACTCGTTGTTCACAAGGGTCTGGGCCAACGGTTACATAGCTGCAGCGTTGGCTTGGCGCTCCTCCCAGAGAACTTGGAGAAACTGAGCTATGGTCATGTTCTCTGGTGGAGGTGGTGGCGGGGGAATGTTCCCTTGTGGCTACTCGTAGCGACCTCCAACTTTGGCAGACCCACCGGCCTCCGACTGCTAGATGGTGTTTCCCGTGCTAGGGTTGCCAAAAGTGATAGTGCGGGTCGCAGTCACCATCCTGTTTTGAGTAGCCGAGTCAAATAACAGATATAGGCAAGATCATGCAACAAGAGAAAATGCGCGCCTAGGGGGGGCGGGGTTAGCAAAGTGCAAGAGTGATAAACAAAGGTCAAAAAGACCCAAGACATACTATTTGAAATAAGATAGGCGATGCAGTCGCTTACATGCTGCCTAAGTCAAAAGTGCGACTTGCATCGAAACACATATAGTAAAAGAAACAACATGCACACATGGCTTCATATGAAACATTATACGGACTCAACTTCGCATGGCTTATCCTAACCTAGGGGTTCTCGGATTCAAGCAGGGGAGTGCTCTTTCTCGTACTCACGCTCCTCCAGGTCTTCATCCTGATCATCATCTATATGGGCATGATCTCCCGTTGAGGGGGTTGGAGGGTGAAGCGATTCATCCCAATGATGCTTCGCCGGTGGAACAATGAAGAGCCCACGATACTACTTCGCACTCATGCGATAACGTCGTGTGGGTGCATCTGTGGCTGGGGCTACTCCTCCTCTATATGCTATAGCTACTCCTTCCTGATCTCATGTGGCTTCGCCTTGGCCAGTCGAAGTAAATAACGAGTGTGGTGAAGTTCCTTGCGGAGCCTCACGGACTCCTTAGTCGGGCTGTGAGCTAGACTAATGGCGGAGAGGCTGAAGGAGGTCTAGCATCGAAGCGGTGTTCCATCCTCCATGCATGGGGTCAATGTCCAGCTCTCATCAATATCATCCTTCCTGAACGGAAACTGGCGAGTAGCCGGCTCATCATCCATCCGTGGAACAATGTCTCAAAGGTGGACAAGTGCCTTCCCTGCATTTGTCTCAACTGCTAGCGCCAAGGTCTCCATCCGTGTTCCTTCAAAGAACCAACTCGTT
The DNA here is from genome assembly GCF_904849725.1 of Hordeum vulgare subsp. vulgare. Lineage (NCBI taxonomy): Eukaryota > Viridiplantae > Streptophyta > Magnoliopsida > Poales > Poaceae > Hordeum > Hordeum vulgare. The sequence goes on along the minus strand of NC_058520.1, from coordinate 74,198,667 downwards.
GGGGAGTCATTTGTCTTCATGACCATATCAATGTGGTACTCCTTCGTGATGGCATTGACCCAGTGCTCGTGGTTGAGGAAAATGGGTGATCAGTGATACGTCCAAAATGCATCATTATTTTGTATCATAATTTGTCTCTATCCATTGATATATTTTCACAATATCATGTTGTTTTTATAGTGTTTTGGCTTATTTTACATAGTTTACAACTTTCCGGTGCCGAAACAGCACACACATGATTCAATGGAGAAAATAGCATGAAGAGTTGCCATATCAGAACATCTCCAACTGAGTTGAAATTTATGGGGAAGGAGTTTCCGAACAAATGGGGAGTCTATTGGTTTCTCCGTCGCACGTGGTATTCTCTTCATGCAATCGACCTTATATGCTGATTCTTATGGGAGTATTGATCTTATATATCAGGTATGGCTTTGAAAACTTTATTTAATCTTGGCAAACATAGCATTGGTCATAACAACAAGCATGAGTTTTTCTAGTAGCGACATAGCCAAAAACTTTATGTTCTTATGCTTGAAGTGTTATGCTGACGAGGAAGACAACTTGATGTTTCATGCCAATTCTTTATGCTAAAATTTCTATTGTTTTGCATCCAAGTCAACATCATTTGACTGCTTTCAAAATCCTTTGCTAGCCAACCCTTGTATTAAGGGGGAATACTTCTTTTGCATCCATACCTTGAAACCTCAACCTTCCCAAGAGTCCTCCATACCTTCTCTATATGTGGTATTTCACTGCCACTCCTAAAGTATATTACTCATGTGCTATCTTTAAACCTTAAAAATATTATTCCCTCTTTTGTGCCTCTATTTTAGCTCACGAGGAAGTAGTACATAATTCATGATCTTCTCATACTGGACAAGCTTTATCCTGGGTTTGCATGTCTGATCTGCGAACCCCTAATACAAGGAGGGACTGACATGAGTGCGCCCAGCTCATAAAAGATAATAACAACAAATAAAACCTCCTTCACGCTTTGTTTATGACAAATCAGAAAACTTTGGTAGTGATAAACAAAGGAGACTAAGGGGATGTGATCGTCCCCACCTTGGGAGCCGTTCCTCAAAACTTGTCCAGCATGAGAAGTATTGGGCTATATGCTAGCATTCGTTGACGAATTATGCACCTCCCCAAAAGCTTGTTTTCAAAACTTATTAATTTCAAAATTTCTAAAAGCTCTAGCACATGAGTTTTCTGTACTTCCCTCTGCGAAGGGCTAATCCTTTACTTTTATGTTGAGTCAGTAAACCTACTTCTTTCTATCCTATAAAAGAGCAGACACCTTATGTTGACAAAGATGCATGCATTTATATTGTTTCATTGAGAATTTCCATATCAGAACTTTGTTGAAATTATCATTAAGATGAGTAAGTTGTTTGTTAAGCCTAGATAAAGAAAACATCTTCCTTTGTGTTGCATTCTCATCAAAATATAAGAGGAAGAGCAAAAGTTATACGTTATAAGTTGTTCTTTGACCAAGGACATGTTTGTCAGGGTTTGATGAGTTTCCTTAGCCCTACTTTTGATTGTAATTGATATTACTCTTTCATATGGGCCTTATGAGCTTTGCTGCTGAGGATGGTTGAGTTTAGTAGAGAAATTATGATGCTTCTTGTCCGTGTTCTTATTTATTGACACTTCACTCTCTAAACTTGTGGACAAGTTTACCGAGCTCAGTATTCGCTCGGGGATAAGCGAGGTCTAAGCTTGGGGGAGTTGATACGTCCAAAATGCATCACAATTTTGTATCATAATTTGTCTCTATTCATTGATATATTTCACAATATAATGTTGTTCTTATAGTGTTTTGGCTTATTTACACATTTTACAACTTTCCGGTGCCGAGACAGCAAACGCAGGATTCAGTGGAGAAAATAGCATGAAGAGTTGCCATATCAGAACATGTCCAACTAAACTGAAATTTACGGGGAAGGAGTTTCTGAACAAATCACGAAGATAGGCCGCAGAAGGGCTGGAGGGGGGCCACTAGGCACCTAGGCGACTTGGTGGCGTGGCGTGCCTCCTGGCCACGCAGGGAGGCCGCCTGGATGGTGGGTCCCACCTCCGGTTCTCTCCTTTTTCCTATATGACCACCGTGACCTAAAAATTACAGGGACATAAGATTCTCACAGTTCCGCCGCCGCTCCGCGGAAAAAATCTACAGAGAAGAAAAGACCTTTCCGGCGGGCAGATTCCACCAAGGAGAACTCCTCCGAGAAGGGGAGATCGTCCTCATCGTCATCACCATCATCTCGGGCATTATCGAGATCAGGATCACCATCACCCTCCACACCAGCACCATCTCCATCTTCACCCCATCTCACTTTACCATTGCAATCGGAGTTGTACCTTGCACTATTCATTCCCTTTACTCTACCGGTGTTGATTACTCTTTTGTGGTTAATGCTATTGAGTATTGTTGGAGAATTATTGTTATGACCATATTGTTCATCATATTTTCATCCCCTCTGATCATGATCTCTTTTATGTCTTGTGAGTAGTTACTGCAGTTCTGAGGACAAGGGAGAAGTCTAGTTGCTAGTAGTCATTTGATGTTGAAGTAATATGTGCTGATTTATATTTAAGTTATGGTGTTATTGTTCTAGTGGTGTTATGTGAACGTCGACTACATAACACTTCGCCTTTTTAAGGACCTAGGGGAATGCATCGTGTATAAAGAATGCTTATGGTGCGTTGCCGGAGTGACAAAAACCTGTACCCCAGTTCGCATGCTTTTGCACGAGGGAGTGTTGGATCCTAAAGTTTGTTGCTATGGTTAGGCTTTTCCTTAATTTCTCTCTTGTATTTGCGTATGCTTGCAAGGGGTTTAACCATAAGAGTGTACTTGTCTTAGCCTAGACGATGCACTAACAAAGATCCACCCACATAACACTTACCAATACAAAACATAGTACTAGACGGAATATGGCGAAAACACTTGACTATCTTTCCCGTGTGTCGTCGGGAATGCCTTAGTCTTTATAAGTTTAGTCCCTCGGCTTATCCTTTGTGTTCAAAAGGATTGGGCCACTTGCTGCACCTCGGCACCATTTACTTTCCCTGCATTTCTTTCCTCGTTGCTTATACCATAAAATCCATAAAAAGTTACCTTTTAGTGCTTGCAGTTCTTCCATGCTCAAGATCGCTTGTCAGTACCTTCTGCTCCTCATTGGGTTTGACACTCTTACTTACCGAAAAGGCCATGATAGATTCCATACACTTGTGGGTCATCAATTAGCAGAACTAGCACTTCACCAAGCTGTCCTCAAGGAGTAGCGGAAAGACGGATGCTAGGAGGCTTCCGGGTATGACGACCATCTACAAGATTTAAGGGGAGGGTGTCAATAATTATTTTTGAGTTATAGTTGTAGAGGTAAGAAGTGCATAAACTCCTAAGCATAGACACTAGGTATAGTTTTGGAAAGGGGTTCATCCTATCCGATGTCCATGCTAAGCAAGGCTTCCTACAGTCAGGATGGCTCTGATACCAGCTCTGTGGGGACCCCGACTTATACGTCGTGGTCTCCGAATGCACGTGTATAGTGATCCCAAAGGTCAATGCTCACTGAACACACAAAAGATGAATAACAAGAGTCTTACATCCATACATACCATCTGATTCAAATAGAGACCATTAAGGTCAATTCTTACATAGATAGGGCCTCGAAGGCCAACACACCAACCATAACTAGTAGCAGATATCTTGATCGAAAGCGTGAACAAGAGCCATCTACCTTAAACCTACACGCACTCTAACTGGGAAGCGTCCTAGTTCACGTGTTCGTCTTCAACAAAACTTCGCCATATTCCTGCTCTTCCATGCCTGGCCAATAAAATAACCATTGGCGAGCCAATGAATACTTCGAATGTACTCGCAAGCAACCCTTGATGTGGAACAAGGCAATAGTAATGCATGGTATAGCACTAAGTAGCTAAGTTAGCGTAAATCTAATTTTTTGAGTGGAATGACATGTTCAAACAAGTAAAAGCATGTATCAACTTGTCGTAGATATCCATAAGAAAAATATATAATTTTCATCATAATCCGGGGCTGAACGTCCCATCTTCAATTCTCGTACCAATTCGTCAGACTTAGCTCAAGTATAATCTTTCTCATATCATCTTTTTTCCACATACTCTCACACACACTTTTTTATGCGGAAACAACTGTACGTAGTTTAAGCAGCACCACCCAACTGTCTTTGACAGTGGACACGTCTATTCAAATAGTTTTACACTCTGAAGAGGTGACGCGATGTACCCACAAGACCCGGGGAGCTTCCGTATCATCCACGACTCTCGGTATATCACATATCCGAGGTAAGCACCCGAACATTGCTTTTCCCTAGCAACACTAAACAAATAGTCCACTCGATTGGTACCCAGCCCTCATGACGTTCATCATATGAGCCTTGCTCCAGATTGTACCATCCATGAAGGGACCAACGGTGTGCCCAGTGCCTTTGAAAACAGCTCATGGTCGTCCTACATGGCACGACCCCATCACGAGAGTGACCACGCCACTCTCACCACTGGTAACGCGGTTCTCTGCTAGCATCGACCAAGGTAATAAAGAAGGCGTCGTGCCATAAGGGGTATCCTGGTCGCACATGAAAGGTTGGGACGGTCGACAATTCTTAAATCTAATCCCGTTTCCGCAATCGCACACAGAAAAGTTTTCTCAGTACGCCACTTCTTCCTCAAGTGCTCACCCATTTCACACATTATCCCTCGGGCATTAGTGTCACCCAATTTGTTTTTTTCAAAATCATTTCTTTCATGGTCACCATGCATAGAACCATCCCATTTGCGTAGCAACTACTAGCATCCTAGCTACTTCCCAACAGTACACCCATATAGGTGCTAGGGTCATGCTCAAGTGCAAGTACCAATGAGGGTTTCTTGGAGATAGCCCACAAAGGTGGTCATCGACACATCATGAATCAAATGCAACAAAATATAATGCTATATGGAATTCAAAATAAATGGTTTCTTAGACATGTTCAAAGGGCTTCTCACCTTGCTCAACAAAGCCTCCGTGGTCTTCAAAATCTTCTGGTCCACGTCTTTCGTTAGCAACACAATCTATCGTCATAGTATTGACACGCAAAAAATAAGAACAACAAAAAAACAGGAAAAATAATTTGCTCAGAAAAATGTCACCCTACTTTTGTAAAATACTAGGGTGATTGTAGGTATTGTAAAAATATCTAGGTTTTAAGTTTGAAGTGTAAAAAGTTTTGAAAATCATTGTAACAGAAGGTTAAAATGCTTAAAATTAGGTTTTAAAATAAAACTGTGTGTAAAAGTGTGTGTAAAAATTACACAAATGATGTTATTGAATACTACACAATATTACAATATTTGTGGTGAAAGAATAAATGGATTTGGATGCATTTTGGCTTCTGTGATTTTTTGCAAAGAAGAAAGAATTGGAAAAGGAAAAAGGAAAAGAGGGGGGCCAGAGAGCATGGTGAGAGGCGCCAGCAACTGGGACGACCCAGAGAATCAGCCCAAGTGGGCGAGGGCACGTGCGCGTCAGGTTTAATTATACCTGCACGCGGGCCCTGTCTGCCAGCCAGACAGAGAGAGCGGGGATAGGATGACGCACGGGTCCCACCAAGCGGTCGTCTTCTACCTCCCGACAGGGCCGAGGGGAAGCTCATCGTCTTTGATTCCAGCAACGGTGAGAGGATCTAGTGGCAGGAACAGATTCAAGAGGGACCCGTCGTTCGACTGGAGGTTGAAGGGAGGCTAGAGGTGCCCTGGCTTGCGGGCGACTATCATTCATGATGGAGTAGCTTCGGGAGGGAGTCGTCTAAGCGGTTTCCTGCATGAAAACGACGTGGAAAGAGAGGAGAGGCATCAGAACGAGCTACGGCTCCAGAAGGAGGGAGAGATAGGCTGGAGCAACATCTCTCTATGAGAATCGACGGTCGCCCGATGCGGCGGTGTCGAGCTTGATTCCGAGCACACGGAGGGGGAAGTAAAGAGGGAGTGGTGCAGGGATGCAATTGGGGTCGGGTGAGAGCGGAAGGGAAGGATAGAGAGGCACGGGGCCCTTTATATAGGAGTGGTCGCGGTGCACCGAAGGCTTGGTGCGCCGACGAAGTTGGGGTCGAGGCCAGAGGGCATGAGGGCTCAAGGGGAGGTTGATACTTCTCAACGTATCTATAATTTTTGATTGTTCCATGCTATTATATTATCTATTTTGGATGTTTTATATGCATTAATATGCTATTTTATATTATTCTTGGGACTAACCTATTAATCTAGAGCCTAGTGCCAATTTCTGTTTTTCCTTGTTTTTGAGTATTGCAGATAAGGAATATTAAACGGAGTCCAAATGGAATAAAATCTGCGGAATTACCTTTCTTGGACCAGAAGAAACCTACAAGACATGGAGAAGGGGGTAGGAGACCTGCCGGGAGACGACAAGCCTGCAAGGCGCGCCCTAGGGGGGCATGGCTTGTGGGCCCCCTGCAGGCCTCTTACCCTAATCTTTGTACTATAAATTCCAAAATATTCCCCCAATACCAGAACGACACCAAAAGATATTTTTCCACCACCGGGAGCGTATGTTCCCGTGAGATCAAATCTTGGAGAAGGGGGCAGAAGACCTGCTGGGAGATGACAAGCCTGCAGGGCGCGGCCTAGGGGGGGACGCCGCCTGGCTTGTGGGCCTCCCTGCAGGCCTCCTAACCCTAATCCCCATCTATAAATTCCCAAATATTCGCTCAATACCAGACTGACACCAAAAAATATTTTTTTGCCGCCGGGAGCCTCTGTTCCCGTGAGATCCAACTTGGGAGTATTTTCCAGTAATCTACCGGAGGGGGAATCGATCACGAAGAGCATCTACATCAACTCCGTTGCCTCTCTGATGATGCGTGAGTAGTTGACCACAGACCTACGGGCCCATAGCTAGTAGCTAGATGGCTTCTTCTCTCTCTTTGTTCTTCAATACCATGATCTTCATGATCTTCGTGGAGATCTATCCGATGTAATACTCTTTTGCGGTGTGTTTGTCGAGATCCAGTGAATTGTGGGTTATGTTCAGATTATATATGAATATTATTTGAATCTTCTTTGAATTCTTATGTGCATGATTTCATATCTTAGCAAGTCTCTTTGAGTTATTGGTTTGGTTTGACCAACTAGATTGGTAATTCTTGCAATGGGAGAAGTGCTTAGTTTTGGGGTCAATCTTGCAGTGTCCTCACCCAGTGACAAAGTAGGGGTAGCGAGGCACGTATTGCATTGTTGCCATCGAGGATAAAAAGATGGGGTTTTCATCATATTGCTTGAGGTTAGCCCTCTACATCATGTCATCTTACTTAAGGTGTTACTTTGTTATTCATGAACTTAATACTCTAGATGCACGAAGGAGTCGGTCGATGTGTGGAGTAATAGTAGTAGATGTAGAATTGTTTTGGTCTACTTGACACGAACGTGATTCCCATATGCATAATCATTGCCTTGGATATCTTCATAATTATTCGCTTTTCTATCACATGCTTGACAGTAAATTATTCACCCACCGTATTATTTTCCTTTATGAGCCTCTAGTGAAACCTATGGCCCCTGGGTCTATTTTCCATATTATATTTTCAGATCTATACCTAAAAATACTTTGCTACAACTTATTTACTTTTGTTTCCGCAATCTTTTATATCTATCTCTATCAGATCTAATCTTGCAAATAACTCTGAAGGGATTGACAACCCCTTTAGAGTGTTGGGTGCAAGTGTTATCTTACCAAATGCGTTACTCTGTTCTTCATGAACTTCATACTCTAGATGCAGGCAGGACTCGGTCGATGTGTGGAGTAATAGTAGTAGATGTAGAATATTTTCGGTCTACTAGAGACTGACGTGATGCCTATATGCATAATCATTTCCTTGATTATCTTCATAATTATTTGCTTTTCTATCAATTGCTCGATAGTAATTTGTTCACCCACCATATTATTTTCCTTCATGAGAGAAGCCTCTAGTGAAACCTATGGCCCCGGGTATATTTTCCAAATTATACTTTCATATCTATAAACCAAAAATACCCAAAATATATTGCTACCATTTATTTACTTTTGTTTTACTTTTAGTTCTAGCAATCTTTTATATCTATCTCTATCAGATTTCATCCTTGCAAATAACCGTGAAGGGATTGACAACCCCTTTTTAGTGTTGGGTGCAAGTGTTTGATGGTTTGTGTAGGTGCTAAGATTGGGGCCTTGCTTGTTCCTCCTACTGGATTGATACCTTGGTTCTCAACAAGCTGAGGGAAATACTTATCTACTTTGCTGCATCACTCTTTCCCCTTCAAGGAAAACCAATGCAAGCTCAAGAAGTAGCACAGGCGTCTGGGGTGTTCCTGGGCGTTGTCTACGTCCAGAGGAGGGAAGGAAGAGAGAGGGAAGGCGCACGCGCTAGGTCGTTGGTTGGCCTAATCTGGTGGTGCTCGGGCGCGCCGAGAATGGCTGTTGGACAGAGGGAGGAGAGGGACGACAGGGGAGATAGTAGCGGATGCCTGATACGTCACCGTCGTATATATAATTTTTGATTGTTTCATGCCAATATTCTACAACTTTCATATACTTTTGGCAACTTTTTATACTATTTTTGGGACTAACATATTGATCCAGTGCCCAGTGCCAGTTCCTGTTTGTTGCATGTTTTTTGTTTCGCAGATTATCCATACCAAACGAAGTCCAAATGCAATAAAAAACCTATGAGTATTTTTGTTTGGAATATATATGATTTTTAGGAAGAAGAATCAATGTGGAACAATGTCCGAGGGGGTCCAAGCCCCCTAGCCGCGGCCTGGGGGTGAGGCCGCGCCTGGCAGGCTTGTGAACAATACCTGAGGAGGTTGGGGCCCTTCTTTCGCCACAAGAAAGATAATATCCGGAAGAAAATCTTGCTAAAATTTCAGCCCAATCGGAGTTACGGATCTCCGGGAAGTTAAGAAATGGTGAAAGGAAAAATCTGGGAGCGCAGAAACAAAAGGATACAGAGAGAGAGATCCAATCTCGGAGGGGCTCCCGCCCCTCCGCCGCCATGGAGACCATGGACCAGAGGGTAAACACTTCTCCCATCTAGGGAGGAGGTCAAGTAAGAATAAGAAGAAGGGGGGCTCTCTCCCCCTCTCCCCCCGGCGGTGCCGGAACGCCGCCCGGGACATCATCGTGTCACGACGATCTACACCAACAGTTCTGTCATCTTCACCAACACCTCCATCACCTTCCCCCATCTATATTGGGAGGTCTACTCTCCTGCAACCTGCTGTACCCTCTACTTGAACATGGTGCTTTATGCTTCATATTATTATCCAATGATGTGTTGCCATCCTATGATGTCTGAGTAGATTTTCATTGTCCTATCGGTGATTGATGAATTGCTATGATTGGTTTAATTTGCTTGTGGTTATGTTGCTGTCCTTTGGTGCCCATCATATGAGCGCGCGCGTGGATCACACCATAGGGTTAGTAGTATGTCGATAGGACTATGTATTGGAGGGCAAGGGTGACAGAAGCTTCAGCCTACAATAGAAATTGATGCATATGGGATTGAAGGGGTACCAATATATTTTATTGCTATGGTTGGGTTTTACCTTAATGAACGTTATTAGTTGCGGATGGTTGCTAATAGTTCCAATCATAAGTGCATTGAATTCCAAGTAAGGGATGACATGCTAGCAGCAGCCTCTCCCACATAAAACTTGCTATCGGTCCAGCAACATAGTCAATTGCTTAGGGACAATTCCGCAAGTCCTACCACCACTTTTCCACACTCGTTAAACTAACGTAATTGTTTCTTTGTCTAACCAGCCCCTAGTTTTTATTTACGTGTTCTTTCTTTTCTTTCTAACCTATCCTATCACACCTACAAAGTACTTCTAGTTTCATCCTTGTTCTAGGTAAAGCGAACGTAAAGTGTGCGTAGAGTTGTATTGGTGGTCGATAGAACTTGAGGGAATATTTGTCCTACCTTTAGCTCCTCGTTGGGTTCGACACTCTTACTTATCGAGAAAGGCTACAATTGATCCCCTATACTTGTGGGTTATCAAGACCTTTTTCTGGCGCCGTTGTCGGGGAGCAATAGCGTGGGGTGAATATTCTCGTGTGTGCTTGTTTGCTTTATCACTAAGTAGATTTGTTTGATGTTCTAAGTTGTTCTCTATCTTTAGTTATGGATATGGAACACGAAATACCAAAAAAATTAGGTGTACTTGCTACTCATGGAGATGGGGAACCTCCTAAAACCCTCGATGCTCGTTATGTGGAAAATATTATGCACTTCTTTAATAATCCTGAGAAAACCCCATTAAATTATATAACGGGATATACGTTGGATCAACGTGAATACTTTAGGGATTATCGCTTGACTCAAAAAGGGAAACTATTATGGGATCAAATTCATATGTTGAAATGGTATGCTTGGGAGTTATGCTCGAGATATGATATTACTTGTTGCTCTAGGATGAAGGCGAAACACCTTCCCTTTTCGTGAAAATTTAATGCTAATGAAACCTTGGCTTTTTATGCTAATGGTATATATGATTACTATGATGTGGAGCAAATAGAAGAGTTTGTTGCTTTTATGGGTGCTTATGAAATTTAAGCTCTGTTTAAAGGGTGTGATGATAATGATGATGCTGCTTATCGATCTGAAAATTTGGTTATGCTTTGTTATTGTTATACTAATTATGAATATAATGCCCATATTTATCGATTTATGGAGAAATTCTACGTTTCCCAAGAAGAGACTAATATTTTGTAGGAAACTATGGAAGAAGAAAATGCTGAAACTGTGAGCTCATTAGATGAAAAAGATGACGAGCAGAGTGAAGAAAAAAAGGAGGAAGAGCAGACTAGCTACCCGTGCCCACCTTCTAATGAGAGTACCTCTTCAACTCATACATTGTTTAATTTCCCTTCGTTCTTACCGAAGGATGAATGCTATATTGATTGCTATGATCCCTTGGATTCATTTGAAATATCCCTTTTTGATGAACTTAATGCTTGCTATGCTTGTGGCCATGATACCAATATGAATGATGCTTATGAAGATGAACCTTCTATAATTCCTTATGTTAATCATGAAATTGTTGCAATCGCACCCACTTATGATAGTCCTATTATATTGTTGAACTCTCCCAACTACACTATATCGGAGAAGTTTTCTCTTATTAGGGATTACATAGATGGGTTGCCTTATACTATTATACATGATGATATTGATGAATATAATATGCATGTGCTTGCTGCTCCTACTTGCAATTATTATGAGAGAGGGACTACATCTCCACCTCTCTATGTTTCCAATACGATAAAAATGCAAGAAACTGCTTATGCCATGTATTGGCCTTTACTTGATGTGCATGAATTGTTCTTTTATGACATGCCAATGCATAGGAAGAGAGTTAGACTTCGTCATTGCGTGATATATGTTACCTTGTGCTCACTACTAAATTACAAATCATTGTTAATTAAAATTGGCTTTGATATACCTTGGGATCCGGGTGGATCCATTACTTGAGCACTTTATGCCTAGCTTAACAGCTTCAAAGAAAGCGCTGCTTGGGAGACAACCCAGAAGTTTTAGAGAGTCATTTATTTATTTTGAGTGCTTTTATATAGTTTAAAAACAAAAAAATATAGAGGGGAACTTAAAACTTTTTCAAAAAGAGAAGCGATTGAAAGGTGATGCATTGCGGAAGTGAGGGTCGACCTTGAACACTTTTGTTCATGCTCATGGAAACAATATATAATTTTTCATGGAAGTTTCTCGCAAAAATACTTATCCCCTTGTAAAATTGAATTATATTATAAAAATAATGTGCCAAGTAAAGCCTTTATGATTAGTTCGGGTGATAGTTGTTTGATCATGCTGAAAAAGACAGAAACTTTGTGCTCACGAAATTATTTTTAGTTCCTATCCAGAAAGATATTTTGAGTTGATTCTTTTTCTGATGATTGATATGAAAATTCCCTAATTTTCATAATGTTTCAGAATTTTTTGAGTATCAGAAGTATGGTATAAGTTCATTTTACTACAGACTATTCTGTTTTTGACAGATTCTGTTTTCTATGCATTGTTCTCTTATTTTGATGAATCTATGGGTAGTATCGGGGGGTATGAACCATGGTGAAGTTGGATTATAGTAGATATAATTCTAATATGAATTTGGAATGAGTTCACAACGTTACTTAAAGTGGTGATTTATTTTATTATACGAACGGATCTCACGAAGGTTTTGTTGAGTTTTGTGTGATTGAAGTTGCAAGTTTTGGGTGAGACCACGATGGATGAAGGAATAAGGAGAGGCAAGAGCCTAAGCTTGGGGATGACCGAGGCACCCCAAGGTAATATGCAAGGAAGACTCAAGCGTCTAAGCTTGGGGATGCCCCGGAAGGCATCCCCTCTTTCATCTACAATCTATCGGTAATTTTACTCGGAGCTATATTTTTATTCGTCACATGATATGTGCAAATGCTTGGAGCGTCTTTTGTGTTTATTTTTACTTTTTATTTTATGCACCATGCTGGTATGAGATAGTCCTTGGTTGATTTATAGAATCCTCTTTGCAGTTCACTTATATCTTTTGAGTATGGCTTTATAGAATGCTTCATGCGCTTCACTTATATCATTTGAAGTTTGGATTGCCTGTTTCCCTACACATAGAAAACCCCCATTTGTGGAATGCTATTTTGCTTCACTTATATTTGTTAGAGCGGGGCATATATTTTCTAGAAAGGATTAAACTCTCATGCTTCACTTATACCTATTTAGAGAGTTAAGTGGAGTTGGTCATTCACATGGTTAGTTATAAAATAGTACATAAAACTTGTAGATCACTGAATATGATATGTTTGATTCCTTGCAATAGTTTTGCGACATGAAGATTTGAGTAATTGTGTATTCTTAGAAATACTTGTGTTAAGGTTTGTGATTCCCGTAGCATGCACGTATGGTGAACCGTTATGTGACGAAGTCAGAGCATGATTTATTTATTTATTGTCATCCTTTGTGTCGAAGTCGGGATCGCGCGAGGGTTATCTCCTACCAACCCTTCCCCTAGGATCATGCGTGTAGTACCTTGTTTCGATGACTAATAGACTTTTGCAATAAGTATGTGAGTTCTTAATAACTAATGTTGAGTCCATGGATTATACGCACTCTCACCGTTCCACCATTGCTGGCCTCTCTAGCACCGCACAACTTTTGCCGGTGCATTACACCCACCATATACCCTTCCTCAAAACAGCCACCATACCCACCTATTATAGCATTTCCATAGCAATTCCGAGATATATTGCCATGCAACTTCCATCGTTCCGTTTATTATGACACGCACCATCATTGTCATAGTGCTTTGCATGATCGTAAGATAGCTAGCATGATGTTTTCATCGCTTGTCCATTTTTTGATGTCATTGCTACGCTAGATCATTGCACATCCCGATACACCGCCGGAGGCATTCATATAGATTCATATTTTGTTCTAAATATGGAGTTGTAAGTAAATAAAAGTGTGATGATCATCATTATTAGGGCATTGTCCCATGTGAGGAAGTAATAAAAGATGCCAATGAAGCCCAAATAAAAAAAGAGGCCAAAGAAGACCACCAAAAAAAAGGCGAAAAATATTTAAAAAATGAGAGAAAAGAGAGAAGGGACAATGCTACTATCCTTTACCACACTTGTGCTTCAAAGTAGCACCATGATCTTCATGATAGAGAGTCTCCTATGTTGACACTTTCATATACTAGTGGGAAATTTTCATTATAGAACTTGGCTTGTATATTCCAATAATGGGCATCCTCAATTTCCCTAGGTCTTCGTGAGCAAGCGAGTTGGATGCACACCCACTTAGTTTCTTTTTGAGCTCTAATACACTTATAGCTCTTGTGCATCTGTTGCATGGCAATCCCTACTCACTCACATTGATATCTATTGATGGGCATCTCCATAGCCCGTTGATACGCCTAGTTGATGTGAGACTATCTCCTCCTTTTTGTCTTCTCCACAACCACCATATTCTATTCCACCTATAGTGCTATGTCCATCGCTCACGCTCATGTATTGCGTGAAAGTTGAAAAAGTTGGAGAACACTAAAGTATGAAACAATTGCTTGGATAAAACCGGGATTGTGCATGATTTAAATACGTTGTGTGGGGAAGATGAAGCATAGCCAGACTATATGATTTTGTAGGGATAAGTTTCTTTGGCCATGATATTTTGAGAAGACATGATTGCTTTGTTAGTATGCTTGAAATATTATTGTCTCTATGTCAAATGGTAGACTATTTCTTCGAATCACTCGTGTTTTAGTATTCATGCCATGATTAGATTATATGATCAAGATTATGCTAGGTAGCATTCCACATCAAAAATTATTATTTTTATCATTTACCTACTCGAGTACGAGCAGGAATTAAGCTTGGGGATGCTGATACATCTCCGCCGTATCTATAATTTTTGATTGTTTCATGCCAATATTCTACAACTTTCATATACTTTTGGCAACTTTTTATACTATTTTTGGGACTAACATATTGATCCAGTGCCCAGTGCCAGTTCCTGTTTGTTGCATGTTTTTTGTTTCGCAGATTCTCCATACCAAACAAAGTCTAAACGCAATAAAAATCCTACGACGATTTTATTTGGAATATTTATGATTTTTGGGAAGAAGAATCAACGTGAAACGATACCCGAGGGGGTCACAAGCCCCCTAGCGGCGACCCGGGGGTGGGGCCGGGCCAGGCAGGCTTGTGACCAATCCCTAAGGTGGTTGGAGCCCTTCTTTCACCGCAAGAAATATAATATCCGGAAGAAAATCGTGTTAAACTTTCATCCCAATTTTAGTTACGGATCTCCTGGAATTTAAGAAACGGTGAAAGGAAAAATCTGGGAGCGCAAAAACAAAAGGACATAGAGAGAGAGATCCAATCTCGGAGGGGCTCCCGCCCCTCCGTCGCCATGGAGACCATGGATCATAGGGGAAACCCTTCTCCCATCTAGGGAGGAGGTCAAGGAAGAAGAAGAAGAAGGGGGGGGGGGGTTCTCGGCGGCGCCGGAACGCCGCCTGGGACATCATCGGGTGACGGCGATCTATACCAACACTTCCGTCATCTTCACCAACACCTCCATCACCTTCCCCCATCTATATTGAGCAGTCCACTCTCCCGCAACCCGCTGTACCCTCTACTTGAACATGGTGCTTTATGCTTCATATTATTATCCAATGATGTGTTGCCATCCTATGATGTCTGAGTAGATTTTCGCTGTCCTATCGGTGATTGATGAATTGCTATGATTGGTTTAATTTGCTTGTGGTTATGTTGCTGTCCTTTGGTGCCCATCATATGAGCGCACGCATGGATCACACCATAGGGTTAGTAGTATGTTGATAGGACTATGTATTGGAGGGCATGGGTGACAGAAGCTCCAGCCTAGCATAGAAATTGATGCATATGGGATTGAAGGGGTACCAATTTATCTTATTGCTATGGTTGGGTTTACCTTAATGAATCTTAGTAGTTGCGGATGGTTGCTAATAGTTCCAATCATAAGTGCATTGAATTCCAAGTAAGGGATGACATGCTAGCAGCAGCCTCTCCCACATAAAACTTGCTATTGGTCTAGTAACATAGTCAATTGCTTAGGGACAATTCCGCAACTCCTACGACCACTTTTCCACACTCGTTAAACTAACGTAATTATTTCCTTGTCTAACCAGACCTAGTTTTTACTTACGTGTTGTTTCTTTTCTTTCTAACCTATCTTATCACACCTACAAAGTACTTCGAGTTTCATCCTTGTTCTAGGTAAAGCGAACGTAAAGTGTGCATAGAGTTGTATCGGTGGTCGTTAGAACTTGAGGGAATATTTGTCCTACCTTTAGCTCCTCTTTGGGTTCGACACTCTTACTTATCGAGAAAGGCTACAATTGATCCCCTATACTTGTGGGTTATCAATGCCCACGCGCCACGACTGGTCGGGGGTGTGGCTCGAGGCGGTCAGCAGTGTCATGCAGAGGGCGGCTGCACTGCGGGTGGGCACTGTAGCACGCTCTAGAGCGGCCAAACCGCATGCCACGACACGCTAGCGACTTTTGCGCGGCCAAGCATGTCCAGGGGGTCTAGGGGGAATTAAATAATAGGGCAAAGGCTTTGGATGCTTTGCACGTTCGATAGAGAGATGAGATTTTGCTGTACAGAAGGGGAAATGTGGGTTTTACCCCATCAATGATTGAGCTGAGGTCGTGGGAAAGTTACTGGGGGCTGAAGGATTACCAGAAGAAGGTGTGGTAGAAATTTCAAGTGAAGGAGATGAGAAAAACTGGTGAAAGTAGCAACTTTACCAAACTACCACAAGGTGTTTGATGATTGTTTGGGCAAGTTAACTTTACCCAATTGCAGTGAAAGTTACCAGGATTGAATTGAGGTAAAAACCTAATGTGTTCACCAAGTTTGAGCTCATTTAAGAAAAGTTGGCAATGTAAACATTAAAATACCCAAAAAATAACAGAATCATATTCCTGTTGACCTTGGTGACCAAATCAGCTCCCACAAATTTACAATTTGGTGTAGTATCCTTATTTGGGGTATAGATCACTTTTGCAAAACATGGGACCAATTGGATAAACATGGCAATGTAAAGTTGTTCAAGTTTGGCTCTGGACAGGGAAGGTTTTGGGGTTCTTAGGTGAACCAAATCAACTTGGATTGAGATGTAATTTTGCAGCTTCACCACATATACAATGGATTACTTGATAAAATTTTCCTGGAATTTATTGAGAATATTTCCTTTGGAGATATTTTAAAAGCTTGAAATAGGTAGAAAGGGTTTGAGCTATTTTGTCCATGATTTTGAACATGATCTTGTGTTGAAACTCATATGTGTGGAAAATATATGTCCTTTGAGTTTCCCTAAATTTTCTCAAATATTTTTAAAGCAACAAAATAATTTTTGTAGTCAAAATATAATTTTGGCCTCAGAGAAAGGTCTTTAAACAAAATTGGGAAATAACTTTTAAAATAATTATTTCTGGTTTTGGGAATTCTTTTTGATAATAGGATCCAAATAAAATGTTTGGGGTAAAACATCCCTCCTAAATTAAGGACTTGTAGTGCAAATACCAATTCAGGGGTTTTGAAACTTTAAAATAAATAAATGCCCTTTTTTCAAATAACATTTTGATAAGAGTAGTTTCCTATCGTATACACATGGCATGGCCAATGGGTATGGGTTTGGATCAAGGAGTGGAGTTTTAGAGAGAAAATTTATTTTGGTGAATTGAAACACAATCAACGACACAAGCATGTGCAAACAAATCAATCATCACAAACACTCAATTTTTTTAATTGGTTCTAAATTTGCAAAGGCGTAATGTGGCAAAGTGGTACAAACAGAGGGTGTGACAGTTGGAGACGTATCAGTATCCCGTAGCTTAATTACTGCTGGTCCTCGAGTAGGTAAATGATAAAAAAATATAATTTTTGATGTGGAATGCTGCCTCACATGTTTATCGTATTCGTTTCTTTCAGCGGGGACATATGGACTTATAGATGATGCAAAGCAATAGTCTATAGTTTGTCATGAAAATTTCAATACTCAAGCATATCAACAAGCAACCAAGTCTTTCAAAATATCAACATTGAAGAACGTTACCTAGCCCATCATGCTTTATCATTGATCCATTCATGCAACACACTCAAATATTATCTACATCCAATGCTCATGTATGATAAAGGTGTTCCTTAGTTTGTGCTTTATAATAGAAGATGGATACTCAAATTCAAAAATAAATATTGCATAAATAAAATAGATATGCCCTTCGCAAAGGGAAGCAGGAATTTGAAGAGGTTCCAGAGCTCAAAGTGAAAAACCTAGAGATATTTTTTAGGGTGGTATGCTTTTCTTGTCAATGAAAATGACTAAGGGTTTGTAATATCCTCCACGCTAAACAAATTATAGGCGGTTTCCAAACTAGAAATAAAGTTTATTCCTTTTTCCACCATTCCTTAACATTCCACGGCTAGCCGTATCCACTTGTACGGACATACTAACACTTTCCAAGGAATTTTTTATTAGACAACATAAAATATACTTTTTGCATTTCGGGACTAGACATCCCTATTACCGACACACTCTCTTGCAATGACAAGTGAATAAACAATCATCTTGAGAGTAACCTATTTAACATGGAAGATACGGGCCACCCCTCGCCGCTTAATGAGTGGTGCGGGCACACAAAACAGGAATTTATTTTGAACATTAGAGTTTGCACTTGCAAATATACTTTGAACGGCGCTAAAATACCGCATATAGGTAGTTATGGTGGACTCATTAGGCACAACTTTGGGTTTAGGATTTCGATGCACAAGCTGTATTCCCCGCTTAGTACAAGTGAAGGCTAGCAAATAGATTGAGAAGCGCACAGACAAGGAACAAAAATCGTCATAAGTGAACATTAAACATAACTAACACCGAATAATGCAACAAAAGTATGATGTAATTTCATAACATAATTATTGACTTCATGTGCATGCGTAGGGAATCACAAACTTTAACACCAATATTCTTACTAGATCATAATTGCTCATCAACATAACTCAAATATTACTATCTTCATATCGCAAAACTATTGCCAAGAATCAAGTTTCATATCCAATGATATTCATCAAAGTTTTTATTATATATTTCCTAGATATTCATCATTTTGGAACTAATTTTCATTTAAAGAAAATTTCCATTGCAACTAACAAGCTCTGAAACAAATATAACTGAAGAACGAGAGCACATGTTTCTTTAAAATTTTCAACTCTCAAAATTATATAAGTGAAGCAACACAGGATTTCTTCAAAATTTCAGCGAGTCTCAAAATAATCTAAGTGAAGCATGAGAGCAAATTTCTTGAAAATAACAGTACCACCATGCTCAAAAATATATAAGTGAAGCACTTGAGCAATTCCATGGCTCAAAAAATTTAAGTGAAGTATATAGAGAGATTCTAACAATTCTTAGTTTAATTGACCTCTCTCAAATGGGTGTGTACTGTTGGGGAACGTTGCATGGGAAACAAAAAATTTCCTACGCACACGAAGACCTATCATGGTGATGTCCATCTACGAGAGGAGATTATATCTACGTACCCTTGTAGATCCCTAAGCGGGAAGCATTAAGAAACGCGGTTGACGTAGTGGTATAGCTTCATTCAAATCACCGTCGTCCCACGATCCGTCCCATGATCCGTTCCGATCTAGCGCCGAACGGACGACACCTCCACGTTCAGCACACGTACAGCTCGATGACGATCTCACCCTTCTTGATCCAGTAAGAGAGAGGGAGAAGTAGATGAGTTCTCTGGCATCGTGACGGCGCTCCGGTGGTGGTGATGATCTATTCCTGCAGGGCTCCGCCCGAGCTCCGTAGAAATCCGATCTAGAGGTAAAACTACGTGGTATAGGTTTGAGTTGCACGTGGAAAAGTTGTGTCTCAAAAACCCTAAAACCACCAGTATATATACGAGGAGGGGAGGGGCTAGCCTTGGGGATCAAGGAGCCCCAAGGAGCGCCGGCCGAAGGGGAGGAGGTGGACTCCGACCCCAATTCAGTTTGGGGGAAGGAGTCCACTCCTTCCTTCCCACCTCCCTCTTTCCTTTTTTTCTTTCCTATGGTGTTTTTCCACTTGTAGCGCCATGACCTCACCAGCCTACTAAGGGCTGGTGCACCACCCTAGGGTCACTGGGCTCACTCCCGGGTGGGTGGGCTGGTACACTCCCGGGTGGGTGGGCTGGTACACTGTCGGTAATGCCCAAAACTTTCCGGTGACCAAATGAAACCATCCTATATATCAATCTTCGTTTCCAGACTCTTCCGGAAACCCTCGTGACGTGTGTGATCTCACCTGGGACTCCGAACAACATTCGGTAACCACACATATAACTCAACTGACTAAAACATCATCGAACCTTAAATGTGCAGAGCCGGCGGGTTCGAGAACTATGTAGACATGACCCGAGACACTCCTCGGTCAATATCCAATAGCGGGACCTGGCTGACCATATTGGATCTTACATATTCTCCGAAGATATTATCGGTTGAACCTTAGTGCCACGGATTCATATAATCCCGTATGTCATTCCCTTTGTCCTTTGGTATGTTACCTGCCCGAGATTTGATCGTTGGTATCCGTATACCTATTTCAATCTCGTTACTGGCAATTATCTTTACTCGTTCCGTAATACAAGATCCCGTGACTTACACTTAGTCACATTGCTTGCAAGGCTTGTTTGTGATGTTGTATTACCGAGTGGGCCTTGAGATACCTCTCCGTCACACGGAGTAACGAATCCCAGTCTAGATCCATACTAACTCAACGGACACCTTCGGAGATACCTGTAGAGCACCTTTATAGTCAACCATTTACGTTGCAACGTTTGATACACACAAGGTATTCCTCCGGTGTCAGTGAGTTATATGATCTCATGGTCATAGGAATAAATACTTGATACGAAGAAAAAAATAGCAACAAAATGACACGATTACATGCTACATTTATAGTTTGGGTCTAGTCCATGACATGATTCTACTAATGATGTGATCCAGTTATCAAGTGACAACACTTGCGTATGGTCAGAAAACCTTGACCATCCTTGATCAACTGGCTAGCCAACTATAGGCTTGCTAGGGACATTGTTTTGTCTATGTATCCGCACATGTATCTATGTTTTCATTCAATACAATTATAGCATGGATAATAAACGATTATCTCGAAATAGGAAATATAATAATAAGTATTTTATCATTGCCTCTAGGGTATATTTCCAACGGTCTCCGACTTGCGCTAGAGTCAATAATCCAGTCCACACATCGCCATGAGATTTACATTGTAATAAATCTAACACCCATACAGTTCTGGTGTTGATCATGTTTTGCCCATGAAAGAGGTTTAGTCGGCGGATCTGCTACATTCAGATCTGTGTGCACTTTGCAAATATTTACGTCCTCTCCTTCGATGTAGTCGCGGATGAGGTTGAACTGTCGTTTGATGTGCCTGGTCTTATTGTGAAACCTTGGTTCTTTTGCTAAAGCAATGGCACGAGTGTTGTCACAGAACAGAGTAATTGGATTTAGTGCGCTCGGCACAACTCCAAGATTCGTCATGAACTGCTTCATCCAGACACCCTCCTTAGCTGCCTACGAGGCAGCCATGTACTCCGCTTCACATGTAGAATCTGCTACGACGCTTTGCTTGCGACTGCACCAGCTTGCCACACCCCCATTAAGAATAGGGATTTTTATTTTTGTGCCCCTCGTTCGTTAGTTCTACTCATTCATCCCCACGCTCTTAACTTTTGCTCAGTTTTCCGCACTCCCTTGCTCGAAACCCTCAGAACAGCTTACAACGGACGTTGTCGTCGGGTCAACGCCTTTGACCGTTAACTCTGACGAGTGGGGCCGCATAGGGCCGAGCCCACCTTTGACTGTTTACCCGTATAGTGGTTTCGTATGCTGACCGTCCAGTGGTATTCATATATGTGGGTGCATGCAACTGACCGCGGTCGTGGGGTAGCACGTGTCCATGGGACATGCCCAAAACATCCCATCGTATAAAGAGGGGGGAACCACCTTCCAGCGCATCGCCCCTACCATTTCCCCCAAATCCCCTCCACGCCGCATCGTCTTCCTCTACCTCACCGACATCGTCTCGCTCTCCTCCACTGCCTCCACCGCACCGTATCGCAGACCCCCACCACATCCTCTTCCTCACCTTCATCGCCTCCATCTATCCGATGGCGGAAGCTCATGGCCACGTCGGCGCAGCGGCCGGAGATGTAGTGGATTTGCAGGGTGCAGTGACCGCGAATGAAGTGAAGGATGTTGGTGGCGTCCATGGCAGTGCGAGGAAACTCGCAACTGTTGCGGATGTGGAGAAGGAGGTGGTGGTCTCGGCCTCAGTGCTGCTAGAACAGAAGGTGACAACATCGAGCGGCGTAGTCCATCCCGATACCCCCGATGCGCAACCTGGCAAGGAGCAGGAGGTATTTGCACTTGCTTGTTAGTTGCAATATTTAGTATATTAGCTTGTAGAGTTAGTTGCATTGGTTAGATTGTGATTCATACGGTAGTAGAGATGGTTAGAGTAGTTGGTTTGACGGATGGCCCGGGGTGTTCTATATGGGGGATGTCGGTTTTCGTTGCAAAAATGCTAGATAGATCTGTATGAGAGATAGGGATCTCTGTGCTTTAATGCTACACATATGTATGCTTATTAGATTTGTTTTTAATGCTACACAAATTGGGTTTTTAATGCTACAGACATGTAAGCTTATTAGATTGGGTCCCTATTAGATTTTTTTTGAATGCTACGCAGATTGGGGTTTTGAATGTCATATGCCATAATGAATCCATTGATTAAGAAGTTATTTGATTCATTAGTATATAAATTTGTCCACAATATGTAGTTATATTAGCTCTGTTGTTCAATGTGTGTGCATGACAATGGAAAATGCAAATATGATCATAGTATATTTGCCCTATCATCAATCTATCATGTGTGCATCTCTAAATTTTCAATTGGCTTCTGTATTTACTAGTGATGGATGTAATTGTATATTCAGGAGGATGATGGATGGGGAAAAAAGAGGAAGCTGGCCTTTACTGGGTTCGACCCATACGATCCAGAGTATAGTGACGACGAAGAATATGAGGTAATCCTACTTGAAATTCAGATTGTTCATTTAGTTCCTTCGACATGGTGTATATGAATCTTTCATGTATTAATGCAATTCATTCATGTGTGCAGTATGATTCTGGAGAAGATGTGTGCAAGGGCAACTTCGCGTCCTTCACAGCGAAGGAGGTGGAGAAGATCAAGTCCAAGGGAGTTGCTTCCTTCTACAACCGCAAGATCAAGAAGTGGCGCTGCCCCTACTGCACCACCAAGCCAAAGCCAAAGGATGGACGCTTCGATCACCTTGTGTCTCATGAAGAGGATTTAGCGATTCGCGCGGAGGACTACATGATTAGGGGGCAGCATGATTCCCTCACAAAGGCACTGACTCGGGTGTGATGTGATGATCTGATGAACTGAATGTGGCAGCATGATTTATCTTTATCTTTTGGGTTACTTTTGGTAAACTGAATGTGGTTGTTTATGATGTGACAAACTAAATCTATGGTAGTAATGTATTAGGGTACCCAATGTATTATGCTATATATATTTGTCTGTCCTTAAATTTTCCTGTGGTGTATGGTTACTTCTATTTAGATGTTGTGAGCTATGAGTTTAGGTGTTGCAATGATCACACATGTTGTTTCAGTGTTGCTTCACTGGTTAGACATGCTGCAAAATAACCTTGGCAAACTATCTATGTTTGTATAGGAGATCATGTGTGCAAAATTTAAGGTGATTTAGAGGATGTCAAAGAAATTTCAATTTGAGAAATGTGCTCCAAATGAGCTCCGAGGCTAGGGTAAACAGCCCCATTTGTAATCAAGTTTTTCTGGACCTACTCTAAATGAGCCAAATGTTTTTTTGTTAACACCTATTCAATCTACATAGTGTAGATTCGAAGTCTCACTATTTTTTGAATTAATCTTCATATTTTTATATTTTCTTTTGAAAAATATGCTTTAGTATAAAAACTATTAAAACACGTTTAAAATATGAAAATGTAAAACTAAGTTCAGATCCTTCTTACTCACTTTGAAATAAAGCTTTGGTGATTTTTTTTGATTTTTAAATTTTTTCAAAAACAGAAGGTAACCCTACCTCATCTCCTTGAACTCTATGACATCTTGTAGGTGATAGCTCATTTGTGTGAATGTTTTCTCATGAAAATGACCATAGACCAAGTTTATGATTTTCGGTTGGTAACATGTCACATAAGACAACATTGTGCGCAAGTTTCATATTTTTTTGATTTTTTTAAATTAAGGGTGCTCATTTGACCTCGATCGTGCTAGCTAGGATTTTTTTCATGTAAATGACCATAGACGAAGTTTAGTATTTTTCCTCGTTAGTGTGTCTTATAAAACAATGAACAGCGAAAGTTTCATATTTTTTCAATTTTTTTTAAATTAGTTATGCCTAGTCAAAGCTTTCGTAACTCCATTGACCAACTCAAAACCCCTCTAAACCCCGCGGGGTTTTGCCTAACCCTGGCTCCCAATGTCAGCCGTCCGATCACACCCTGGTGCCAAGCGACAACCCTCGGATGTGGTCTTCTAGAAGGAATTCGGCGGGCAGACTGCGTGCAGGCTCCGGGCCATTGGATCACAAGGACGGCTATGCATCGTTGGTGTTGGAAATATGCCCTAGAGGCAATAATAAATTAGTTATTATTATATTTCTTAGTTCATGATAATCGTTTATTATCCATGCTATAATTGTATTGATTGGAAACACAATACTTGTGTGGATACATAGACAAAACACTGTCCCTAGTAAGCCTCTAGTTGACTAGCTCGTTGATCAAAGATGGTCAAGGTTTCCTGGCCATAGGCAAGTGTTGTCACTTGATAACAGGATCACATCATTAGGAGAATCATGTGATGGACTAGACCCAAACTAATAGACGTAGCATGTTGATCGTGTCATTTTGTTGCTACTGTTTTTTGCGTGTCAAGTATTTGTTCCTATGACCATGAGATCATATAACTCACGGACACCGGAGGAATGCTTTGTGTGTATCAAACGTCGCAACGTAACTGGGTGACTATAAAGATGCTCTACAGGTATCTCCAAAGGTGTTCGTTCAGTTAGTATGGATCAAGACTGGGATTTGTCACTCCGTGTGACGGAGAGGTATCTCGGGGCCCACTCGGTAATACAACATCAGACACAAGCCTTGCAAGCAATGTAACTTAGTGTAAGTTGCGAGATCTTGTATTACGGAACGAGTAAAGAGACTTGCCGGTAAACGAGATTGAAATAGGTATGCGGATACTGACGATCGAATCTCGGGCAAGTAACATACCGAAGGACAAAGGGAATGACATACGGGATTATACGAATCCTTGGCACTGAGGTTCAAACGATAAGATCTTCGTAGAGTATGTAGGATCCAATATGGGCATCCAGGTCCCGCTATTGGATATTGACCGAGGAATCTCTCGGGTCATGTCTACATAGTTCTCGAACCCGCAGGGTCTGCACACTTAAGGTTCGACGTTGTTTTATGCGTATTTGAGTTATATGGTTGGTTACCGAATGTTGTTCGGAGTCCCGGATGAGATCACGGACGTCACGAGGGTTTCCGGAATGGTCCGGAAACGAAGATTGATATATAGGATGACCTCATTTGATTACCGGAAGGTTTTCGGAGTTACCGGGAATGTACCGGGAATGACGAATGGGTTCCGGGGGTTCACCGGGGGGGGGGGGGGGGGAACCCACCCCGGGGAAGCCCATAGGCCTTGGGGGAGACACACCAGCCTTTAGTGGGCTGGTGGGACAGCCCACAAGTGCCCTATGCGCCAAGGAGAAGAAAATCAAGAGAGGAAGAAAAAAAAGGAG
Organism: Hordeum vulgare subsp. vulgare; assembly: GCF_904849725.1. Classification (NCBI taxonomy): domain Eukaryota; kingdom Viridiplantae; phylum Streptophyta; class Magnoliopsida; order Poales; family Poaceae; genus Hordeum; species Hordeum vulgare. The sequence goes on along the minus strand of NC_058520.1, from coordinate 74,173,117 downwards.
GAGGTGGGACGGAAGGGGACTCCCTCCCACCAAACCTAGTCCAACTCGGTTTGGGGGGGGAGAGTCCTCCCCCTTGGACCCGGCCGACCCCCTTGGGGCTCCTTGAGCCCCAAGGCAAGGCCCCCTCCCTCCCACCTATATATACGGAGGTTTTAGGGCTGATTTGAGACGACTTTTCCACGGCAGCCCGACCACATACCTCCACGGTTTTTCCTCTAGATCGCGTTTCTGCGGAGCTCGGGCGGAGCCCTGCTGAGACAAGATCATCACAAACCTCCGGAGCGCCGTCACGCTGCCGGAGAACTCTTCTACCTCTCCGTCTCTCTTGCTGGATCAAGAAGGCCGAGATCATCGTCGAGCTGTACGTGTGCTGAACGCGGAGGTGCCGTCCGTTCGGTACTAGATCGTGGGACTAATCGTGGGATTGTTCGCGGGGCGGATCGAGGGACGTGAGGACGTTCCACTACATCAACCGCGTTCTCTAACGCTTCTGTTGTACGGTCTACAAGGGTACGTAGATCACTCATCCCCTCTCGTAGATGGACATCACCATGATAGGTCTTCGTGCGCGTAGGAAAATTTTTGTTTCCCATGCGACGTTCCCCAACAGTGGCATCATGAGCTAGGTTCATGCGTAGATGTCTTCTCGAGTAGAACACAGAAGTTTTTGTGGGCGGTAATGTGCGTTTTGCTGCCCTCCTTAGTCTTTTCTTGATTCCGCGGTATTGTTGGATTGAAGCGGCTTGGACCAATATTACTCGTACGCTTACGAGAGACTGGTTTCATCGTTACGAGTAACCCCCTTTGCTCAAAGATGACTGGCAAGTGTCGGTTTCTCCAACTTTAGTTGAATCGGATTTGACCGAGGAGGTCCTTGGATGAGGTTAAATAGCAACTCATATATCTCCGTTGTGGTGTTTGCGTAAGTAAGATGCGATCCTACTAGATACCCTTGGTCACCACGTAAAACATGCAAACAACAAAATTAGAGGACGTCTAACTTGTTTTTGCAGGGTATGATTGTGATGTGATATGGCCAACGATGTGATGTGATATATTGGATGTATGAGATGATCATGTTGTAATAGAAATATCGACTTGCACGTCGATGGTACGGCAACCGGCAGGAGCCATAGGGTTGTCTTTATACTAACGTTTGTGCTTGCAGATGCGTTTACTATTTTGCTAGGATGTAGCTTTAGTAGTAATAGCATAAGTAGCACGACAACCCCGATGGCAACACGTTGATGGATGATCATGGTGTGGCGCCGGTGACAAGAAGATCGTGCCGGTGCTTTGGTGATGGAGATCAAGAAGCACGTGATGATGGCCATATCATGGAACTTATAAATTGCATGTGATGTTAATCCTTTTATGCACCTTATTTTGCTTAGAACGACGGTAGCATTATGAGGTGATCTCTCAGTAAAATTTCAAGACGAAATTGTGTTCTCCCCGACTGTGCACCGTTGCTACAGTTCGTCGTTTCGAGACACCACGTGATGATCGGGTGTGATAGACTCAACGTTCACATACAACGGGTGCAAAACAGTTGCACACGCGGAACACTCGGGTTAAGCTTGACGAGCCTAGCATGTGCAGACATGGCCTCGGAACACATGAGACCGAAAGGTCGAGCATGAATCGTATAGTTGATATGATTAGCATAGAGATGCTTACCACTGAAACTATTCTCGACTCACGTGATGATCGGACTTGAGATAGTGGATTTGGATCATGTACCACTCAAATGACTAGAGAGATGTACTTTTTGAGTGGGAGTTCTTAAGTAATATGATTAATTGAACTAATTGTCATGAACATAGTCTAATGGTCTTTGTGAATTACGATGTAGCTTGCGCTATAGCTCTACTGTTTTATATGTTCCTAGAGAAAATTTAGTTGAAAGTTGATAGTAGCAAACTTTGCAGACTGAGTCTGTAAAACCGAGGATTGTCCTCGTTGCTGCACAGAAGGCTTATGTCCTTAATGCACCACTCGGTGTGCTGCACCTCGAGCGTCATCTGTGGATGCTGTGAACATCCGACATACACGTTTCTGATGACTACACGATAGTTCATACAAAAATACTTAATGGCTTAGAAGCAAGGCGCCGAAAACGTTGTAAAACGTCACGGAACATAAGTGATGTTCAAAAGAGATGAAATTATGATTTCATGCTTGTGCCCTTGTTAAGAGGTACGAGACCTCCGACAAGATTCTTTGTCCACAAAGCACAGGAGAAAAGGCTCAATCGTTGAGCATGTGCTCAGATTGTCTGAGTACGACAATCGCTTGAATCAAGTGGGAGTTAATCTTCCAGATGAGATAGTGATAGTTCTCCAAAGTCATTGCCACCAAGCTGTGAGAGCTTCGTGATGAACTATAACATATCAAGGATACATACAATGATCCTTGAGCGATTCGCGATGTTTGACACTGCGAAAGTAGAAATCAAGAAGGAGCATCAATAGTTGATGGTTTGTAAAACCACTAAGTTTCAAGAAAGGCAAGGGCTAGAAGGGATACTTCGTGAAACGGCAAAAAAAGTTGCTGCACTAATGAAGAGACCCAAGATTAAACCCAAACCCGAGACTAAGTGCTTCTGTAATGAGGGGAACAATCACTGAGGCGGAGCAACTTAAGATACTTGGTAGATAAGAAGGCTGGCAAAAGTCGAAAGAAGTGTATTTGATATACATGATGTTGATGTGTACTTTACTAGTACTCCTAGTAGCACGAGGGTATTGGATACAGGTTCGGTTGCTAAGTGATTAGTGACGCGAAATGAAAGCTACGGCATAAACGGAGACTAGCTAAAGGCGAGGTGACGATACGTGTTGGAAGTGTTTCCAAGATTGATATGATCAAACGTCGCACGCTCCCTCTACCATCGGGATTGGTGTTAAACCTAAATAATTGTTATTTGGTGCTTGCGTTAAGCATGAACATGATTGGATCGTGTTTATTGCAATACGATTATTCATTTAAAGAGAATAATGGTTACTCTATTTTCTTGAATAATCACCTTCAATGGTTTATTGAATCTCGACATGTTCATGATATCGGTGCCAAAAGATACGAGTTGATGATGATAGTACCACTTGTGGCACTGCCGCTTGAGTCATGTTAGTATAAATTGCATGAATAGGATCCATGCTGATGGATCTTTGTACTCACCTGATTTCGAATCACTAGTGACATGCGAAACATACCACATGAGCAAGGCCTTGTTTTCATTGAGATGAAATAAGATAGTAACTTGTTGGAAGTGATACATTTTGATGTATGCAGTCCAATGGGTGCTGAGGCACGCAGTGGATATCATTATGTTCTTACTTCACTGACGATTTGAGTAGATATAGGAGTATTTACTTAATGAATCACAAGTCTAAAATGTTGAAAAGTTCAATTCCGTTTCAGAGTGAAGTTCGTCGTAACAAGAGGATAAACTGTGTACGATATGATCATGGAAATGAATATCTGAGTTACGAGTTTTGGTACACAGTTAAGACAATGTGGAAATTGTTTTGCAGTTCATGCCACCTGGAACATCATAGTGTGATGATGTGTCTGAACGTCATAGCCATGCACCATTTGGTATGGTGCATACTATGATGTCTCTTATCGAATTACCACTATCGTTTATGGGTTATGCATTAGAGACAACCGCACTCACTTTAAATAGGGCACCGCGTATTTCCATTGAGATGACACAGTATAGACTGAGGTTTAGAGAAATCTAAACTATCGTTTCTTGAAAGTTTGGGGTTTCGACACTTATGTGAAAAAGTTTCAGTCTGATAAGCTCGAACCCAAAGCGGATAAATGCATCTTCATAGGATATCCAAAACAGTTGGGTACATCTCCTATCTCAGATCCGAAAGCAAAGTGTTTGTTTCTAGAAACGGATCCTTTCTCGAGGAAAGGTTTCTCTCGAAAGAATTGAGTGGGAGGGTAGTAGAACTTCATGAGGTTATTGAACCATCACTTCAACCAGTGTGTAGCAGGGCGCAAGAAGTTGTTCATGTGGCGCCTACACCAATTGAAGTGGAAGCTGATGATGATGATCATTGAGCTTCGAATCAAGTTACTACAAACCTCGTAGGTCGACAAGTTCGCGTACTGCTGCAGAGTAGTACGGTAACCCTGTCTTGGAGGTCATGTTGTTGAGCAACAGTGAACCTACGAGTTATGGAGAAAGCGATGGTGGGCCCAGATTCCGACAAATGGCTGGAAGCCATGAAATCCGAGAGAGGATCCATGTTTGAAAACAAAGTGTAGACTTTGGTAGAACTACTTGATGCTCATAGGACTATTGAGTAAAATGGATCTTTAAAAGAAGACAGACGGTGATGGTGATAAGTCACTATTAAGAAAAGCTCGACTTGTCGCAAAGATGTTTTTGATAAGATCAAACAGTTGACTATGATGAGACTTTCTCACTCGTAGCGATGCTAAAGGTCTGTTAGAATTATGTTAGTTGTTGATGCATTATTTATGAAATATTGCACGTAGGATGTCAAAACATTGTTTTCTCGACGGTTTCCTTGAGCAAACATTGTATGTGATACAACCAGAAGGTTTTGTCGATCCTAAAGATACTAGCAAGTATGCAAGCTCCAGTGATCCTTCAATGGACTGGTGCAAGCATCTCGGAGTTGGAATATACACTTTGATGAGATGATCAAAGATTTTGGGTTTGTACAAGGTTTATGAGAAACTTGTATTTCCAAAGAAGTGAGTGGGAGCACTATAGAATTTCTGATAGGTATATGTGGTTGACATATTGTGGATCAGAAGTAATGTAGAATTTCTGTAAAGCATACAAGGTTGTTTGAAAGAAGTTTTCAAAGGAGTACCTGGATTACGCTACTTGAACGTTGAGCATCAAAGATCTATGGAGATAGATCGAAAGCGCTTAATGGAAGTTTCAACAAGATGCATGTCTTGACAAGTTTTTGAAAGAGTTCAAAATAGACAAGCAAAGAAGGAGTTCTTGGTTGCGTTGTGAGGTGTGTATTTGAGTAAGACTCAAAACCCGACCACGGTAGAATAAAGAGAATAGACGAAGGTCGTCTTCTATACCTTAGCCGTAGAATCTAAAGTATGCCATGCTGTGTACCGCACCTGAAGTGTGCCTTAACTCAAAGTATGTTGAGAGGTACAGAGAGTGATCCATGATTGAATAACTAGCAGCGGTCGAAATTTATCCTTAGTAACTAATGGACTAAGGAATTTTTCTCGATTATGGAGGTGGTTAAAGAGTTTGTCGTAAAGGGTTACGTCAATGCAAGCTTTGACACTAATCCGGATAACTATGAGTAGTGAAACGGATTCGTATAGTAGAGTAGATATTTGGAGCTTTTCCGAATAGCACGTAGTAGCAGCATCTATAAAGATGACATAAAGATTTGTAAAGAACGCACGAATCTGAAAGTTTCAGAACCGTTGACTAAAACCTCTCTCCCGAGCAAGACGTGATCAGACCCCATAACTATATGGGTGTTGGATTCGTTGGAATCACATGGTGATGTGAACTAGATTATTGACTCTAGTGCAAGTGGGAGACTGTTGGAAATATGCCCTAGAGGCAATAATAAATTAGTTATTATTATATTTCTTAGTTCATGATAATCGTTTATTATCCATGCTATAATTGTATTGATTGGAAACACAATACTTGTGTGGATACATAGACAAAACACTGTCCCTAGTAAGCCTCTAGTTGACTAGCTCGGTTATCAAAGATGGTCAAGGTTTCCTGGCCATAGGCAAGTGTTGTCACTTGATAACGGGATCACATCATTAGGAGAATCATGTGATGGACTAGACCCAAACTAATAGACGTAGCATGTTGATCGTGTCATTTTGTTGCTACTGTTTTTTGCGTGTCAAGTATTTGTTCCTATGACCATGAGATCATATAACTCACGGACACCGGAGGAATGCTTTGTGTGTATCAAACGTCGCAACGTAACTGGGTGACTATAAAGATGCTCTACAGGTATCTCCGAAGGTGTTCGTTGAGTTAGTATGGATCAAGACTGGGATTTGTCACTCCGTGTGACGGAGAGGTATCTCGGGGCCCACTCGGTAATACAACATCACACACAAGCCTTGCAAGCAATGTAACTTAGTGTAAGTTGCGAGATCTTGTATGACGGAACGAGTAAAGAGACTTGCCGGTAAACGAGATTGAAATAGGTATGCGGATACTGACGATCGAATCTCGGGCAAGTAACATACCGAAGGACAAAGGGAATGACATACGGGATTATACGAATCCTTGGCACTGAGGTTCAAACGATAAGATCTTCGTAGAGTATGTAGGATCCAATATGGGCATCCAGGTCCCGCTATTGGATATTGACCGAGGAATCTCTCGGGTCATGTCTACATAGTTCTCGAACCCGCAGGGTCTGCACACTTAAGGTTCGACGTTGTTTTATGCGTATTTGAGTTATATGGTTGGTTACCGAATGTTGTTCGGAGTCCCTGATGAGATCACGGACGTCACGAGGGTTTCCGGAATGGTCCGGAAACGAAGATTGATATATAGGATGACCTCATTGATTACCGGAAGGTTTTCGGAGTTACCGGGAATGTACCGGGAATGACGAATGGGTTCCGGGGATTCACCGGGGGGGTGGGGGGGAAACCCACCTCGGGGAAGCCCATAGGCCTTGGGGGAGACACACCAGCCCTTAGTGGGCTGGTGGGACAGCCCACAAGTGCCCTATGCGCCAAGGAGAAGAAAATCAAGAGAGGAAGAAAAAAAAGGAGGAGGTGGGAAGGAAGGGGACTCCCTCCCACCAAACCTAGTCCAACTCGGTTTGGGGGGGGGGGGAAGAGTCCTCCCCCTTGGACTCGGCCGACCCCCTTGGGGCTCCTTGAGCCCCAAGGCAAGGCCCCCTCCCTCCCACCTATATATACGGAGGCTTTAGGGCTGATTTGAGACGACTTTTCCACGGCAGCCCGACCACATACCTCCACGGTTTTTCCTCTAGATCGCGTTTCTGCGGAGCTCGGGCGGAGCCCTGCTGAGACAAGATCATCACCAACCTCCGGAGCGCCGTCACGCTGCCGGAGAACTCTTCTACCTCTCCGTCTCTCTTGCTGGATCAAGAAGGCCGAGATCATCGTCGAGCTGTACGTGTGCTGAACGCGGAGGTGCCGTCCGTTCGGTACTAGATCGTGGGACTAATCGCGGGATTGTTCGCGGGGCGGATCGAGGGACGTGAGGACGTTCCACTACATCAACCGCGTTCTCTAACGCTTCTGCTGTACGGTCTACGAGGGTACGTAGATCACCCATCCCCTCTCGTAGATGGACATCACCATGATAGGTCTTCGTGCGCGTAGGAAAATTTTTGTTTCCCATGCGACGTTCCCCAACAGTTGGATCGTGGGGCGATCCGCGAGAGCCGATCCCGTGGGTTGTGCTCGACTGCTCGCCCAACACTGACTCCACGAAAAAAAACGGTGGTGTTGGGCCCAAAAGGAAACCAAGCTCTAGTTGGGCCGTCGAATCACGTCGTTTCTTTCGTCGTTTTTTCGCATCATTTTTTGCATCGTTTTTTGCATTGTGTGTGAACGTGTTGGATCTTTCACATTTGACCCCGATCACAGTCCACTCATCAAACCAACCACAATTTCCCACGCGTGTACACTTCTGATGCCATGGTGGGTGTGAAAACGGGGTGGTTTAGGGTTTAGGCAAGCGATGCTACCTCAAGAGGATTTCGAGGAGCCGGAGGAGGAGGCGTCGGAGGAGGAGGCGCCGCCTCAGGAGCCGGAGGTGGAGGCATTGTAGGGGAACGTTCCATGGGAAACAAAAAATTTCCTACGCACACGAAGACCTATCATGGTGATGTCCATCCACGAGAGGAGATTTGGATCTATGTACCCTTGTAGATTACACAGCAAGAAGCTTTAAGAAACGCGGTTGATGTAGTGGAACGTCCTCATGTCCCTCGATCCGCCCACGAACCGTCCCACAAACTGTCCCGCGATACGTCCCATGATCCATTCTGGTCTAGCGCCGAACGGATGGCACCTCCGCGTTCCGCACACGTACAACTCGACGATGATCTCGTCCTTCTTGAGCCAGTAAGCAAGACGGAGAAGTAGATGAGTTCTCCAGCAGCGTGACAGCGCTCCGGTGGTGGTGACGATCCACTCCTACACGGCTCCGCCCGAGCTCCGCAGAAATACGATCTAGAGGAAGAACTATGGTGTCTAGATCTGAGTTGCACATGGCAAAAGTTGTCTCAAATCACCCTTAAATCACCGCTATACAGAGGAGGGAGGGGGAGGAAACTTGCCTTGAGGGCCAATCCCTCAAGGGTTCGCCGGCCAGGGAGGAGAGGAGGAATCCTACTCCATTTAGGTTTGGAAAGTGGAGTCCTTCTCTTCCTTCCCACCTCCCTTTTTTTATATCTATAAGGGCTGGTGCACCACCCCTTAGGCCATTGGGCTTCCCCCGGGTGGGTTGCCCCCCTCCCGGTGAACTTCCGGAACCCATTCGTCACTCCCGGTACAATGCCGGTAATGCCCGAAAACCTTCCGGTAACCAAATGAAACCATTCTATATATCAATCTTCGTTTCCGGACCATTCCGGAAACCCTCGTGACATCCGCGATCTCATCCGGGACTCCGAACAACATTCGGTAACCACACATATAACTCAACTATACTAAAATATCATCGAACCTTAAGTGTGCAGACCCTGCGGGTTCAAGAACTATGTAGAGATGCCCCGAGGCACTCCTCGGTCAATATCCAATAGCGGGACCTGGATGCCCATATTGGATCCTACATATTCTCCGAAGATCTTATCGGTTGAATCTCAGTGTCAAGGTTTCATATAATCCCGTATATATACCATTCCCTTTGTCCTTCGGTATGTTACTTGCTCGAGATTTGATCGTCGGTATCAACATACCTATTTCTATCTTGTTACCGGCAATTCTCTTTACTCATTTCGTAATACAAGATCCCGTGACTTACACTTAGTCACATTGCTTGCAAGGCTTGTGTGTGATGTTTTATTACCGTGTGGGCCCCGAGATACCTCTCCGTCACACGGAGTGACAAATCCCAGTATTGATCCATACTAACTCAACGGACACCTTTGGAGATACATGTAGAACACCTTTATAGTCACCCAGTTATGTTGTGACGTTTGATGCACACAAAGTATTCCTCCGGTGCCAGTCTGTTATATGATCTCATGGTCATAGGAACAAATACTTGACACGCTGAAAACAATAGCAATAAAACGACACAATCAATATGCTACGTTCATAGTTTGGGTCTAGTCCATCACATGATTCTCCTAATGATGTGATCCAGTTATCAATTGACAACACTTGCATATAGTCCGAAAACCTTGACTATCATTGATCAACTAGCTAGCCAGCTAGAGGCTTGCTAGGGACATTGTTTTGTCTATGTATCCATACATGTATCTATGTTTTCATTGAATACAATTGTAGTATGGATAATAAACGATTATCTTTAAACAGGAAATATAATAATAACTATGTATTATTGCCTCTAGGGCATATTTCCAAGAGTCTCCCACTTGCACTAGAGTCAATAATGTAGTCCTCACATCGCCATGCAATTTACATTGTAATAAATCGAACACCCATATAGTTCTGGTGTTGATCATATTTTGCCCGTGGAAGAGGTTTAGTCAGCGGGTCTGCTACATTCAGATCCGTGTGCACTTTGAAAATATTCACGTCCTCTCCTTCGACGTAGTCTTGGATGATGTTAAAGCGTCGTTTGATGTGTCTGGTCTTCTTGTGAAACCTTGGTTCCTTTGCTAAGGCAATGGCACCAGTGTTGTCACATAACAGAGTTAATGGATCTAGTGCGCTTGGCACAACTCCAAGATATGTCATGAACTGCTTTATCCAGACACCCTCCTTTGCTGCCTCCGAGGCAGCCATGTACTCCGCTTCACATGTAGAATTTGCTACGATGCTCTGCCTGGAATTGCACCAGCTTACTATACCCCCATTAAGAAGAAATACGTATCCTGTTTGTGACTTAGAGTCATCCGGATCGGTGCCAAAATTTGCATCGACGTAACCTTTATGACGAGCTCTTTGTCACCTCCATAAACGAGAAATATTTCCTTAGTCCTTTGCAGGCACTTTAGAATATTCTTGACCGCCATCCAATGATCCACTCCTGGATTACGCTGAAACCTGCCTGCCATACTTATGGCAAAGCTGACGTCTGGTCTAGTGCACAACATTGCATACATGATAGAACCTACGGCTGAAGCGTAGGGAACGGAACTCATTTGTTCTCTATCTTCCGCAGTTGCTCGGCACTGAGTCTTACTCAATTTTATACCTTGTAATACTAGCAAGAACCCTTTCTTGGACTGATCCATTTTGAACTTCTTCAAAACTTTATCAAGGTATGTGCTTTGTGAAAGTACTATCAGGCGTCTCAATCTATCCCTATAGATCTTAATGCCTAGAATTTAAGCAGCTTCTCCTAGGTCCTTCATAGAGAAACTTTTATTCAAGTAATCCTTTATGCTCTCCAAAAGCTCTATGTTGTTTCCAATCAGCAATATGTCATCCACATATAATATTAGAAACACCATAGAGCTCCCACTCACTTTCATGTAAATACATGATTCTTCAACCACTTGTATAAACCCAAATGCTTTGATCACCTCATCAAAGCGCTTATTCCAACTCCAAGATGCTTGCACCAGTCCATAAATGGATCACTGGAGCTTGCATACTTTGTTAGCATTCTTTGGATCGACAAAACCTTCGGGTTGCATCATATACAACTCTTCCTTAAGAAAACCGTCAAGGAACGGCGTTTTGACATCCATCTGCCAGATTTCATAATCATAAAAGGCAGCTATTGCTAACATGATTTGGACGGACTTAAGCCTCGCTACCGGTGAGAATTTCTCATCGTAGTCAACTACTTGAACTTGTGAATAACCCTTTGCCACAAGTCGAGCTTTATAAACGGTCACATTATCGTATGCGTCTGTCTTCTTCTTAAAGATCCATTTGTTCTGAATAGCCTTACGGCCTTCAGGTAGTACTTCCAAAGTCCACACTTTGTTCTCGTACATGGATCCTATCTCGGACTTCATGGCCTCCAGCCATTTGTTGGAATCCGGGCCCACCATTGCTTCTTCATAATTCGCAGGTTTGTTGTTGTCCAACAACATAATTGATAAGATAGGATTACCGTACAACTTAGGAGCAGTACGTTATCTTGTCGACCTTCGAGGTCAAATAGGAACTTGATCCGAAGTTTCATGATCATCATCATTAACTTCCTCCTCAACTGGCGCCGTAGCAACAGGGGTTTCCCCTTGCCCTGCGCCACCATCTAGAGGGATTAGAGGTTCAACAACCTCATCAAGTTCTATCTTCCTCCCACTCAATTCTCTCGAGAGAAACTCCTTCTCAAGAAAAGCTCCGTTTTTAGCAACAAACACTTCGCCCTCAGATTTGAGATAGAAGGTATACCCAACTGTGTCTTTTGGGTAACCTATGAAGACGCACTTTTCCGCTTTGGGTTCTAGCTTTTCAGGCTGAAGCTTTTTGACATAAGCATCACATCCCCAAACTTTAAGAAACGACAATTTTGGTCTATTGCCATACCATAGTTCATATGGTGTCGTCTCAACGGATTTTGATGGTGCCCTATTTAAAGTGAATGCAGCTGTCTCTAATGCAAGACCCCAAAACGATAATGGCAAATCGGTAAGAGACATCATAGATCGCACCATCTCTAATAAAGTATGATTACGACTTTCGGACACACCATTACGCTATGGTGTTCCAGGCGGTGTTAACTGTGAAACAATTCAACATTGTCTTTAGTGAGCACCAAACTCAAAACTCAGATATTCAGCCCCATGATCAGACCGTAGGAACTTGATATTCTTGTTACGATGATTTTCAACTTCACTCTGAAATTGCTTGAACTTCTCAAACGTTTCAGACTTGTGCTTCATCAAGTAGACATAACCATATCTACTCAAATCGTCAGTGAAGGTGAGAAAATAATGATATCCGCCGCGCGCCTCCACACTTATCGGACCGCACATATCGGTATGTATGATTTCCAACAAGTCACTTGCACGCTCCATTGTTCCGGAGAACGAAGTCTTAGTCATCTTGCCCATAAGGCATGGTTCGCACGTCTCATGTGAATCAAAGTCAAGTGAATCCAAAAGTCCACCGGAATTGAGTTTCTTCATGCGCTTTACACCAATATGACCTAAGCGGCAGTGCCATAAAAACATGGCGCTATCATTGTTAACTCTAACTCTTTTGGTCTCAATGTTATGTATATGTGTATCATCGCTATCAAGATCCAATATGAACAATCCTCTCACATTGGGTGCATGACCATAAAAGATATTACTCGTAGGAATAGAACAACCATTATTCTCTGAGTTAAACGAGTAACCGTCTCGCAATAAACAAGATCGAGATATAATGTTCATGCTTAACGCAGGCACTAAATAACAATTACTTAAGTTCATAACTAATCCTGATGGTAACTAATGTGAAACTGTGCCAACGGCGATTGCATCAACCTTGGAACCATTTCCCACGCGCATCGTCACTTCATCCTTCGCCAGCCTTTGCTTATTCCGTAGTTCCTGTTTCAAGTTGCAAATATCAGCAACAAAACCGGTATCGAATACCCATGCACTATTACGAGAGCTGGTTAAGTACACATCAATAACATGTATATCGAATGTACCTGATTTTTCCTTGGCCGCCTTCTTATCAGCCAAATACTTGGGGCAGTTGCGCTTCCAGTGACCCATACCCTTGCAATAATAACACTCCGTTTCAGGCTTAGGTCCAGCTTTGGATTTCTTCGTCGGATTGGCAACAGGCTTGCCGCGCTTCTTGGAATTACCCTTCTTTTCTTTGCCATTTCTCTTGAAACTAGTGGTTTTATTCACCATCAACACTTGATGCTCTTTACTGAGTTCTGACTCTGCGACTTTCAGCATCGCGAATAACTCGCCGGGTTACTTGTTCATCCCTTGCATGTTATAGTTCAACAAAAAGCTCTTGTAGCTTGGTGGCAGTGATTGAAGAATTCTGTCAGTGATAGCCTCTTTCGAGAGTTCAATCCCCAGCTCAGCTAGACGGTTTGAGTACCCATACATGTTCACTAGCAGACGAATTCTCCTCCATCGTGCAAGCATAGAATTTATCGGAGGTCTCATACCTCTCGATCTGGGAGTTCTTCTGAAAGATAAACTTCAACTCGTGGAACATCTCAAATGCTCCATGACGCTCAAAGCGACATTAAAGTCCCGGCTCTAAGCCATACAGGACTGCACATTGAACTACTGAGTAGTCCTCCTTACGTGTTAACCAAGCGTTCTTAACATCTTGGTCAGCCGTAGCGGGTGGTTCAGCTCCTAGCGCAGCATTAAGGACATAATCCTTCTTCCCAGCTTCCAGGAGCAACTTAAGATTACGAGCCCAGTCTATAAAGTTGCTTAAATCATCTTTCAACTTAGCTTTCTCTAGGAACGTATTAAAATTGAGGGTGACTGTGCCGTGAGCCATTGATCTACAACACAAATATTTCAATGTGTTAGAGTTGACGATGATGATGATGTGCTACAATGTATTTTGCAACCTGTGCACCATCTAAAAGTGCATAGGTTACAATGATGATGATGATGACGATGATGATGATGATGTGCTAGAATGTGCTAAAAAAATCTAATATTCATAGTAGTGGCGCACCATCTAAAAGTGTGCCATTAGTAAACCCACAGCAGTGGCGCACTTCTGGGCCTACTAATGGTGCACCTGGTGGTGCGCCACTGTTATGTATATTAACAGTGGCGCACGAGGGGTGCGCCATTACTATTTATTAGTAGTGGCGTGATAACAGTGGCGCACCTATAGTGCGCCATTAATAGGCAAAATAGGTGCGCCACTAATAGCCTTTTTCTAGTAGTGGAGGAAACAATGTTTTGACATCCATCTGCACGATGCAACAACTGCTAACATAATTCCAATAGACTTTTAGCATCGCTACGAGTGAGAAAGTCTCATCGCAGTCAATTCCTTGAACTTGTCAGAAACCTCTTTGCAGCAAGTCGAGCTTTCTTGAATGGTGACTTTCACCATCATTATATGTCTTCTTTTAAAGATCCATCTGTACTTAATAGTCTTACGACCATCAAGTAGTTCTTCCAAAGTCCACATTTTGTTTTCATACATGGATCCTCTCTCGGATTCATGGCCTCCAGCCATTTGTCGGAATCCGGGCCCACCATCGCTTCTCCATAGCTCGTAGGTTCATCGTTGTCCACCAACATGACCTCCAAGATAGGATTACCGCACCATTATGTAGTAGCGTGTATTCTTGTCAACCTACGAGGTTTGGTAGTAACTTGATCCGAAGCTTCATGATCACCATCATTGGCTTCCACTTGAACTGGTGTAGGCGCCACAGGAACAACTTCCTATGCCCTTCTACTCTCTGGTTGAAGTGTTGGTTCAATAACCTCATCAAGTTCCTCCATCCTCCCACTCAATTCTTTCGAGAGAAACTCTTTCTCGAGAAAGGACCCGTTTTCTGAAACAAACACTTTACTTCTGGATCTGAGATAGGAGGTATACCAACTATTTTGGGTATCTTATGAAGATGCATTTATCCACTTTGGGTTCGATCTTATCAGGCCGAAGCCTTTGGACATAAGCATCGTAGCCCCAAACTTATAATAGACGACAACTTAGGTTTCTCCAAACCATAGTTCATACGGTGTCATCTCAATGGTACTATGTGGTGCCCTATTAAAGTGAATGTTCTTGTCTCCAATGCATAACCCCAAAACGGTAGTGGTAATTCGATAAGAGACATCATAATATGCACCATATCTAATAGGGTGCAACTACAACGTTCGGACACACCATCACACTATGGTGTTCCAGGTGGCATTAGGTGTGAAACAATTTTCACATTGTCTTACATGTATACCAAACTCACAACTCAGATATTTACCTCCACGATCACATTGTAGACATATTATCCTCTTGTCACGACGTTCTTCAACTTCACTCTGAAATTGCTTGAACCTTTCAATAATTTAGACTTGTGTTCCATCAAGTAAATATACCAGTATCTACTCAAATCATCTATGAAGTAAGAACATAATGATATCCACTGCGTGCCTAAACACTCATTGGACTGCATACATCAAAATGCATTACTTCAAAAAAGTTACTTTCTTTTTCCATCTCAATGGAAAACGAGGCCTTTACTCATGTTGCCCATGTGGCATGATTTGCATGTCTCAAGTGATTGAAAATCAAGTGAGTCCAAATGATCCATCTGCATGGAGTTTCTTCATGCGTTTACACCAATAGGGATGGTTCGTATGTCTCAAACGATTCAAAAACAAGTGAGTCCAAAGATCCATCAGTATGGAGCTTCTTCATGCGTTTTGCACCAATATGACTCAAGTGTTAGTGCCACAAGTAAGTGGTACTATCATTACTACTTTGCATCTTTTGGCATCAATATTATGAACATGTGTATCACTACGATCTAGATTTAATGAACCATTTATATTGGTGAATGACCATTGAAGGTATTATTCATGTAAACAAAATAACTTCTATTCTCTAACTTAAATGAATAACCGTATTGGAATAAACACAATCCAATCATGTTCATGCTCAACGGAAATACCAAATAACATTTATTTAGGTACAACACTAATCCCGATGGTAGAGGGAGCGTGCGATGTTGATCACATCAACCTTGGAAACACTTCCAACACATCGTCACTTCGCCTTTAGCTAGTATTTGTTTATTCCGTAGCGTTTATTTCGATTTACTAACACTTAGCAACCTGAACCGGTATCTAATAACCCGGTGCTACTAGGAGTACTAGTAAAGTACACATGAAAATTATGTATATCCAATATACTTTTGTCGACTTTGCCAGCCTTCTCATCTACCAAGTAACTAGGCTAGTTCCGCTTCAGTGATTGTTCCCCTCATAATAGAAGCACTTAGTCTCGGGTTTGGGTTCAACCTTGGGTTTCTTTACTAGAGTGGCAACTGGTTTGCCATTTCATAAAGAATCCCTTTTAACCCTTACGCTTCTCGAAACTAGTGGTTCTGCTAACCATCAACACTTGATGCTCCTACTTGATTTCTAAGTACTTCGCGATGTCAAACATCACAAATAGCTCAAGGATCATCAATTCTATCCCTGGCATGTTATAGTTCATCACGAAGCTCTGGAGCTTGCTGGCAGTGACTTTGGAGAACTATGCCAATCACTATCTTATCTGCAAGATCAACTCCCACTCGATTCAAGCGATTGTAGCACCCAGACAATATAAGCACATGCTCAACGATTGAGTTTTCTCGCTTACTTTGTAGGCAAAGAATCATGTCGAGGGTCTCATACCTCTCAACACGAGCACGAGCCTGAAATCCTAATTTCATCTCTTGGAACATCTCATATGTCACGTGACGTTCATAACGTCTTCGACACCTTAATTCTAAGCCGATTAAGGATTACACACTGAACTATCATGTAGTCATCAAAAACGTGTATGTCAGATGTTCTCAACATCTACAGTCGATGCTCGAGGTTTAGCACACTGAGTGGTGCATTAAGGACATAAGCCTTCTGTGCTGCAATGAGGACAATCCTTAGTTTACGGACCCAGTCCGCATAATTGCTACTGTCATGTTTCAACTAAATTTTCTCTAGGAACATATCAAAACAGTTAAGCTACACCGCAAGCTACAACATAATTTGCAAATTCATTTTGACCATGTTCATGATAATTAGTTCAATTAATCATATTACTTGAGAACTCCCACTCAAATAGACGTCCCTCTAGTCATTCGAGTGGCGCATGATTCAAATCCACTAACTCAAGTCCGATCATCACGTGAGTTGAGTATAGTTTCAGTGGTGAACATCTCCATGTTGATCATATCAACTATATGATTCATGCTCGACCTTTCGGTCTCTTGTGTTCCGAGGCCATGTCTGTACATGCTAGGCTCGTCAAGTTTAAACCGAGTGTTCCGCGTGTGCAACTGTTTTGCACCCCTTGTATGTGAACATTGAGTCTATCACACCCGATCATCACCTGGTGTCTCAAAATGACAAACTTTCGCAACGGTGCACAGTCGGGGAGAACACAATTTTATATTGAAATTTTAGTGAGGGATCACCTTATAATGCTACCATCTTTCTAAGCAAAATAAGGTGCATAAAAGGATTAACATCACATGCAAATCATAAGTGACATTATATGTCCATGATCTTATGCTTCTTGATCTCCATCACCAAAGCACCGACATGATCTCAATTGTCACCGGCGCTGCACCATGATCTGCATCATCATGATCGCCTTCATTGTGCCGCCATCGAGGTTTTCGTGCTATCTATGCTATTACTACTAAAGCTTCTACCTAGCAATATAGTAAACGCATGTGCAAGCACAAACGTTAGTTTAAAGACAACCCTATGGCTCCTGCCGTTTGCCGAAGCATCGACATGCAAGTCAATATTTAACTATTACAACATGGTCATCTCATACATCCAATATATCATATGATGTCTTTGGCCATATCACATCACATGCATACCCTGCAAAAACAAGTTAGACGTCCTCTAATTTGTTGTTGCATGTTTTATGTGGCTGCTATGGGTATTTAGTATGATCGCATCTTAATTACGCAAAGCCACAATGGTGATGTGCAAATTGCTATTTAACCTTCTCCAAGAACCGCCTCGGTCAAATCCGATTCAACAAAAGTTGAAGAAATAGACACCCGCTAGTCATCTTTATGCAACAAGTTGCATATCTGCCGATGAAACCGGTCTCTCGTAAGCGTACAGTAATGTTGGTCTGGGCCGCTTCAATCCAACAATACTGCCGAATCAAGAAAAGATTAAGGAGGGCAACAAATTGAACATTAACGCCCACAAACTCTTTTGTGTTTTACTCGAGATATCATCTACGCATGAACCTAGCTCATGATGCCACGGTTGGGGAATATCGCATGGGAAACAATTTTTTTTACTACGCACACGCAGTACCTATCCATGGTGCTGATCATCTACGAGAGGAGAGAGTGAATATACATACCCTTGTAGATCGCTAAGAGGAAGCGTATATAACGCGGTTGATGTAGTTGAACATCTTCACGACCAAATCGCAGTCCTTCCCGCTATCCCATCATGATCCCCCCCGCGATCCCATCACGATCCATCCTGATCTAGTGCCAAACGGACGGAACCTCCGGGTTCAGCACACGTACGACTCGATGACGTCCTCGCCTTCTTGATCCAGCAAGAGGGGCGAAGTAGTAGATGAGTTCCGGGAACACGACGGCGTGGTGTCAGTGGTGGTGAAACTATTTCCCTAGGGTTTCGCCAAGCACAACGGAAACTATGATGGAGGATGAACTAGAGGGCCGGGGTTGCGGGCACACGGCTTGGGGCAATATTGATGTGTTCTAGGTGCTAGCCATGCCCCTCTATTTATATGCTGAGCCATGGGGTCGTTTCTTGGAGAAAAAAACTCCTCAAAGTCGGTTTGGCACGAAAGGCAAGAGTCCTCCTTGGACTCCAGGACCAAAGGCCAAGGTCCTCGACGACTGGCCCCAAACGCCAGGGTCCCTGGCGTGTGGCCTATGGCCTACGCAAAACTCCTTTTGCACCTTTCTAAAGCCTCATGGGCTTTACCCCTTGGCCCAAATAAAGGTGTTCTCGTACCCGAACATTTCAGGAAGCAAACGAAACCCCTTTCGTTGAATTTTGAAACCATTCTGGAGACCAAACTCTATTATCCCATATATCAATCTTTACCTCTGGACTATTCCAGAGTACCTCGTCATGTCCATGATCTCATCGGGAACTCCAAACAACCTTCAGTCACTAACATAACAACTCAACTAAACTTATATCGTCATCGAACCTTAAGTGTGCAGACCCTACGAGTTCGAGAACTATGCAGACATGACCGAGATACTCTCCGGCCAATATCCAATAGCGGGACTTGTACATCCATATTGGATCCTACATATTCTACGAAGATATTATCGGTTGAACCCCTATGTCAAGGATTCACACAATCCCGTATATCATTCCCTTTGTCCTTCGGTATGTTACTTGCCCGAGATTCGATCGTCGATATCTCCATACCTATTTCTATCTCGTTATCGGCAAGTCTCTTTACTCGTTCCGTAATACAAGATCTCATGGCTAACTATTTAGTCACATTGCTTGCAAGGATTGTTTGTGATGTTGTATTATCGAGTGGGCCCCGAGATACCTCTCCGTCACACGGAGTGACAAATCCCAGTCTTGATCCATGCTAACTCAATGAACACCTTTGGAGATACCTGTAGAGCACCTTTATAGTCACCGAGTTACGTTGTGACGTTTGATACACTCAAGGCATTCCGCCGGTGTCAGTGAGTTACATGATCTCATGATCATAGGAATGTATCCTTGACATGTAGAAAACAATAGTAACAAAATGACACGATCATATGATATGTTTATAGTTTGGGTCTTGTCCATCACATCATTCACCTAATGATGTGATCCCTATATCAAGTGACAACACTTGTCTCTGGATAGGAAACCTTAACCATCTTTGATCAACGAGCTAGTCAACTAGAGGCTTACTAGGGACAACATTTTGTCTATGTATCCACACATGTATTTGTGTTTCCATTCAATACAATTATAGCATGGATAATAAATGATTATCATGAACAAGAAATATAATAATAACCAACTTATTATTGCCTCTAGGGCATATTTCCAACAAAATAAGGCCCCGGCAAGCCCTCCTTGCCCGGAAGACGTCCAAGACCCGGCAAGCTCTCCTTGCCGGGATGACAGATTAGGCCACCTGCAAGGACACTAGGCCGGCAAGCCCCCTTCACCCGCCAGGTGTCCCTCCTGCCACAGTACCACCGACTGCCACCGCTCCAGCGCATCCCTCATGCGCCAGCACAACACCCAGGTGTCAAAACACCTGGATACGTGTCGATACCACCTTGATGCAGATCAGGGGGCCTGACAAGGCATTTAGTGCCCCTGACACTATGGTAGATAGATAGCGGTGAACCCTGTTTACTATGAAACTGGTGATCCCACTACAGAGCACTCTTGATGACCCCTTTTGCCTATAAAAGGAGGCCCAAAGCTCAGTTTTAGGGCTTGGACCTTTTGGGTTTAGACTCTTTGATCACTGGCCGAAAGGCAATCACTGTAGCAAGTAATCCTACAGTAAGCACCCAATACAACAAGAAAAGCAGGAGTAGGGTCTTATGCACTAAGCGGCCCGAACCTGGTAAAAACCTTGCCGGTGCTGATCGCTAGCTCTGCTCTTGAAGACACCCAACTCCCCGCCGAACGATCAAGGGATCTGTCACATCCCTGGAACCCTAACCAAGGTTTAGCATTGTGCTCATATCTTCTTTGCATTGGATCCAAGAAAATTGCAACAAGATCAAAGTAAGTGGTGAAGGAAAACTCAAAAACCCTAGCCACTTCTCAATTCCAAAGGAATTATAAACTTATTCAAATCAATGAACCCAAAATGGCCTCAAGAAAAGTTCAACTTTTCTGATAACTCTTGAAAACAAATAAGCAATGAAGGAAACCATTTCTTTAATACTTCTGGCATTTTAAATAAATGCAATAGACTACTGGTTTCAAGTTTTAAATTTGAATTCAAAGTTATATAGCTTTCAAAAATACTGAAAACTTTATGGGTGATTGGAAATATTCCAACTAAACACCCCAACATTTTTCAAACTATTTATAGTTTGATTGTGAAGCCAAAATAAATGGAAAACAATGTTAGTAAATAAAACAGAAACAAAATAGAAGAAATAAGAGAAAAGAAAGGCTTACCTGCTATCTGTCGCCGGCCCAGCCCACCAGGGGCTCCCCGGTCATCTTCCTGCTCCTGCCAGTAGGCAGAGGGGAAGATGAGCACAGCGGCCAGTCCCGGCCACCTCCTGCCTCCCTGCTCGCCGCTGGAGGCCTCCAGGAGCGCTAGCGCGACGCCCTGTGCCTTCTTCTCCTCCTCCCCGCGGCCTTATCTCCTCCTATCTCCCTCTTGTTCCCCTCGCCCTCTCGGATCTCTCTCTCCCCGAAGCTCCGGTCGCCGCCGATTCGTCGCCGTCCGGTCCTCCCCGACCCTGCCGTCAGCCTCAGAAGAACCGCCGTGAGCTCCTCTTCCCATTCCCCCTCTTCCCGATGCCATTCCCCTCCTCTAACCCCGTTAGCCGCCGGAGCCCGAAGGTCCTCGTCGCCGGCCATGTTGTTGCCGTCGTTGTGGTACCCCGTTCGCGAGACCGAGATCAGAAATGAGCTCCTGGAGCTCTGTAGATGCCGTAGAGCCCCTCTCCCAGCTCGCTAGTGTCCCGCAACGCCACTCCCGACGACGCCCGAGACGCATCTGCCGCTGACCTCGTCGTCGGCGTGGATTCCGGTGACCACTTGGTCCAGCTCCTTCCCCTTTGGATGCGGTGCTTCGCTAGCTAGCCGTAGAACTAAACCACGCCCAAAACCGATGCCGGTAGCGTCGTTTAGCTCAACTCCGGCGAATCCTCCGCCGCGCCCGTGGTCTCCGCTGGCCACATTCCGGTGGGGGCCGACATGGTCAACTAATTAACCCACTAAACACCCCCCCTAGCCACTGACAGTGGGCCCCAGGGTGGGTCAAAGGCCAGTTAGGGGCTGGTCAACTCAAGGATTAGCCCCTGGTCACTGACCAGTGGACCCCACTGGTCAGGTTTGACCTGGCCCAGCCCCAGTTGACCAGAGACGTCACTGTGACGCAATAAAGGATTTTCTAATATAAAAATAATTCCAGCAATGTCTAAAACGTCTAAAAATCATAGAAAATAATCCGTAAGTCCAATGAAAATAATTTATATATGAAAAAGTATCAGAAAAATTCAAGGAATCTGAATATGTCATTTTCAAACATGTTTGAAAATGTTACTGCACCCAAACATATAGATTAATGAATAAGTTAACTCATATAAATACTTTGGAGATGGAATTTGGAAATTATTTAAATTCCACTTCAAATGATATGATCAAACATTGTCCAAATCACAAACCAGCAACCTAACATGTCATTTCCATGCATGTTAAAAGCAAGTTGATCTGAGCATCAGGTCGAATCAATTAAAATGGTATCCGAGAATACCTCCTTTGAAGTGATATTTGAATTTGATTCAAATCAACTTCAAACCTAATAAATTTTAGCTATAATAGTATACCACTTTGCATCTTCATTCCATGCTCATGCATCATCTTGTTGCATATGCTTGTTATTGATTGTTGTCACTCTTTCGGTAGGCTCCGCTCCTCCGGATTCCACCGAATATCCGACTGACGGATATTGTCCTTCCTCTGAGCAACAAGGCAAACAACCATTTTGATCATCCCGATAAATCCCATGTTCTCACTCCTGCACTTACTTATTGCATTAGGATCAAATGCTTCAAATGCTTTTGCCACGTTAGTTCAACCCACTTCCTTTGCATGACCTATCCTTGTCACAGTAAATAGCTGAACCTTGCAACCTAGCATACCTGGTAGTTGCTTGAGCCATGATGTGCCTTATCCTGCAATGCATGCTATGCTTAGAGTTGTGTATTGTCTGTCATCTAGGAGATGAACAAAATTGTGATAATGTGTTCAGTAAGTAAAGGTTGTGTGTTGAACCTGATTTGGTAAAGGTATCGGTGAAAGGCTATGTAGGAGTACATGGCGGGTTATTTCATTGGAACCGTCCTTAGGAACTGAGTTCCGTGTATGTAATCCAAGATGAGATACTACCACATGCTGGGCCCTAAAATATGACCCCGCTCGACTTATTAATCGCTTAGTACTCGGTCCAGGAGTTGCAAGTAGTTTCTAGTGTTTATAGTCATGCTGGAGGCCGTGCATAGTGCTGACCTGAGAGGTGGGCTGTGATGCGGTAGGCAGTGGCACGGTGTACCAAGTGGCACCCGGATGGTGGGCTTGGGAACCCTGCGCACATCGTTTGGGGCCGTGGCGGAAACCTCGGCCGGACTTCCGTGCGGGTTACCCTAAGATAGGCGATAGACCTGGACTAAGTACTATCGTGGTTAACGGTCGTGGCCGACTCCCTCGTTGGGCTTCCGGTTGAAGGTTGCCGAGGTGCATGACGTGCACATGGCGATAAGTGGCGAGAGCGTGTGTGACGAAGTACACCCCTGCAGGGTTATGATCTATTCGAATAGCCGCGTCCGCGGATATGGACTACTTGGAGACATATGTTGTTCAAAGATAACTTCAATGGCTACTCATAAAATTGTCAAGATAAGCGTGAGTGTCGTGGACGGCATTTCCATATGGAGACGGAATGATTCCACGATGGAGTATTGTTGTGGTGTTAGTGGACTCGTGTGCGAGAAATCAAGTTGTCAAAAATTGTTTTAAAATGTAAGTTGTCTAGCCACGAGTCAAATGCTGGCTTTCCGCATGAAACCCCACAATTCCTTATTGATACATTGCATGAGTAGATAGTTATCCTAAAGTCTTGCTGAGTACCTCCGTACTCATGTTTGCTTAATAACTGTTGCAGAGGTTGTTAATGACCCTAACGGAGGGTTCTTCCTAGACATCGACGACGACGAGTAGCTGGTGTCCCAGCTATGATCTGGCCCTAGGTTGGGTTTGTAGTATAGTCAGGCCATGTGCCTTCTAGTTTCACCTATCTGTACTCAGACAGTTTTAAACACTTCCGCTGGCTTGTAACTGAATGACTGCTATGATGGGTCGTGAGACCCTTACTATGTAATATTATGTGTGTGGCTCTTCCGAGCCTTTTAAATAAAGCTTGTATGTTTATGGTTATGTTGTGATGCCATCGATGTATCTATACATATCGGTATGCCATGCGTACGTGTGTCGTACTTGATATGTATGGGGTTCGATTACCTAGCCGTAAACTTTAGTAGCACTCCTTACAGGGAAATGCCCCTCTATGATCCAACGAGCCATGGTAGTTCGCTACTGCTCCGGACACATTGGTTGACCGGCGTGTGTCCTTCTTAGCTGCTATGTCTGTCCCCTCTGGGGAAATGTCACGCGATGTAATGGAGTCCTTGTTGCTTGCTACGACTCGTCTACATTCGCTAGTGACCGACACCTGCTTTGCTGGGTCATGTATGCCTGTCCTTGTGCGAAACTGCCACTTTGGTTTATGACTAGACATGTCGATACGGGTTCTTTGTCATTGGATTGCTAGCGACACAATTGCATGTGTGAGTCAAAAGGCGCAAACGGTCCCGGCTAAGGTAAGGCTGCAGCCGTGGGGTTAACCGTGCGTGAGACCGCAAAGGGATGCGATGTGTTACAGGCTGGATTCCTATGGCTTAGGATCGGGGTCCCGACATGATCCGTCTAGGTTCCCATAGGTGTCTTTTCCCGACATCTTTGGCGTGCCAGGTAGGGGGAGGAGAAATTTTTCACGAATCCGAGCAAGCTCTGCCCCAGATCTTCAGGAGTTGACCGCACCGCCACAGTTCCCCGGAGCGGGACATAGCGGTGGTCGCTCCACTCTGCCATGGCCCCCTAGCGCCCGCGCGAGCGCAGTTCAATAGGGCGGAGACCCGAAGTCCGACGCCCTCAGGCTGATGTGCCGCTCCAGGACAGTACGTTGCTGTCAAGGGTGTGCATGGGGGCTTAGGAGAGGCCTCCGGCGCATACTCCGGCGGACACACCTTTGCGAGTGATGCATATCCGTCGAGGATGCGCCAACAGACCCCGAAGCCCCGGCGCGCACTCCAGCAAAAATGTCATCCCCCCTGGAAGTGTCGCGTCGCCACCAAGGATGTGCTCGGGGGCTCCGCCAGCACGGCCTGGCAAAAGAGAAAAAGGAGTTACACCCCGGCAAACCCATTTCCCACGCGATTGTCAAAGACTATCAGCAAGAATCTTGTAGGTGAGGAGGTTGTCGAGGGGGGTGTAACATCCTGCATGCTGGGGATTTGAGGCTCCGGCAAAAGATTCAGACGCCGCGAGAAGAAGTGCCGCGGCACGACATATAAGTCACAAAAACTCTAGATAAGACTTTTTGAGTATATAGGTTGTTTGCTTTCTACAAATCCCAATCTTTGTTTCAGAAACCTACGCGGAGAAGGAACCTTACTAGGATCAGTGCACTTTGGTCCTGTTTCGAACTCGTCCAACGACCTGAACGGCCACAGAGCGCCTTCACACTGTTTCAAACTTGCACAACAGACCAAGCGGCCATGGAGCGCCTTATTTCGCCTCGAGTCGCGCTCGACGATTTAACGGTTGCACTGAGTGCGGCAAGGAGTCTTGCCGATAACGACCCCTCCGACGAACTGCTAAGGATCCGTTTTTCAAACCACTAGCGGTAGGACCAGTCAAGCCGGCAAGCTTCTGGAAAACGCAAAAGGTGTATCATACAATGAGGGGGATCAGACAAAAGGGAAACAACATTTCATTCATTTCTTTGAGGCGAGCTCAGACATATTACATGGACGATTTTTACTACTCTAACCTATGATACTGTCTTTGGCGAGGGACAATGCTAGCCGCACAAAAGTTCAAGAAGACAAAAAGCGGCGCGGCCCCCGGTGCAACCCAGGCTACTCCTCCTGGACCAGCACTGCAGAGAGGAGAACGGGGCTGGAGGATAGAGCAACCGGAAGGGATGAAGAAGCCGGAGCCCGCGAACGCGCCTCCTCGAAGACGTGGAGTCGATGCTGGCTCTAGCAAGGTAACCACATCGGGTTGGGGAGAGGCGTGAGCTGGCCCTGGTGGCACGGCCGACGGTTAGTTAGAGCTCGGGGTGTCGTGCTCCGACTTGACACCCCGAGATCCTGATCCGTCGAGAGTGCCGCCGCCACCACTGTCCTCCTCATCGCTATCGCTCAAGGAGGGACATTCGGTGCGGCTCGAGATCTCTTTGCAATAGCCGAGACGCACACCTAAACTCCCATAAAACCTTACGGATAGCATATCGTCTTCCGCCATCTTGAAGCGGAGGACATGCCCATCCTCGAGACTGTGAACGTGGGCGAAGGCTTTCTAGCCACGCCCGAGCAACATGGAGCGACGTTTCAGGTACTCCACATGCACCTGCATAGCACCGTAGGAGTAGCCGTACGCCCGCAGACACAATACGGGAGGCTTGGCGGCCTCCATCGCCCTGGCGAAGGTGCGAGGGAGGTGCAGATGGCCTCAAGGAACGCCGTGCAGCTCCACGACGAACCCAAGTGCCGTCCTGTCCATGTGTCCACCCCATGAGGTTGAAGATGGCGCTGGGGGAGAAGGCGGGGTTGTAGGAGTAGCATCCCGCCTTCCCCGGCCACGGCCTCTGCGGTGACCGCGGCCCCTCGCCCCTCCGCCACGTCGGGTGCTCGAGTCGGCCTGCACAGCTGTGGATCCTGAAGTTGTGGCATGATCCAAGCAGGATCCTCTTGCCGCTCTGGTGGCTGATGGTGGCCGTCCCTATCCCCTATCCATCATTAGGGGCAAGCGCCACCTAAAGCTAAGGAAGATGTTGCAGAAACAAACTAGGTGTGATGAGAATTTCAGGAGTTGGATGGATTAGAAAACACCCTCGCAAACCCCCTAATTTATAGGGCGAGGCGCGGGGGCTATCCCTCCTCGCTCGAGAAACCGCCGCCCCTCTTGCCCAATCACCCATGGTCACGGGCTCCATCGCCCTGCTGCACCAATGCATGAGAGGGCGGGCCCTGCCATGACTGCGACTTTTAAGGTCACGATCGCCAAATGCCTATCCCTTACTGCGCATGCCTCGCGCGTGGCGAAAGCATTTCAGGAGGTGGGACGGCAACTATGCGCACACCTCTCCAC
This sequence comes from Hordeum vulgare subsp. vulgare, assembly GCF_904849725.1. Classification (NCBI taxonomy): domain Eukaryota; kingdom Viridiplantae; phylum Streptophyta; class Magnoliopsida; order Poales; family Poaceae; genus Hordeum; species Hordeum vulgare. Next base: position 74,146,169 of record NC_058520.1, on the reverse strand, counting down.
CCCGTGCGCTCGATACGCGACGTGGGGGAAGACTACTTGCAACGGCTCCAAACTGAAACATACCATATCACAGAAGCCCATGCACCACTTTGGGCGTGGCCCAACGATGCCTCGCACGCGTGTGTGGCCCAGGCATGAGGGCTCCTGACGGTGCACTGAAGACTGGGGTTTCTTGTGCCCCTGACTTTTGCACGGGCACCGTCAACACCCTTGGCAGCAGCGCACAAAAAGGGCTGACGGGAAGATAAAACCAAACTCACCGAGGCCACACCCCGCCAAGGGTGTGAAAAACAAGTCCAAGCTACAAGGCCCAGGCGAGCCCTCCTTGTCGGGAAGACACGTAGGGCCCCAGCAAGCCTTCCTTGCCGGGAAGATAAACAGGTCCCCGACTGTTGGGGATATTGCTTATTAAGTGACCCGCCCAATATGGGCCGGGTTACTAGTAAGGCGGTTCATCCTTTGACTCATTTGGGCCTCAGCCTGGGCGGTTTAAGGCCGCAAGATGGTTGTGATTTGTGGTAGGTCTCTGGGTTTTGCAAGACGGCGACTCAGAGGCCGCGGTGGTCACGATTTGTAAAGAGGAAGGGACTCTTGTAAACCCTAAAGCCTCGACCTCTATATAAAGGCGAGTTTGAAGGGGGATAGGCAGGTGAGAAATCATCGAGTGCTAGGTAAGGCGAGTTACGCCTTTCTTGTAATCGAATCCACATCAATACACGCCAAGCAGGACGTAGGCTATTACCTCCACGTGAGGGGCTGAACCTGGGTAACCCGCCGCGTTCCTCCTGTTCAACCCCTTCGAGTCGCCACCAAAGTGCGATGGTTCCCATACTAAGTCCTTTCACGAGGACATCTGCCGTGACAAAACCACGACAGTTGGCGCCCACCGTGGGGCCTGCGCACGGTGGAGTTGAGTTCTCAAAGGGAGCCCTACCAGGGTTTGGGAGTTATGCAACGGCGCTCATGACTTGGAGCCGACGCGGCATAGCCTACATCGACAACCAGCGATGGGGACCTTAAGCGAATTCTCTCGAATCAGGCTACAGGGTCCCCTTCGGCAAGATCAACGTCTTCATCGGCATGATCGGGTCATCTGTTCCTGAGCCGGACATCTCCTCCGACATCGTCGAGCCGGCGAGGTACGTTCATCCAGTCATAACACGGAATCTGACCCACCCGGTCTTTGTGGGTTTCACGCAGGGGTCGGAGGAGCCAGAGCACGCGGCGGCTCAGGAGGTTACCCCCATCAACTTTGATGACGAATCATCCATGGGCGATTCAAATTTCATCCAGTCCCTCCACGGAGACGGTCTCGGAGGCTTGTCATTGGCCATGGATCCGGAAATCCTCGATCGAACCCGCCGCCAGATCGCCATCTACATGGCCGGGGCGACTCAACCCGCACAGAACCCCGCTGGAGGCGATGGGACCGGCGGGACATCCAGAAGTGCGTCAGCAGTCCTGGTGGATTTAGCGGCGGAAATCACAAGACTAATGTCAACCCCCCTCACGCCAGAGAACCAAGAAGAGATAAACGCGGAGTTAGCAAAGCTGAGGGAGGCGGTGGCAAAGGCCCATCAGGATGCTGAGACGGAGTCCGCCAGGATGGAAACTCGACAAGCCCAGATTGCGGCCGAAAGGATGCGATTGAACACCGACAACTGGCGGCTTGAAAGACAGCAGCGCGCGTCCGACGCCGTCCATTAGCGGAGACACCAGAGTCGCCTGCCCCATGATCTCAATCCGACTCGCCTGTTCGACACTCCCCAAACACCCGGGATGGGAGCCGCCCCAGCAGGAGGGCTGGGCCGCCCTCCTAACCCGCCGATTCAGCCGACTGAGGGTCAAATTCCTCGTTTCCGTACCCCTCGAGGCCACTTCTCTAACCCGGTGGATAACGTGCTTGCCGCAACTCGCCATCTAGAGTCTCTTCCGATCCACGGCAACACCCCAACTGAGATCGAAGCAAGGAACGCCATCGAGATGTTGAAAACGGCGGTGGTCCAAAACGCGCACTTCTCACACAGCCCCGAGCTATTGCACTCCACCCCCCAGGCGAGCTATACGAGGAGTAGGCCGGAGGATCAGCCAGCCGTAAACAGTGCCCCGCGACACTTCCCGCAGGACAACCCGCCCGAGCGGAACCCGCCAGGCAGAGATCCACCCAATATTCAAGAGGCTCAGACTCCTCCCGCGGGGACCGGAGGGCGAGTTGGGGTGCCCTACTTGTCCCTGGCCCTTCGAAACGAAAGAATGCCCAAGGATTTCAAAGGACCAAGAAAGGTGCCTAATTACACACCAGATCTCGAACCAACGTCTTGGATCGAGGGCTATGAGATCGCCATGGACATGCTCGACGTAAACGAGGCGGTTTGCGCCAGATATTTCACCATGATGCTCGAGGGATCGGCGTGCACTTGGTTGAAAAACTTACCCCCCAATTCTATCCAGTCCTGGGCCGAGCTGAAGGAGCGTTTCATCAAAAACATCCGGGGAACCTGTAGACGGCCGATGACGATCGTCGACTTGCAACACTGCGTACAATGCCCGGATGAGTCGGCGCACCATTGGTCGCGGCGAGTCGCGGAAATTATCCATTCATCGGATGGCATCACGGCAGCGCAAGCTATGCTTATCCTCGAGCACAACTGCCACTATGAACCGCTGGTCCAGAAATTGGGGCGACTCAAACGGAAAGTTCAGGATATGGGCGAGCTGATGGATACCCTCACTAGGTACGCCGAGGCCGATGATACCAAGGATCCCGACGAGGATGGTAAAGGTAACTCTCCCAAGAAGGGCGATTCAACCAAAAACCACACCCGCCTCCAAGGCCGCAATCGTCACAACCAGGGGACCAACGACAAGCGTAGGCCACATGAGGAGCCCTCGGATCTGGTTGCCAACACCAACGCCAATGACGGCAAAAAGAAGAATCGAGGCTTCAGTGGGAAAAGGCCGCGTAATTACGAAGAGCTACTCAAAGGCCCTTGCCCACACCACGCCATGGCCGACGGCCCGACGGGCCACTCTTGGGAGAACTGTTTCGTGATGCGAGAATTTCGGGCCGAGGCAATCAAGAAGAGCCAAAGCAAAGATCCGAACCGTCGCCAGGACCAACTCGTCGCGCCCAATCAAAGGCACAACCCCTTCGGCGGTTTTCCCGAACAAGAGGCACAGGGGGGCCCGCAGCCAAGCGGCGGCCAGTACCCGGTGCACCACCAACGGCGGTACAACCCGCCGGGAGTTTTCCAGCAGCCGCCCCCACAGGGGGCTCCGCAGGACCAGGATGACCATGGGGGCTTCCGCAACAATCCTAAACAGCTAAGTAATGGGCAGTACCATGTTTTCACCACTAATGCTTGCAGGCGTGATAAAAAGGTAAATCACCGGGCGTACAGCGTAATTGAGCCGGCAGTTCCCAGATATCTCCACTGGTCCGAACAGACCATAACATGCAGCAGAGAGGATCACCCGCCGAGAGTAGATAACCCGGGCGACCTGGCATTAGTCGTGGCTCCCCAAGTGGGGGGCTATACTCTATCGAAAGTACTAATGGATGGCGGCAGCAGCATTAATATCCTATACTTCGACACCTTCCGGAGGATGACTCTATTAGAGAAATACTTGATGCCTTCAACCACGGCATCGTCCCGGGCAAATCGGCTTATCCCATAGGCCGGGTCAGGCTCTCAGTAGCGTTTGGAACTGCGCAGAATTACAGGTCGGAGTCTCTGGTCTTCGAGGTGGTCAAACTAAAAAGCCCGTACCATGCGCTGTTCGGGCGACCGGCTTACGCTCGCTTCATGGCCCGCCCGTGCTACGTCTACCTCAAGCTCAAAATGCCTGGTCCTAAAGGGCCCATCACGATTGACGGAGATAGAAGAATTGCAAAGGAGTGTGAGGAAGGAGACGCGGCCTATGCGGAAGTCGCCTGCACGGCGGAAGAGCTCAAAAACCATCGGGCCAATGTTGACCCGGCAGACATGTCACCGCTCAAGAAGCCGACTACAGATTCCGAGTCGCCCCTCAAGTTCAAACCAACGGATGACACGAAGACAGTCGACTTCGTCCCTGGCGATTCATCCAAGCAGTTTACCATTGGAACGGGTCTGGACCCCAAATAGGAAAGCGCGCTCATCGAATTCATCCGTGAGAATCGGGACATCTTCGCATGGAAGCCCTCTGACATGCCGGGTGTACCGAGAGAATTCGCTGAGCACCATCTTAATATTGACCCAAAATGCAAACCTGTCCAACAAAACCTTCGCAGGTTTAACGAGGAGCGACGGAAGGCGATTGGAGAGGAAGTCGCCCGTCTTTTAGCCGCCGGGTTCATCGTGGAAGTCTTTCACCCCAAATGGCTAGCTAACCCGGTGTTAGTACTCAAGAAGAATGGCACGTTCCATATGTGTATTGACTATACGGACCTCAACAGAGCTTGTCCCAAGGATCCTTTCGCTCTTCCCCGCATCGACCAAATCATTGACTCGGTGGCGGGGTGCGAATGATTGTGCTTTTTGGACGCCTATTCAGGTTATCATCAGATCAAAATGGCTGTGGAAGATCAGGAGAAGACCGCCTTCATAACCCCCTTCGGGGCCTTTTGCTATGTGTCCATGCCGTTCGGGCCCAAGAGCGCAGGGGCGACTTACCAATGCTGCATCCAGAATTGTCTTCATAACCAAATTGGCCGCAACGTCCATGCCTATGTTGACGACATTGTGATCAAGACCCGCCGGGAGGAGACACTTCTGGAAGACCTTAAGGAAACCTTTGATAATTTACGGGTATATCATATGAAGCTAAATCCTACCAAGTGCGTTTTCGGCGTACCTGCGGGAAAACTACTAGGTTTCTTGGTATCGGAGCGCGGCATCGAGGCTAACCCAGACAAAATTGAAGCGGTTACTTCCCTCGGCAAGCCGACGAATGTTAATCAAGTTCAGCGATTGGCGGGTCGTATTGCGGCTCTCAGTCGTTTCGTGAGCCGCCTCGGAGAAAAGGCGATTCCTCTTTATCAATTTTTGAGAAAGTCCGACCGATTCGTATGGACAGAGGAGGCTGACGAGGCATTTCAGGCCTTGAAACATCAATTGGTTAACCCGCCGGTCCTGGCGGCCCCGACTGAAAAGGAGCCTATGCTCCTGTATATCGCCGCGAATTCCTAAGCGGTCAGCGTGGCTGTGGTCGTCGAAAGAAAGGAGGAAGGAAAGGAATACCCGGTGCAACGCCCGGTGTACTTTATCAGTGAGGTGTTAACTCTTTCCAAACAGCGATACCCACATTGGCAGAAACTGGTCTATGGGGTGTTCATGGCGAGTCGAAAGCTTAAACATTATTTCCAGGAACACCCGATCACCGTGGTCAGTTCCGCGCCCCTCGGTGACGTCATCCAAAACCGCGAGGCAACAGGGCGAATCGCCAAATGGGCAATAGAACTTGGGTCGCATCACATACAATATACCCCCCGCACGGCCATCAAGTCCGAGGCACTAGTTGATTTCGTCAACGATTGGACGGAGCTTCAGGCTCCGGAAGATCGGCCTGACCTTACCTATTGGACTATTTATTTTGATGGATCCAGGCAGTTGGAGGGCTCGGGGGCGGGTGTGGTGTTGATATCCCCTCAAGGAGATAAGTTCTGCTACGTTCTCCGGCTCATGTTCCCTTGCACAAATAATGCGGCAGAATATGAAGCTCTGCTTCACGGTTTGCGACTGGCAAAAGAGATGAACCTAACCCGAATCAGATGCTTTGGGGATTCAGATTTGGTGGCGCAACAGGTTTCGGGCACCTGGGACTCTCGAGATCCTATGATGGCGGCTTACAGGCGAGCTGTATCTGACGTGGCGGGCTATTTTCATGGGTACCAGGTTGATCATGTTGATCGACGACTGAACGAAGCAGTTGATGCCCTCTCGCGACTCGGCTCACAGAGAAAACCGGTCCCCCCTAATGTTTTCTTGGATGTCTTGCATAAACCGTCTATGACTATACCCACGGAGGAGGAATTGGCGATACCAGATCCCGAGTCTCAGCTTGTGGCGGCTCTCCATGTCACTCCGGATTGGGCTCTTCCTTATCTGGCTTATCTCGCTCGAGGCGAGTTACCCACTGATGAAGTTTTGGCTCGCCAGATTGTTCGGCGTAGCAAGTCCATGGTCATCATTAATGGCGAGCTATATAAACGAAGTGCTTCAGGGGTCTTTCAGCGGTGCGTCTCTTCCGAGGAAGGATGCATAATCCTAAATGACATCCATTCTGGAGATTGCGGGCATCACGCCGGGTCACGTTCTTTGGTATCAAAAGCCTTTCGACATGGTTACTTCTGGTTGACGGCTCACGCAGATGCAGAAGATATAGTACGGCGGTGTGAGGGGTGCCAACGATATGGGAGACAGGCTCATGTGCCGGCTCAAGAATTGAGGATGATTCCCATTACTTGGCCTTTCGCGGTCTGGGGGCTGGACATGGTCGGTCCCTTTAAGATGTCCTCCAATAAGAAAACTCACTTATTGGTGGCGGTTGATAAGTTCACTAAATGGATTGAGGCGGAACCTGTTGGGGCTTGCGATGCGGAGACTGCGGTCAAATTTCTGAAAAAGCTGATTTTCCGTTTTGGATATCCACACAGTATTATCACGGACAATGGCACTAACTTGTCCCAAGGAGCGATGCTGGATTTTTGTCGCCGTGAACATATCCGGCTTCATATTTCTGCAGTTCCTCACCCGCAGTCAAACGGGCAAGCAGAGCGGGCGAATCAGGAAGTCCTACGAGGGATTAAACCTCGCCTCATGGTTCCCTTGGAAAGAACTCCAGGGTGTTGGGTTGAGGAACTACCTTCGGTATTATGGAGCATCCGGACCACCCCGAATCGATCCATGGGGTTCACGCCTTTCTTTTTGGTCTATGGAGCAGAAGCTGTCCTTCCTACCGACATAAGACATGATTCTCTTAGAGTCGCCGCATATATGGAACAAGATAATGAGTTGGCGCGTCAGGATTCCTTGGATGCCTTGGAAGAGGCGCGTGACTTAGCGGCGGCTCGTTCAGCTATCTATCAGCAAGATCTGCAGCGTTATCATAGTCGCCGGGTTAAGAGTCGGGCTTTCCAGGAGGGCGACTTGGTACTTCGTCTGATACAAGATCGGGCAGGCATGCACAAGCTCATGCCCCCTTGGGAAGTGCCTTTCGTCGTCAGCAAGAACCTCCGCAATGGCTCTTACTACTTGATGGATCTTCGGCCCGATCGACCGACTACGGAGGCTGAGTCAACTCGCCCTTGGAATATTGCCCATTTGCGGCCTTACTACACTTGAGTTCTTAAAAACCCCATTCTTTGTAAGTTTTTCAGTTTCATTATGAAGTAATAAAATGTTCCCCGACTTGGGGGCTTCTTCTTTAAAAAAGAGCAATTTGTGTCATCCTGTTGCGACCTTATGAGCCGACAGAACATGCATTTAGGGTGGGTGCACGAGCTTTCTGACTCGCCTCTCCCTGTCGCGACCGTATGAGCCGACGAAACCTGCATTAAGGGTGGGTGCACGAGCTTTCTGACTCGCCTCCCCCTGTCGCGACCGTATGAGCCGACGAAACCTGCACTTAGGGTGGGTGCACGAGCTTTTTGACTCGCCTCCCCCTGTCGCGACCGTATGAGCCGACAAAACCTGCATTAAGGGTGGGTGCACGAGCTTTCTGACTCGCCTCCCCCTGTCGCGACCGTATGAGCCGACGAAACCTGCATTAAGGGTGGGTGCACGAGCTTTCTGACTCGCCTCCCCCTGTCGCGACCGTATGAGCCGACGAAACCTGCATTTAGGGTGGGTGCACGAGATTTTTGACTCGCGTCCCCCTGTCGCGACCGTATGAGCCGACGAAACCTGCATTAAGGGTGGGTGCACGAGCTTTCTGACTCGCCTCCCCCTGTCGCGACCGTATGAGCCGACGAAACCTGCATTAAGGGTGGGTGCACGAGCTTTCTGACTCGCCTCCCCCTGTCGCGACCGTATGAGCCGACGAAACCTGCATTAAGGGTGGGTGCACGAGCTTTCCGACTCGCCTCCCCCTGTCGCGACCGTATGAGCCGACGAAACCTGCATTAAGGGTGGGTGCACGATCTTTCTGACTCGCCTCCCCCTGTCGCGACCGTATGAGCCGACGAAACCTGCATTAAGGGTGGGTGCACGAGCTTTCTTACTCGCCTCCCCCTGTCGCGACCGTATGAGCCGACGAAACCTGCATTAGGGGTGGGTGCACGAGCTTTCTGACTCGCCTCCCCCTGTCGCGACCCTATGAGCCGACGAAACCTGCATTACTGGTGTTAAGGTTTGAACTTGGAGGTTTTTTCTATCCTCTGCATGTTTTTTGAAACTACTTGCAGTGTCTTTTATGTTCCCAGATGATATGTTCAGAGGTCTGTCCTTGGCGGATTAAGCATTGCAGAAGATTTTTATAAAGGCGGATCAAATATTTCAAACCGCTTCAAAAGCGGTATGAGGTTGTCTTTTTTGGCAGAAGGGGTCATCAAAAGATAGTATTAACTATTACATGGTTCATGGACCAAATTCGAGAAAGGTCTACTTCCCTAAATCTTGGCGCGAGCTTTGACCGGCTTCGATTTGTAAATCACCCAAGACCCAATTGCACTTGGACAAAGAAGCAAAATCATCTTCATCGGTCAAGATGGATGCCAGGTCTGCTTCCCAGTCGAAGGGGTTCTTGGGTCGCCGAGGGATTAGTTTGGTCACCACGAAGGTTGGCGGGCTGATTTTCTTATTCTTACCATCGTAAGCCGCCTGATATTTTGTTAAGTCAAGGCTGGCGGCGAGTTGAGTTGCGGCCAGCCGAGAATCTTTGACAACCTTCTGGTAGTCTTCTTCCACGAACTCCGAGCCGTCATCTTTAAGCTGAGGGAAGCGGGCAGCTACTTCTTCCAAATTAATTTCCGGAGCGTACGCCAAGCAGCAACTCAGAGCCGTCAGGACACCCTTCCGGGCGGCTGACCGGGTTAACTCGCCGATCTGGGAGGAAGTGTGGATAGATATCCAAGCACCTTCTTGATGGAAGTGATGGGCTCTTTGGCACCTATTACGGCTTTAACGGTCAGCACACTGCCTGTGTACAGCTATTCCGTCAGCGTATAGATCGCCTTCAGCATCAACACGCAGTCGTCTTGCAGATTGGCGACTCTCGAGCCTGGGATTTGATAACCGGTAAGTTAACATTAAGGAATTTGCCCAAGGAAGAGGATAAGGTTGGAGAGTTAGGTAAAGCTTACCAAAGATGGCTTGTGTCATGTTGGAGATATGGCGCTTTAAGCCGGATAGCTCCTGTTGGACAGTCGCCAGCTTTGCTTCTGCTTTTTCGGCTCTCTTCAAAGCCGCGCTTTGGTCAGCCTGAGTTCTTTGTAACTCGGCTTTGAGCTTTTCCAGTTCAACCAGAGCCAACTTATATTCGTCTTTCGACTGAGTTCGGGCATCTTGTTGATCAGACAAGTTTCTCCTTAAGTCGCCCAGGGCCAGTTCGGTCTGGGCAAGGCTTTCCTGTTCAAAATTTAAAACAAAGACAAGTCTCATCAATATTGCAAGGCAATACGCCTGACACTTGGGGGCTAATGTATAATTCTCAAGAAAGATTATACAGAAATCAAGACCCGGCTCATCCTTTTACTGATGAGCCAGCTCATTGGGGGTTAATGGAGATAGTATAGAGTATAAAAGTTTACCTCATGCTTATTATTTAACATCTTTAGCAGATTCTTTTCCATCTCATAACTCGCTTCCAGGCGACTTGCGAAGCCAGAACAGAGTTCTTTAAACTCCAGACCTGCATAGTCAGAAAGTTTCGCCTTGGAAGGCCCAGACTCGGGAATTGATGGAGAAGGGGATGCTATATGTTTGGAGAGGATTGTCGCTGCCGGCTTGGAGAAACCAGAACCAGTAATGACTACAGCATCTGGGTCATCAGATGTCGCCATTACGATCGGTGATCTAGAGACATCCGTTGATCCTTTGGGCGACTCAGGAAGGTCCGCTTGAATTCTCGGCTCGTCTTGACTCGGATCTTCTTGAGTCGGAGTAGCTTTCCTTGGAAACTCAGAAGTGGCGTCAGGGATTGATCCACTGGTCTTCCTCTTTTTGGCTTGTGCCCTAACGAAAGAGATAGGTGTGTTAAAAAATTAAAAAGAGTGCTATTCTCAAGGATCAGGGCAAGAAACTTACCCCGGGACTCGGATCATTGGTGGAAGGGTCGACATCACTGAGTCGCCAGAAGTAGGGGGAGAATCCTGCAGAATTTATACGTCGATAATACAAGCGGGTTATGACTGTGACCCAAAAGCAGCACGAACAATGGTTGCTCAAATAAAAAAAGGAGGTACCTCGCTTGGTTTTCTTTTGTTCGTTGTTGGCAAGCCAGGTATTAGATCGCCGGAGTGACTTCGCGTTTTCCGGTTCGAGGCGTGCTGTGTTCTCTTCAATAAGAAATTTGGGTCCAAATGGGCATCTGGATGTGAGAAGGGGACTTTCCCACATATTCGCCGGGCCGTCTTAGGCGAGGAAGGAGATGAATCGGAGGAGATGGAAATTACCTCGACGGAGTCCTCTTGGCTTCCGTTATCTTCATTCTGTTACAAGAGGAGTGAGAGATATAAATAAAAGTTAAAAGGTGATAGGTGGCGAGTGAAAAAGAGGACGGATTGGTACCTCTGAGAGTGCGTCGCCAGCTTGAGATTCGTCGACTTCAGATGGCTCGGCCGCAGTAGATTTACCTTTGCCCTTGTTTTTCTTGGAAGGCGGCTTAGCACTCTTCATGGCTTGTTTCTTAGGTCTCCTAGACCAGAACTTGTCGCCTTTCTGGAAAGGAATATGGCATGAAGTCATGATGGCAGTAAAACAGATGGAATAAAAAGTTGAGGGCGAGTTAGCTTTGGTTACCTTGGGTGCCGGGTTAATCTTGCAGAAGGGCTTAAGGCCGATTTGGCCGCATTTTGCTGCAGGTTCGCCGGTCAGCTTCCTGATGATGGCGACGATGTCTTTTTCCGTTAATGTTGTGTGGAAGTAGCATTGGAGATGATCCAGAGTGCCGTCAAATTCGCACATCAGACCATCTCGGCGGCTCAGAGGAAGGATCCGCCATTCGACACAGCAGCGGATCAGGTCAACCCCGGTGAGACCATTGTTCGTCAAGGATCTTAGTTTGGACAGAATTGGGATGAAGTCCGACTCTTCTTCCTCGGTGAGCTTGTCAGGGAGCTTAAAATTGACCGGAAGGCGGGTTGGCCTGTAGCCCAGAAGTTTGTTCTCGCCGGCAGGGGATGTTTCTTTGCAATAAAACCAAGATTCACCCCAGCCTTTGGGGTGGCTAGGCATAGTGAGTGAAGGAAACGGACTGTCCCTGCGACGCTGGACGTTGACCCTGCCAAGTTCCAAACTGGGGCCATTGTGGAATTCCGTCTGGCGATTCAAGTGGAAAAAGTACCAAAACAGAGGGACGGAAGGCTCGATCCGCAAATAAGCTTCGCAAAGGACTTGGAATTGTCTTAGGTTGCTTATGGAATTGGGTCCCAAATCCTGGAGTCAGACATTCATGAAGTTCAGAGCGTCCCTAAGGAATTTAGATCCGGGCGGCTTAAAACCCCGTTCCAAGTGTTGCACAAAAACTACTATCTCCCTTTCCTTGGGGTTGGGGAGGTCTTCTCCTAACCCGGTGCACCATCCAATGACGTCTTGAGGATCCAAGCAGCCCGCTTTCACGTAATTCGCCAAAACAGCATCATCGACTTTGGTAGGAAGCCAATCGCTCTTGAAAACGGCACCCATGCTACAAATAGGTAAGAATATGGTATTACATGTCTCGAACATTTACTATGTGAATCGGCATCAGCTCTTGCTTAACCCGCCGGACTAGGAGGCTGGGTTGGGCTGATGTGGCGACTTATCGGAGCAGGGCTATTCTCAGAAGCGATGTTACCGTGGGTGGTGAAATTTATTCTTTCCGAAACACTAAGGGAAGGACGAAGTTTCCAAACACCTTTTTACAAACAGTGAATGAGGAATGGATCTGTTGAACAGATATAAAAAATTGCGGATGTGGCTAAAACATGAACGATGTGTGATCAGGGTGGTGCCTCATGTTTGAAGAAACTAGTGTATTTAGAAAATTCGCAAGAGCACAGATGGATAAGACTATTCAAGGCACTGGGTGCCCTAATGGCGCTCGGACTAATCAGTTCGAGGGTAATAGATGGTTGCGAGCAGAGGGCTTCGGAACTATGGCAATGGCGGAAGCATGGCAATGGCGGAAGCATGAACAAGATCTACCCTTAAAGAAGGGGAAACAGTGGCCTAACCTGAAGATCTTGGTTGGAGAAGATCGGCGGTGATGGAGGCTGTTGGAGAAGCGCAGGGACCCTCGGCGGCGGCGGAACCTGGCAACGGCGATGGCTTGCGGGCGGCGCCGGAGCTCCTCGAACGACGACGGTTGCGAGCGGCGCCGGAGCTCCTCGAACGGCCACGGCTTGCGGGCAGCACTAGAGTTCTTCGGACGGGGGCAGAGTTTGCGGCCGGCGGCGAAACCCTCGGGAAGCGGTGCGATTTTCTGTTGCGATAATGGGGGGGGGGACTGACGAGACTGGTAGGTGGCCAGTGTCAGCCCTGTCCCTTCCGCCTATTTATCAGGATGGGCGCTGGAATCGAGGCGCCGTGAGCGGGAACCGCTTGGGAATAAAAGATTCGCCATGATGACGTCCGAAAATTTTGGGATAATGATGCACTAAAAGATCCGTTGGGATTGTGTTAAATTTCCCGAAAATCGAGGGCTAAGGAAAGTGCTGACGGGAAATGCATTGGCGGCTCAAAGACTTTTTCCGGTACCAGTTGGCGAGTTAAAATTTCTGGTGTATGGAGGAAGACAAAGGAGTGAATCACCTTCAACTGAAACAGAAGCATTGGCATGAAGATTCAAGTCAATTTGGGGCCTAATGTTGGGGATATTGCTTATTAAGTGACCCGCCCAATATGGGCCGGGTTACTAGTAAGGCGGTTCATCCTTTGACTCATTTGGGCCTCAGCCTGGGCGGTTTAAGGCCGCAAGATGGTTGTGATTTGTGGTAGGTCTCTGGGTTTTGCAAGACGGCGACTCAGAGGCCGCGGTGGTCACGATTTGTAAAGAGGAAGGGACTCTTGTAAACCCTAAAGCCTCGACCTCTATATAAAGGCGAGTTTGAAGGGGGATAGGCAGGTGAGAAATCATCGAGTGCTAGGTAAGGCGAGTTACGCCTTTCTTGTAATCGAATCCACATCAATACACGCCAAGCAGGACGTAGGCTATTACCTCCACGCGAGGGGCCGAACCTGGGTAACCCGCCGCGTTCCTCCTGTTCAACCCCTTTGAGTCGCCACCAAAGTGCGATGGTTCCCATACTAAGTCCTTTCACGAGGACATCTGCCGTGACAAAACCACGACACCGACAAGCCCTCCTTGCCGGGAAGACGTCCAAGACCCCGACAAGCTCTCCTTGCCAGGAAGATAGATTAGGCCACCGGAAGGACACCAGGCGGGCACGCCCCGTTCGCCTGCCAGCTGTCCCTCCTGCCACAGTGCCACCGACTGCCACCACTCCAGCGCATCCCTCATGCACCAGCACAACACCCATGTGTCAAAACACGTGGATACGTGTTGATACCACATTGATGCAGGTCAGGGGCTGACAAGGCATTTACTACCCGTGACATTGTGGTAGATTGATAGCGGTGAACCTTGTTCACTATGCGACTCGTGAACCTACTACAGAGCACTGTTGGTGACCCCTTTTGCCTATAAGAGGAGGCCCAAAGCTCAGTTATAGGGGTTGGACCTTTTGGGGTTTAGACTCTTTGATCACTGGCCGAAAGGCAATCAGTGTAGCAAGTAATCCTACAGTAAGCACCCAATAGAACAAGCAAAGCAGGTGTAGTGTTTTACAAGCTAAGCGGCCCGAACCTGGGTAAAAACCTTGTTGGTGCTGATCGCTAGCTCTGCTCTTGGCGCCACCCAACTCCCCGCCGAACGATCAAGGGATCCGTCTAGGTTCCCATAGGTGTCTTTTCCCTATAATAACAATACAAAGTTTGTCAAAAAATAACAATACAAAATTCAACCCACAAGAATTGAACACCACATTTGAGAATTGAACCAAAGGGTTAACTGAACATCACAACGGATGAAACCAACGTTTAACTAAGCATCACATTGTAGATTATATATGACATACATACTAGAAGATCAGATTGCATATTAGCATCACAAGAAGGCACCGACGGTAGCCTTGAGAAAACACCATGAACTGACGTTTAAAGCAGCAAACTGCAGGACATCGTATGCGCACAAGGCTTCGATGGTGGCCTCTACGGCGAGGTGCTACTCCGAGATCTGGTGATCTGCATGCATGGCAGCTCTTGCGACCCCATCCGCGCATGGGGCGGAGATTTGCTTCCCTGTTGCAAGATGCTCCTTGATCTCCTAGCTCTACTAGATGCACCAAGGCTTAGGGTGGCACTTATTTGGAGGACGGGGTGACGATTTGGGAGAAAGTTATTGCACCGGATGTCGGGGCATGTGGGGTGAAGAAGGAGAGGGAGGAGGCGGATGTTGGTGGGGGTATGGATTACCTGGCAAGATCGACGAGGCCGAGCAGTAGGAAGGAGCATTGCCGGCGAGGAGGCGGCGCTTCAAGCAAGCAGTGCATGTATGAATTTAGGGAAACAAGGCACAAACGATGGAGATGTGAATTTTGGTAGTGGCGAGGTAGATATTTCCGTGGTTTCCTAAAAAATTTGCTCGATGCGGTGAAAAACTGGCACGCAAGTGTGGTCGACGCGCGTGCGGTGGACTGTAGCCGACTAATCTAACGGAGTAAGCCAGACCCCTAAATAATTTGCAACGCACAAGGTTCTTGTTGATGGACTATTTGAGGTGAACTTGATTGTTCATTTTGAATTGAAAAACAAAATGGGGTTACAAAATATTGAAGGACGATGTTTGAATTGCTAGAAAAAATATTCGGTGAACATGCAAATAGAGGAGTGGCGTGTTAAATTTTGGAATTATCAAGGGTTCCTTTTGACCTTTTTGTACATTAACAAAGTTTACTAGTCATTTAGTGTCATGTTTCAATTTTAAACCTCATGAACATGCTCTAGTGCACCAAATTGGGTGGAAACTCAAATATGTGTCCCAGGGTGCATGTTTAGTTCCCTTGCAAGAAATGAGAATGGATGTCAAACACCTTAGCATCGTGGATGAACTGCAAAGATTGAGAAGCTTGTTTTTTAAATTCCTGTAAATCCAAAGCACGCCTGAAATTCATGAAACTTGGCATGGTGTCATGAAATGGCGCCAACATGCCGTCGTGAAAAATGTCCAATTTGGGAAAAGTTTTGGCATAATCTTCTTACTAACTAGAGCTTCTCACGAGAAGCACACTACTAGGGAAAAGCATATAGGTGGATATTAGTCAGTAGCACGGGTTAGAGTAATGTGCTATTGATACTTATCAGTAATGCAGGTCGATAAAAAGTGCTACTACTCCAAACTTATCACTAGAGCGGGACAATGAAAGGGATTGCTGGTAAGGTTACTAACCCGACTATGCATAGTAGCAGCACACGCTGTGGAAGCATGCAACTCCTAATTCTATGGATATAGTGCTCTTCTCCTTCCAGCGCTACTGCTAATCTACCCTTATCCTCTTCCCGTCCCCTCCCCCGCGGCTGACTCTTCCCTTCACACACACAAACACACACACTCTCTCTCACCGCATTTTCACAGCCCACCATTACCGCACTACCATCTCTTCCATTACCGTAAGCCTCCTCCCCGCCCCGCCCTCCTCTCGCCTCCTTCCTCGCCCTCCTCCCACAGCACTCACCGTCCTCCCCCCTCCATCCTCTCGCTTCTCCTTCCTTCGGCCGCCGCCCCTTCACCTCCTCCGGCCACAGACCCTCTTCCCTCCTCCCTCCACTTCCCTCCCGCCCTCCTCCCTCCATTTCCCTCCCTCCCTGCACCCTCCACTTCCCCCTCCTCCCTACACTTTCCTCCCTCCCTCCTCCCTCTGTTCTTGTAGAAATTTGTACTAAAAATATTAGGTCTATAGCTCCTCCTTTTCTTGTAGAAATTTGTAGTAAAAATATTAGGTCTAGAAATTTTTAGTAGAAAAATTAGGTCTATTTGGATATGTGTGTATGTTATTGCAGGGAACACCTACGAGATTCCAATGTTTTGCCGGAGTGTTGACTCATTTCCATTCTCGCAAATTTCAGGCGCTGGATATGTCCTTTTTCAGAAACGGTCATGCTGAAATTTTTGCATGACTTGTGCTAGAAAGTAGGAAATATCGAGTGCCCGTGATTTGGTAGAACAAGAATTAGATGACATTCTGGCAAAACATAGAACATTTTTATTCCATTACTCAATAAAGGCAATGTTAATTGATTATTCTTATTAGGGTACTTTTAGCCTGTCGGAGATCCTTGTGTGACTTTCATGTCTGTTCTTGATGAACAAATCCTGACTGATGTCATCTGGATCGATTCCTCTTCTTCTTCTCGTGATATATAGCTTTGTATAATGCGTGAGAGAGGGAGAGGAAACGACCAACACCAATAGATAAAATATCAGAGGAACAATCCCAACTGTTGTCGTGGGGTTTGTTTCCCTCTTCTTCTTCTCGCGATATACACCATGGTATAATGGATGAGATAAGAAGAGGAAGCTACTAGCACCAATGGTCAAAATATCAGAAGAACAATCCCAAATGTTGCCATGGGGGTCACTTCCTCCTTCATTCCCGTGTGCTAGAGATTTTGGTAGTGCATGTGGGAATGAAGGGAGGAGCGATCATCGCCGACGATTGAAATATTAGTCTAAGAGAGTGTCCAGCAACATACACCACCATATAAGCGTGAGAGAGTGTGCACCATTGACACCATGAGATATGAGAGTTTTTCAGGGAAGCCTCGACAGACCAAAACTCAACCCATACTGAATATTTCCTTGTATAATTGACATCGATTTCTAATCTTCAAATCATGAATAGAGGAAAGTTATGATGATGATAGGATCCTAGAGTGTGATTACTACGGCGAAGATTAGGGTTTATGCGATAGTCCTCACCTTTGAAACGATGGGTTCTTAATCATCAAGCTTGACGAGACCTTTGATGTTTTTACGGTAAGACACAATGACAATTTTTTTGTAACTAATCCTGACTTTGTGTTTCTTTGCTTCAAAACATGTAATTTCTATTTTTTACAATTCGACTAGTGCATTCCCTGCCATGCAAGACGGTTTGTCTTAGAGAAGCTTGGTTTCAAAGATAGTGAGAATATGGAGACGAGGAGAGCTAACCTGAGGACTAAACATGGTTTCACATTTTGGATTGAACTATACAATGCAGTTAATCACTCGCATTTTGGTTGCTCAAATTGTGAAGCTCTAGGCAAGACATATGGATTTCAAGAGCATATCCAAATAACCTTTGATATTCATCCCAAAGATGATATCGAAGGTAATATCGACATTTGGGTGGATGCGGACATGCTTCCTGTTTTACCTCCATGTGAGTTTGTCAACTGTATTTGTTAAGTAATTTGTATTGTTTATTTCAAAATAGTTGGTGTTCATCCCTATTTAACTTGTTTATTTTTAATTCTTAGCTTATTTCTCTTCTTCAAGAAAAACTCAAAATATGGTAGACATGACATACTATAGTCATGGCTCCGATCTACCTGGATTGGCAAAAATTCATTTCATATGAATTATTGATGATGTTGATAATTTTAAGATCAATTACGAAGATATTGGCGAAAGTTATTCTAATTATGTGCCACTAGTGCACGAGTTGAACCATAGTAACTTCGATGTTGATAGCATGGTAAGATTATTTTTTACTATTGCGTCAATAGTTAGTCCATATTATTTATACATAAATTTTTGTTAAGAAAAACTAGATTGGTAACTATGTTATTATGATGTTCTTCAACAGTAATTTCTGCTAGAGGTTGTGCCTGAACTGATGTTTATAGAAGATCATTATTTGAATGTTATCAGCTTACGACCATGGTGGCCAGCATGTTTGTTCAATGCATACTAGCTTTCGAGAAGGGATGTAAGCACGAAACTCAAAGGATTTAAGAAAGTAATGAAAGACCGCACACAACCAATTGGCGGATACGCGAAGGATTTGCGCATGCCACTGGTCGGAGATAGGTGGATCTCTATTCATCACAATGGAGAGAAATGAGCTTACTTGTTTTATGTTACTTCACCTAGGAGAAAGTAGTAGGTTCTACCTACGAGAGAATAATATGTGGTAGCTAAGAGAGATGACATTTTATAGTTTATGATTTTATTTAGTAATGGTTAACTTGTCATGAGTTGTTAGATGATCAAGATGATGATAAGTTGTTTTGTGACTAAGGGTGAGGAGTTATTAGATGACATATATTAGATTAAAGTGGATGGGTGCAACTGATTAAGTTGGGTTAGTAACGAAAATATGATGTTACGTCGGCACACAAGTACTTTCATTCGACAATTGTGTTCCATGGTTACATCATATTTTCCTACTAATTCAACTTGATCACTTGCACCCATTCACTTTAATTTAAATGTTGTTTCTTGCACAATTATTATTGGTGTTGTATATTAATATATTATTGATTACAAGTGGCGAGGGAACAGAACCTTGCTGCTAATAGCTAGCAGTAGCGCGGGATGGAAACCGCGCTAGCAATATGTTTATTACGAGTAGCACATGATGACACACGCTACTACTAGCTGTTATCTGTAGGGCTCTAGTAGTAGTGTGTCGCCACGTGCTACTGATATGGGAGAAACTCGCGCTACTACTAGGCTTTTCCTTAGTAGTGGCATCGTGGCTCCAATAGGGAATGTGTCACCTTTGTGGACGAAACGACATTCGTTGCCTCTTCTCCCCTTTATTTTTTCAGGGGCAACATGGATTATTAGGAGTGTCTTGTCAAAATTTCGAATTATCCGGGGTTCATTTGGACATTTTTATACCTTAACCTAGTTTTCCAGGCATTTAGTGTGCACATTTCTAATTTGAACTCCATGCACATGCCTAGTGCACCACATTGGGTTAAAAATCATATATGTGGCCCGGGGTGCATGTTTAGTTATCATGCAAGAAATGAGAATGAATTGAAACACCTTGGCATCGTGGATCTGCTGCGAACATTGAAAAGCTTGATATTCAAATTCCCATAAATCCAAAACTCATCTGAAATTGATGAAACATGGCATGGTGTCATGAAATGGAACCAACATGGTGTGGTAAAAAATGTCTAATATGGGTATTTTTGGCATAAGCTTTTTACAAACCAGAGCTTCTCACTAGAACCATCTATCGTGCCTCCAACAAGGAACGTGTCACCATTATGGATGAAACGACATTCATTGCCTCTCCCCCCTTGATTTTTTTCAGAGGCAACATGGATTATGAGGATTGTCGTGTTAAAATTTGGAATTATCCAGGGTTCGTTTGGATATTTTTATACATTAAGCGAGTTTTCTAGGCATTTAGTGTGCATATTTCAAATTTGAACTAAAGGCACATGCTGCTACATGCCCATTTTATTTTATTGTCTAGGATGTGCTGTGTGTGCAGGTTTAGTAGATGGGACACACGCGATCAATTTGCCGGGAAGGCTCAACAGGACACTCGCGAGCAGCCACTGAATAGGCATAGTTAGCTCATCGGGAATTGATCCCTTTGATCTCCACCCACTACTGGCCTTGCTCCCAAGTCCTCCATTATTGCCTGTCCTTCTCCTTCATTCTTATCTATAAGGGATGCTGCCAAGGATCACCACCTTTTCCGATGCAGGATGAGGCAACCACCAAGCGGGGGCAGGTCGAGGCAGAACCGCAAGAGCCTCGGCGAGCGTGGACTATAGCAGCCTCCCCGACGAGATGCTGGTAAGCATCATTTCCCTCATCCCAATCAAATCTCTCCTATGGACCATCGTCATCTCCCGGCGGTGACGCCCCCCAGACACTCCAACCCCTGGACCTCATCGACATTGAAGAGCTCCGCAGAGGGGATTGCAAACGCTGAGACGCATTGTCCCACATCAACGCCACGCACAGTGGGCCAGTAAGACATCGTGTCATCGCCAAGTTCCGTTCCAACTTCAAGGTTGAAGCCAAGTTTCGTGAGTGGTTCTTATCCCCTTCCCTAGAAGATCTTGAGGATCTAATATTTGCAGATGGGCATGGGCGATCATTGCCTTCGTTTGTGCTCCGCCTTGCGCCCATGTTGCATCGTGTTGCGTTCAGGGATGCATTTTCCCAAAATTGATGACGTGCATGCTCTTCATCTCCCTAAACTGAATAACCTCGATCTCATTGGTGTCAGCATCTCGAAGGAGGATTTGGACCTCATTCTCTGTGGTTGTACTGTGCTCGAGTACATTCATCTTCAGGTGATGTTTGGGTTCAGTGGCCTCCACATCGCTACGATGAACGCATGCATCATTTATGTGCATGGATGGTGCCGCAACAACCGGATAGCTGAGGTGTTTCATGATATGGTCACTGGGAATGTGCCTTTCCTTGAGAGATTGTTTCTACTTGATAAATAAGGTCAAACATTAATCAGGGTCAGTGATGCACCTGAATTGATAGTGTTGGACTATTCATGTGCTGAATTCTTCGAACTTGTTGTAGCTGGATCCATAACTATTCAGGTACAACATTCTTCTTCTCCTTCTTATTATCGTACATAACATTTTATCTTATTCTTGTTAATCTCTTATTGGGGAACGTTGCATGGGAAACAAAAAATTTCCTACGCACACGAAGACTTATCATGGTGATGATCATCTACGAGAGGGATATCGGATCTACATACCCTTGCAGATCGCTAAGAAGGAAGCGTTAAGAAACACGGTTGATGTAGTGGAATTGATGACCCACAAGTATAGGGGATCAATCATAGTCCTTTCGATAAGTAAGAGTGTCGAACCCAACGAGGAGCAGAAGGATCTAACAACTGGTTTTCAGCAAGGTAAAATCTGCGAGCACTAAAATTGTCGGTAACAAGTGATTGTGTGGTGAGATGATTCGTAGCAAGCAACAAGTAAAAAAGTAGCAATGGTGCAGCAAAGTGGCCCAATCCCTTTTGTAGCAAGGGACAAGCCTGGACAAAGTCTTATAGGATGAAAAACGCTCCCGAGAACACACGAGAATTTCTGTCATGCTAGTTTTCATCATGTTCATATGATTCGCGTTCGTTACTTTGATAGTTTGATATGTGGGTGGACCGGCGCTTGGGTACTGCCCTTACTTGGACAAGCATCCCACTTATGATTAACCCCTCTCCCAAGCATCCACAACTACGAAAGAAGAATTAAGACAAAGTCTAACCATAGCATTAAACTTGTGGATCCAAATCAGCCCCTTACGAAGCAACGCATAAACTAGGGTTTAAGTTTCTGTCACCCTAGCAACCCATCATCTACTTACTAATTCCCAATGCCTTCCTCTAGGCCCAAATAATGGTGAAGTGTTATGTAGTCGACGCTCACATAACACCTATAGAGTAAAAACAATATACAACACATCAAAATATGGAACGAATACCAAATTCACATGACTACTATTAGCATGACTTATCCCATGTCCTCAGGAACAAAAGTAACTACTCACAAAGCATAATCATATCCATGACCAGAGAGGTAATGAGTAGCATCAAGGATATGAACATAAACTCTTCCACCAAGTAATCCAACTAGCATCAACTACAAAGAGTAATGAACACTACTAGCAACCTTACAAGTACCAATCGGAGTCGCGAGACGGAGATTGGCTACAAGAGATGAACTAGGGTTTGGAGATGAGATGGTGCTGATGAAGATGTTGATGGTGACGAGTCCCCTCCGATGAAAGGTGTGTTGGTGATGACGATGGCGACGATTTCCCCCTCCTGGAGGGAAGTTTCCCCGAAAGGATCGTCCTGCCGGAGCTCTAGATTGGTTCTGCTCAAGTTCTACCTCGTGGCGGCGGCGAATCCACGAAAAAGCCTCCTCTTGATTTTTTCCCGACGAAACCCTTCATATAGTAGAAGAGGGGGCCAGTGGGCCAGCAGGGAGCCCACAAGCCCCCTAGGCGTGGCCAGGGAGGTGGTCGCGCCTACCAGGCTTGTGGCCCCCTGGTTGCGCTCCTCTGGCACTTCTTCGGCCCAGTATTTTTTACAAATCCAGAAAAAAACATCGTTGATTTTCACGGCGTTTGGAGTTGCGTAGAATAGGTATCTCAAACTTGCTCCACTTTCAGGCCAAAATTCCAGCTGTCGGCAGTCTCCCTCTTCATGAAAACTTTGCAAAATAAGAGAGAAAAGGCATAAGTATTGTACCGTGAAGTGAAATAACAACCCAAGAAGCGATAAATATCAACATGAAAACATGATGCAAAATGGACATACCAAACGTCTTTGTGATCCAAATCGCCGCCGTCCCATGATCCGTCCCGATCTAGTACCGAACGAACGACACCTCGGCGTTCGGCACACGCACAGCTGGATGACGATCTCCGCCTTCTTGATCCAGCAAGAGATACGGGGAAGTAGATGAGTTCTCCAGCAGCGTGATGGCGTGTCAGTGGTGGTGGTGATCTATTCTTGCAGGGCTTCGCCTAAAAACTGCAGAAATCCGATCTAGAGGAAGAACTACGAACTAGAGGAGAGGGTTGCACGTGGGTGAAATTGTGTCTCAAAAATCATAAAACCTCTAGTATACTCCCTCCGTTCGTTTATATAAGGTGTATTTATTTTTCTACAAAATTCCACAATGTAAGGTGCATTTCTTCTCATTCTTTGTAATTCCATCATTAGCCCTTAAAAAAAAAGGAAAGCAGCTCGCCCCTGGTTGCATGCATCTCTTATTATAAACAGAAAAAGAAAGAATCTCTCTCATGATTGTGTGTATCTCTTACTTTCCTAGCCTAAATGATTTTATTGCCTCTAATCAATGATTTGGCCAAGGTTAATTTCGTCTTAAGATGTGTATAATTACGCCCTTGGTCACCGTGCCGGAAATAGTACACCTTACATAAAGGAATGGAGGGAGTATATAGGAGGAAGAAGGGGCTAGCCTTGAGCACCAAGGAGATCCTCCTTGGGCTCGGCCAAAGCTAGGGAGGACGAGTCCTCCTCCAATCCTACTTGGAGTAGGACTCCTCCTCAAGTTGTCCACCTCTTTTGGTTTTTTCCACTTTTACCTCATGGGCTTCCTTTGGTCGACTTAGATAGCCCACTAAGAGCTATGGCGCCACCATTAAGTCCACGTGGCCCTCTTGGCGAGTGGTGGGCCCATCTGGTGGGCCCCCGGTACCCATTCGTTACTCCTGGTACACTCTCGGCAATGCCTGAAATTCTTCCGGAATCCAAATACCAACTTCCAATATATCAATCTTCGTTTTGGACCATTCCAGAAACCCTCGTGACATCCAGGATCTCATCCGGGACTCTGAACAAAAATTTGGTCACCAACACCTATAACTTAGCTATACCGAAACGTCACCGAACCTTAAGTGTGCAGACCCTGTGGGTTCAAGAACTATGCAGACATGACCTGAGACACTCCTCGTTCAATATCAAAATAGTGGGCCCTGGATGTCCATATTGGATCCGACATATTCTACGAAGATCTTATCGACTGAACCTCTATGCCAAGGATTCATATAATCCCGTATACCATTCCCTTTGTCCTTCGGTATGTTACTTGCCCGAGATTTGATCGTCGGTATCTCTATACCTATTTCAATCTCGTTACCGGCAAGTCTCTTTACTCGTTTCGTAATACAAGACCCCGTGATTAACTCTTTAGTCACATTGCTTACAAGGCTTATATATGATGTTGTATTCCGAGTGGGCCCCGAGATACCTCTCCGTCACACAGAGTGACAAATCCAGTCTTGATCCATGCTAAATCAACGGACACCTTTGGAGATGCATGTAGAGTACCTTTATAGTCATCCAGTAACGTTGCGACGTTTGATACACACAAGGCATTCCTCCGGTGTTAGTGAGTTACTTGATCTCATGGTCATAGGAATGAATACTTGACATGCAGCAACAAAATGACACGATCATATGCTACGTTCATAGTTTGGGTCTTGTCCATCACATTATTCTCCTAATGATGTGATCTCATCATCAAGTGACAACACTTGTATATGACTAGGAAACCTTAACCATCCTTGATCAACAGGCTAGTCAACTAGAGACTCACTAGGACACCATTTTTTCTATATATCCAGACATGCATTTATGTTTCCAGTCAATACAGTTATAGCATGGATAATAGACGATTATTTTGAAACAGGAAATATAATACTAACTATTTTTATTATTGCCTCTAGGGCATATTTCCAACAGTCTCCCACTTGCACTAGAGTCAATAATCTAGTCTCACATCTTCATGTGATTTACAATGTAATGAATCTAACACCCATACAGGTATGGTGTTGTTCATGCTCCTCTCGTGGTAGAGGTTTAGTCAGCGGATCTTCAACATTCAGATCCATGTGCACTTTGCAAATATTTACGTCCTCTCCTTCGACATAGTCGTGGATGAGGTTGAAGCGTCGTTTGATGTGTCTAGTCATCTTGTGAAACCTTGGTTCCTCGGCCAGAGGAATGGAACCAATGTTGTCAAAGAACAGAGTTATTGGATTTGGTGCGCTCGGCACAACTCCAAGATCTGTCATGAACTGCTTCATCCAGACACCCTCCTTAGCCGCCTCCGAGGCTGCTATGTACTCCGCTTCGCATGTAGAATCAGCTACGACGCTTTGCTTGGAACTTCACATCTTACCCCACCCCCATTAAGAACATATACATATCCGGTTTGTGACTTAGAGTCATCCGGATCAGTGCCAAAGCTTGCATCGACGTAACCCTTTACGACGAGCTCTTCGTCACCCCCATAAACGAGAAACATTTCCTTAGTCCTTTTCAGGTACTTCAGAATATTCTTGACCGCCGCCCAGTGTTCCACTCTTGGATCACTTTGAAACATGCCTACCATACTTATGGCCACGCTGACATCCGGTCTTGTGCACAACATTGCATACATGATAGACTCAATGGCAGAAGCATAGGGGATGAAACACATCTTTTATCTATCTTCTGCAGTTACTGGATACTGAGTCTTACTCAACTTTATACCTTGTAACACATGCAAGAACCCCTTCTTGGATGGTTCCATTTTGAACTTTTTGAAAACTTTATCAAGGTATGTGCTTTGTGAAAATCCCATTAGGTGCCTCGATCTATCTCTATAGATCTTAATGCCTAATATGTAAGCAGCTTCTTCTAGGTCTTTCATTGAAAAACGTTTGTTCAAGTAATCCTTTACGCTCTCCAAAAACTCCACATTGTTTCCAATCAACAATATATCATCCACATATAATGTTAGAAATGCTACAGAGCTCTCACTCACTTTCTTGTAAATACAAGCTTCTCCTACAACTTTTATAAACCCAAACGCCTTGATCACCTCATCAAAGCGCTTATTCCAACTCCGAGATGCTTGCACTAGTCCATAAATGGATCGCTGGAGCTTGCACACTTTGTCAGCATTCTCTAGATTGACAAAACCTTCGGGTTGTATCAAATACAACTCTTCCTTAAGAAACCCGTTAAGGAACGCCGTTTTTACATCCATCTACGCCCATTAAGGAACGTCGCTGTATCATATAACTTTATCAAGGTATGTTCTTTGTGGAAGTCCTATTAGGTGGCTCGATCTATCTCTATAGATATTAATGCCTAATATGTAAGCAACTTCTTCTAGGTCTTTCATTGAAAAACTTTTGTTCAAGTAATCCTTAACGCTCTCCAATAACTCAACATTGTTTCCAATCAGCAATATATCATCCACATATAATATTAGGAACGCTACAGAGATCCCACTCACTTTCTTGTAAATACAAGCTTCTCCTACAACTTGTATAAACCCAAACGCCTTGATCACCTAATCAAAGCGCTTATTCCAACTCCGAGATGCTTGCACTAGTCCATAAATGGATTGCTGGAGCTTGCACACTTTGTCAGCATTCTCTGGATCGGCAAAACCTTCGGGTTGTATCATATACAACTCTTCCTTAAGAAACCCGTTAAGGAACACCGTTTTGACATCCATCTACCAGATTTCATAATCGAAAAATGCTGCTATTCCTAACATGATTCGGATGGACTTAAGCATTGCTACGGGTGAGAATGTCTCATCGTAGTCAACTCCTTGAACTTGTGAAAAACCCTTTGCCACAAATGGAGCTTTATAAACGGTCACATTACCGTCTACGTCCGTCTTCTTCTTAAAGATCCATTTGTTCTGAATACTTCCAAAGTCCACACTTTGTTTCGATACATAGACCCTATCTCGGATTTCATGGCCTCTAACCAATTGTTCGAATCTGGGCCCACCATTGCTTCTCCATAACTCGTAGGCTCATTGTTTCCTAACAACATGATAGACAAGACAGGATTCCCGTACCGCTCGGGTGCAGTACGTGCTCTTGTCGAGCTACGAGGTCCGACAGTAACTTGATATAAAGCTTCATGATCATCATCAATAGCTTACTCTTCAATTGGTGTTGCCTCGACAGAAATTTCTTTCTTCCCTGCGCCACCATCTTGTTGAAGCATAGGTTGTGTAACCTCATCAAGTTCTATCTTCCTTCCACTCAATTCTTTTGAGAGAAACCCTTTCTCAAGAAAAGATCCATTCTTAGCGACAAACACTTTGCCCTTGGATATGAGATAGAAGGTGTACCCAACTATCTCTTTTGGGTAACCTATGAAGACGCACTTTTCCACTTTGGGTTCTAGCTTTTCAGGCTGAAGCTTTTTGACATAAGCATCACATCCCCAAACATTAAGAAACGACAACTTTGGCTTCTTGCCATACCATAGCTCATATGGTGTTGTCTCAACGGATTTTGATGGTGCCCTATTCAAAGTGAATGTATCATAGACCCAAAACGATAATGGCAAATCGGTAAGAGACATCATAGATCGCACCATATCTAACAAAGTACGTTTACGACGTTCGGATACACCAATACGGTGTGGTGTTCCAGGCGATGTCAACTGTGAAACAATTCCACATTGTCTTAAATGAGCACCAAACTCTTAACTCAGATACTCTCCTATTCGATCACATCGTAGGAACTTGACCTTCTTGCTATGATGATTTTCATCTTCACTCTGAAATTGCTTAAACTTCTCAAACGTTTCAGACTTGTGCTTCATCAAGTATATATAGCCATACCTACTCAAATCATCAGTGAAGTTGAGAAAATAACGATATCCGTCGCACGCCTCTATGCTCATTGGTTCGCACACATCAGTATGTATAATCTCCAATAAGTCACTTCCATGCTCCATTGTTCCAGAGAACGGAGTCTTAGTCATCTTGCCCATGAGGCATGGTTCACACGTGTCAAGTGATTCAAAATCAAGTGATTCCAAAAGTCCATCAACATGGAGTTTCTTCATGCGCTTAACACCAATATGACCTAAGCGGCAGTGCCACAAGAAAGTGGTGTTATCATTGTTAACTCTGCATCTTTTGGTCTCAATATTATGGATATGAGTGTCTTCACAATCGAGATTCAATATGAACAAACCCCTCACATTGGGTGCATGACCATAAAAGATATTACTCATACAAATAGAACAACCATTATTCTCACACTCAAATGAGTAACCGTCTCGCAATAAACAAGATCCAGATAAAATTCTCATGCTTAACGCATGCACTAAATAACAATTATTTAAGTTCATAACTAATCCCGATGGTAACTGAAGTGAGACCGTGCCGACGGCGATTGCATCAACCTTGAAACCATTTCCCATGCGCATCGTCACTTCATCCTTCGCTAGCCTTCGTTTATTCTGTAGTTCCTGTTTCGAGTTGCAAATGTGAGCAACAGAACGAGTATCAAATACCTAGGCACTACTACGAGAGTTGGTGAGGTCCATATCAATAACATGTATATCAAATATACCTTGTTTGGCGTTGGCCGCCTTCTTATCGGCCAAATACTTGGGGAAGTGTGCTTCCAGTCACCAGTCCCCTTGCAACAATAGCACTCAGTTTCCGGCTTAGGCCCAGCCTTGGGTTTCTTCATCAGAGGGGCAACAGTTTTGCCACTCTTCTTGGAGTTACACTGCTTGCCTTTTCCATTCTTCTTGAAACTAGTGGTCTTATTGACCATCAACACTTGATGCTCTTTCTGGATTTCTCACTCAGCGACTTTCAGCATCGCAAATAACACATCGGGTAACTTATTCATCCCTTGCATGTTATAGTTCAACACAAAGCTCTTGTAGCTATGTGGCAGTGATTGTAGAATGATGACAGTGATAGCTTCTCGTGGGAGAGCAATCCCCATCTCAGCTAGACGGTTTGAGTTACCAGATATTTTGAGCACATGTTCACTGACACACGAATTCTCCTCCATTTTGCAAGCATAGAATTTATCGGAGGTCTCAAACCTCTTGATCCGGACATTCTTCTCAAAGATAAACTTCAACTCCTGGAACATATCATATGCTCCATGACGTTCAGAACATTGTTGAAGTCCCGGTTCTAAGCCATACAAAACTGCACATTGAACTAGTGAGTAGCCATACAAATATCTTGGTCAGCCGTAGCGGATGGTTCATCTCCTAGCGCTGCATCAAGAACATAATTCTTTTTTCCCAGCTCAAAGGATAAGCCTCAGATTTTGAGACCAGTCTACAAAGTTGCTACCATCATCTTTCAGCTTAGCTTTCTCTAGGAACGTATTGAAATTCAGGGTTGCTACTGCGCGAGCCATTGATCTACAACATAATATTTTGCAAAGATTACTTATACCATGTTTAAGATAATTGAGTTTCGCTAATCATATTACTAATAAACTCCGAATCAAATAGACATCCCTCTAGTTATTTGAGTGTTGCATGATCCAAATTCACTAACTCAAGTCCGATCATCCCGTGAGTTGAGCATAGTTTTAGTGGTGAATATCTCCATGTTGATCATATCTACTATATGATTCATGCTCGACCTTTCGATCTCTTGTGTTCTGAGGCCATGTCTGTACATGCTAGGCTCGTCAACTTTAACCTGAGTGTTCTGCGTGTGCAACTGTGTGATACGTCTCCAACATATCCATAATTTTTTATGGTTCCATGCTATTATCTTCTCAAACTTTGGATGTTTTGTATGCCTTTTATATGTTTTTTGGGACTAACTTATTAACTCAGTGCCAAATGCCACTTCCTGTTTTTTCCGTGTTTTTGACCCTTTTCAGAGGAGGATTTTAAACGGTGTCCAAACGGAATAAAACTTCCGAAAATATTTTTTCCGGAACAGAAGATACACACGAGACTTGAGAACCAAGGCAGGGGCCACTAGGGGACCCCACAAGCCCCCTAGGTGCGGCCAGGGGGACCCACGCCTAGCAGGCTTGCGGGCCCCCTGTGGCTCGTCTTCCCTACCTCTTCCTCCAATAAATTCTTGAAAATTCCAAAACTACGAGAGAGATCCACGAAAATACTTATCGGCCACCGCAAGCTTCTGTCTTCGTAAGATCCCATCTGGGGCACGTTCTGGTGCCCTGCCGGAGGTGGGATTCGGATACGGAGGGCTTCTTCATCAACAGCATGACCTCTCCGATGATGCGTGAGTAGTTCACCATAGACCTTCGGGTCCATAGCTAGTAGCTAGATGGCTTCTTCTCTCTCTTGGATCTTCAATACAAAGTTCTCCATGATCTTCATGGAGATCTATCCGATGTAATCTTCTTTGCGGTGTGTTTGTCGAGATCCGTCTGAGTTTATGATCAGATTATCTATGAATCTTATTTGAGTTTCGTCTGATCTCATATATGCATGATCTCATATCCTTGTAATTCTCTTCGAGTTGTGGGTTTTGTTTGGCCAACTTGATCTATGATTCTTGCAATGGGACAAGTCCTTGGTTTTGGGTTCATACCGTGCGGTGACCTCACCCAGTGACAGAAGGGGTAGCAAGGCATGCGTCGTGTTGTTGCCATCAAGGGTAAAAAGATGGGGTTTTCATCATTGGTTTGAGTTTATCCCTCTACATCATGTCATCTTGCTTAAGGTGTTACTCTGTTCATCATGAACTCAATACACTAGATACATGCCGGATAGCGGTCGATGTGTGGAGTAATAGTAGTAGATGCAGAAAGTATGGGTCTACTTGTCTCGGACGTGATGCCTATATGTATGATCATTGCCTTAGATATCGTCATGACTTTGCGGGGTTCTATCAATTGCTCGACAGTAATTTGTTCACCCACCGTAATATTTGCTATTTTGAGAGAAGCCTCTACTGAACACTATGGCCCCCGGGTCTACTTCACATCATATTTTCAGCCTTACACTTTTGCTTCGTTGCACTTTCCGCCTTCAGATCTCACTTTGCAATCAATCTTGAAGGGATTGACAACCCATTTATAGCGTTGGGTGCAAGCACGTTTGTGTTTGCGCAGGTACTCTGGACTTGACTAAATTCTCCTAATGGATTGATACCTTGGTTGACAAAACTGAGGGAAATACTTACTGCTGCTGTGCTGCATCACCCTTTCCTCTTCAAGGGAAAAACCAACGCAAGCTCAAGAGGCAGCACTTTGTTGCACCCGTTGTATGTGAATATTGAGTCTATCACACCCGATCATCATGTGGTGTCTCAAAACGACGAACTGTCGCAACGGTGCACAGTCTGGGAGAACACAATTTTATCTTGAAATTTAGTGAGGGATCAACTTATAATGCTACCGTCGTTCTAAGAAAAATAAGGTGCATAAAAGTATTAACATCACATGCAATTCATAAGTGACATGATATGGCCATGATCTTGTGCTTCTTGATCTCCATCACCAAAGCACCGGCATGATCTTCATCGTCACCGGCGCCACACCATGATCTCCATCATCATGATCTCCATCATTGTGCCGCTATCGAGGTTGTCGTGCTATCTATGCTATTACTACTAAAGCTACTACCTAGCAATATCGTAAACTCATTTGCAAGCACAAACGTTAGTTTAAAGAGAACCCTATGGCTCCTGCTGGTTGCCGTAGCATAGATCTGCAAGTTGATATTTAACTATTCCAACATGATCATCTCATACATCCAATATATCACATGATGTCTTTGGCCATATCATATTACATGCATACCCTGCAAAACCAAGTTAGACGCCGTCTAATTTTTTGTTGCATGTTTGTGGCTGCTATTGGTATCTACTATGATCGCATCTTACTTACGCAAAGCCACAACGGTGATATGCAAATTGCTATTTAACCTTCTCCAAGGACCGTCGCGGTCAAATCCGATACAAGTAAAGGTGCATGTTAGTCAATGAAACAGGTCTCTCGTAAGCGTACGAGTAAGGTTGGTCCGGGCCACTTCAATCCAACAATACCGCCGAATCGAGAATAGACTAAGGAGAGCAGAAAATCAAACATCGATGCCCAAAAAACTTTTGTGTTCTACTCGACATTTCATCTACGCATGAACCTAGCTCTGATACCACTGTTCGGGAACGTTGTTGGGAAAACAAAAAAATTCCTATGCACACGAAGATATATCATGGTGATGATCATCTACAGGAGGGATAATGGATCTATATACCCTTTTAGTTCACTAAGTAGAAAGCGTTAAGAAACACGGTTGATGTAGTGGAACGTCTTCGCGATCCAAATCGCCGGTGTCCCACGATCTGTCCCGATCTAGTACGAAAGGGACGGCACCTCCGCGTTTAGCACACATAAAGTTCGATGACGATATGCACCTTCTTGATCTGGCAAGAGAGACGGTGAAGTATATGAGTTCTCCAGCAGCGTGACGGCGTGCCGGTGGTGGTGATCTATTCTTGCAGGGCTTCGCCTAAGCACCGCAGAAATCCGATCTAGAAGAAGAACTACGAACTAGAGGAGAGGGTTGCACGTGGCTGAAATTGTGTCTCAAAAATACTAAAACCTCTAGTATATATAGGAGGAAGGAGGGGCTAGCCCTGACCACCAAGGAGATTCTCCTTGGGCCGAGCCGAAGCTAGGGAGGAGGAGTCCTCCTCCAATCCTACTTGGAGTAGGACTCCTCCCCAAGTTGTCTACCTCTTTTGGTTTTTTCCACTTTTACCTCATGGGCTTTCTTTGATTGACTTAGACAACCCACTAAGAGCTATTGCGCCATCATCAAGTCCACGTGGCCCTCTTGGGGAGTGGTGGGCCCACCTGGTGGGCCCCCGATACCTATTCGTCACTCCCGGTACACTCCCGGCAATGCCCGAAATTCTTCCGGAATCCAAATACCAACTTCATATATATCAATCTTCATTTCCAGACCATTCTGGAAACCCTCATGACATCCGGGATCTCATACGAGACTCCAAACAAAACTTCGGTCACCAACTCCTATAACTCAACTATAACGAAACATCACCGAACCTTAAGTGTGCACACCCTGTGGGTTCGAGAACTATGCAGACATGACCTGAGATACTCCCCGGTCAATATCCAAATAGAGGGACCTGGGTGTACATATTGGATCCTACATATTCTACGAAGATCTTATCGGTTGAACCTCTATGCCAAGGAATCAATAATCCCGTATACCATTCCCTTTGTCCTTCGGTATGTTACTTGCCCGAGATTTGATCGTCGATATCTCTATACCTATTTCAATCTCGTTACCGGGAAGTCTCTTTACTCGTTCCGTAATACAAGATCCCGTTATTAACTCTTTAGTCACATTGCTTGCAAGGCTTATATATGTTGTTGTATTACCGAGTGGGCCCCGAGATACCTCTCCGTCACACGGAGTGACAAATCCCAGTCTTCATCCATGCTAACTCAACGGACACCTTCGAAGATGCGTGTGGAGTACCTTTATAGTCACCCAGTAATGTTGCGACGTTTGATCCACAAAAGGCATTCTACGGTGTTAGTGAGTTACATGATCTCATGGTCATAGGAATGAATAATTGACATGCAGCAACAAAATGACACGATCATATGCTAAGTTCATAGTTTGGGTCTTGTCCATCAATTCATTCACCTAATGATGTGATCTCGTCATCAAGTGACAACACTTATCTATGGCTAGGAAACCTTAACCATCCTTGATCAACAGACTATTCAACTAGAGACTCACTAGGGACACAGTTTTGTCTATATATCCACACATGCATTTAGGTTTCCATTCAATACAGTTATAGCATGGATAATAAACGATTACCTTGAAACATGAAATATAATAATAACTATTTTACACTACTAGAGAAATCATCATTAACAACGATGGAAAAACACTCTTGGTCGTTAAAATAACTAATAAAATCCCGTAGGATGAAATCAGGCTACCAAATACTCCTAACAACCACCAAATTACTCGAGGCTGAAAAATCTCAAGGACGTGGTCGTTACAGCTCAACCACCCCTCCTTTAATTATCTCTCCTTCCTAACCTGACCTTGTCTCGTTTCATCTCCCACATGACCTGCCGCCTTTCTCTCCTTTCTCTTCCACCCCACGCAATCCGCCGCCGCGACCATGATCTCCACCTTCCGTGTTGCGCCTTGTCCACCCACCTCCATCAAAATGCGGCATATCCATTACGACTTCCATCCATGGCCATCGGTTGAGTAGGAAAGGTAATGGCTATCCCTCGAATGGCCTTCTGCACGGTGTAGGGGCTGAGGTGAGGAGGATGGACAGGCCACGGTGCAGGGGACGAGTGGTCTTCCGCGCGAGGAGGAGGATGCGCGTGTGTCGCCGTAGCAGGAAGGGAGTCCCCACCTTGAAGATGTTCCTTGCTGCAAATTTAGGTGTGATAGATGAGAATTAGCGAGAACCGTGAGTACAAGATCTTCGTGACATGTTTTTGTTTTATGATCTTTCTCCAATTATGGTATTTTAGGAAGGTAAAAATTGCTTAAGTTGTTTGCTTAAGAGAAGATGGTTACGCATTGGCCTGTTTGCTCTTGAATCCGCTCCAACAAATATGGTGCTGATTTTGCTCCTTTTGTTTCTACAGGTTCGAATACTACCTTGAGAAAAATCTATTTGAGAATCACACTTTTGGCTGGTCTCGAAACATGTATTAGTTCAATCTGAATTTTATCTTTGGAGAAGATGGTGTTTGGTTCGTGCAGACCGTCATGCCAATGCGCTAGGTATCATCTATGCCCAGATTGGTTTATAGGATACATAAGATAGTATGGTGATCCATGGAAAAGATAAGTTTACATTGTCGGGTGTAGGTAATAGAATGTATTTATTTGCACATGGAAATTGAATGTTCATATGCAGAGAAGTTGGTATAAGAGAACAAGCAACCTGATTCCTGCCCCAGACTGTCTGAAGCAGTACAGTACAAAGCTAGCATCAAGTTAATTGATTCTAGCCTGAAGCAACACACGCGTACAAAGCTCCTGATACATCTTTGTTGTGTTGGTCGATCCCCGCGGCTGAAAATGTATAGTACACACACACACAAGCCTGCATACTACCGCATGCTTGTATCAATCCTGGTTGTTTTCATTTGTTTCTTCTCAGTGTTAAATGTTTACAACGGGATATACTCATTTTTGGTTACAAGTTCTAATCCTAAAAATACTAGGTCTTTGTACTGTATACAACTGATACAGCACCACACACATCGTCTTATTTCCACCATACTATTTGTGCACTTTAATTAGCTTTAGCTAAACAAAAAGAAAACATTTTTGGCACTACACTGTGGTTTCTTGTTTCATTATATCTTGTGTTTCCAGCTGCTCCGGGTAATAGGTGCTATTATCTTGAGTTTTGGATATTTGCATTTGAATCCATACACTGATTTTATCTGTTATTATCCTTTGTGCCAACTTATTTACATGCACTGACTTTCATAAATTTTCCAACTTTTTTAGGGCTATGATCAAGCTTATAATATATAGAAGAACGAAAAGGCATTGTAATCGCTGCTGAAGAATTATATCCATTCAAACAATGATGGTGCCTCTCGATTGAAGATTTGGAAATATTATCTTTTATAGTTGTCGTGTTTTCCAATTAGAAATGAGGAAGTACAGTGGTCATGTAAAGAGTGCGTTTGACCCAAGTTTCTTAAATGGTATACTAATCCTAGAATTGTATGGTGGAATTTTGTCAATTTATCCCTTTGCTATTAATAAAAGAGGCTACAATCCTTATGTTTTTTAAATCTTTTGTTTTTAAATTAATGTGAATAAAAATATTCAAATGTTAGATGTTGCATAATGTGATCGCTTACAATTCTATTGCGATTGATCGAAAAGGTATATAAAGTGGTATGATGCTTTGACCGCCATGAAAAATTATTAGTGATGACAAAAGTGGTCGTTAATGATATATACTCTCGTCACCATTAAACATTATTAGAGATGACAAAAGTGGCTGTTAATAATATAGTTGTGGTTTTATTGCCTTGTGATTTACGTCAATACATCATTCGGTCGTTACAAGAATAACTACCACGAAACCTACGTGGTCGTTATACTTTTAACGACGGAGCCTACTACGACCAGCAGATTGTGGTCATTAATGACCTTTAATGACCACAATCGGACTTTTAACAACCACATATACCGTCGTTAAAAACCATTTTCCTAGTAGTGTTATTATTGCCTCTAGGTCATTTTTCCAACATCTATGTTTACTTGTCATGTAGAAATTGATTCACACATTCTTCACCTTGTCTATGCATATAGTGAAGATCCTGATACTAAAATCTATCGGTCCCAATCTAGGTGAAATTGTTATATTCCTTAGATGTTTTCCATGCACAGAGAAGCTATACATCTAGGTGATGCTCCTTTCATGTTAATTGTTAACCACAAAGTAATTCAATTTCTTGTACTTTACCCATGATTACAATAACAAATCTACCATGATTTCTGAAGGAAATTTGTATGATTCCAACAAACATTTTTGAGATGCTAATCATGAAGGATTGAGGATGACATATCAATTTATTGGTGTATTTTAGAAATCCTGCAAATCAAAGATCCACATATATAGAAAAACTACATCTAGGCACTGATATGTTGTCTTCATTTACAGATACATGCATGATGGTAGTGGAAAAAGTGGCGTAATATTGTGATCTCATCAAATTACTTGAGTACCATCTCAAAGAAATTACTTTCAACTAGTACCGAGGCACCAAACCAGAGAGTCAATTCGCCAGGTTCTTTGTTCACGAAGCAAGGGCGCTCAAGGTAATGAGAGTTGACCTATATTTAGTGCGTCAAAATGAATGTTTTGTTGATCAGCGAATGCTTCTACACTTGAATGGAAAAGGCTCCCCGAAAGCTAAAATTTAGATTGCAACTTCAGGTGACAGATTATTTGAAAGTCACTGCATCAAGACAATATACGTCTTCTCGATGACGGATCCCTTCGCAAAAATATTGCATGACTTAGATTCTGAAGAATATGAATTTTATTTTTAATATCAGTTGAAGCTTTTCATATTTGAATTTGGGCCTTGTAAATCTAGAATACAGACCTTGTAACAATTCTAGTATTTATGATACATTGTTTGAAATGGTATTATATTCTTTTTTTGGTTATGCAATCATGTTCTAATAAGTATATATGTTGTTGTTCTGTATACACATCATATTGATATTGTGCAAATAGAGAAAATCACATCTGATATGATTAAACTAAGGAACACGTCGGCAATAATTTCAACAACCAGTGACAATTGTTTACTCGCGATCGTCTGCCCACAACACACAGAGATTGTCAAGACGACTATGATTGTTGACCTATTTGCGGGCTATCACACACATCGTCTCCCCACATCTATTTTATTATCGGTCTTTCCACAAGATTATGATTGTTCACCTATTTGCGAGCTATCACACACATCCTCTTAGGCTAAATTGTGTGCTCTACTATATCGTCGCATACAATTTTTCATAGTGAATTGTGTGCCCTCTATCGCACACATCTGTATCTGTACAACAGTTTGTGTTATTTTACCTAATCGCAAACAGTTTGTCTGAAAAAACTATATGGGCATATCGCACACATAAGTCTTTTCTGAATAGTATTTGATGGATCCGTCATTGCACACAGTTTGTGTCATTGGCGACAAAGGTTGAACTATATCGTTTGCGATTCATGCATCGCACATAGTTTCGTCGAAGGATCTCTAATTGATGTGTCGTCTTTGGACCTTCATACAGTAGTGATTGTTGATGGAGAAGGGTTGGAGATGAAGAAGGCGACGAATCCCCCTATTCATAGCCCCAAATAGACTCCATACTAGCCCTCCCGAGGAAGAACAGGAGGTGGCGGTGGCTCCGTCTCGTCAAACGCGATAAAACTTCTTCTTCTATTTTTTCTCGAGGAATAGGAATTTATAGGCTTGGAATTATGCTCAGCGGAGCCACATGGGCCCCACAAGGCATTATGGTGTGTCCAGGGGGTGGGCGCGTGCTGTTCCCTCGTAGGCAACTCGTGCCCCCCTCCGGTAGATCTTCGCTCTAGTACTTCTAGTATATTCCATAAAAAATCTCCAAAAAAAAGTTTCATCTAATACCGAGAACTTTTACTTCTACAAAAAAAGAACACCATGGTAGTTCTGCTGAAAACAACGTCATCCAGGTTAGTTTCATTCCAGTAATGCACATTATAGTCCAAACCAAGAGCAAAAATGCTTGAAAAAGTATATACATTTGGCACGTATCAACTCCCCCAAGCTTAAATCATTGCTTGTCCTCAAGTAATTCAGTTGACAAACTGAAAGTGATAACGAAAACTTTTACAAACTCCTTTGTTCTGTTGCTATATGTATTCTTAGCTAGTGTTCGGGTTTTCACCAAAGATCATAATTAGCCATATCAATGATAACACTTAGGCAATAACATAACCAACTCGCGAGCAATTATAAAATATCTCATATGCCAATAATTAGTCAAAACAATCATGATATAATACGATGATATGGTATCTTGCTAGCTCTTTCTAAGACTTCATAACATAAATGCAAATCATCTCCGCCCGATGCCGCCCTGCCCGAGAGCAGCCTTACACAACTTGATGCCTCCCTCACACCTCTCCTCGCTCCCGAGCACCTCCGCGAAAGGTCCAACACCCTCTCTCTCTCATTTTTCTTAGGTATAGGGCTAGGGGTGTATTAGCATGAGTACATTGTGGTCCATCCAGGAAGGCTCGCACTCATCTTGGGAGTTTGGTTTTTGTTGATATCTAGCTAAGTGTCATGGAATTTCATTTAGTCAAGAAACTGGAAGAAAAATCAGTTCACATTGGCTACATTAGAATTTTAGGTCTTTTGTTTTTGAAAGTGTCAAAGACTTTGGTTTATATTTTAATTTCTTTTTGAAAGTTGTGCGACAGGGAACCTTGCTATTAGTTGGTATTGCGGAAATCACTTGGTTGATCTAGTTTATAATTCCAAGGTGTTTGTTCATGCAAGATGTTGATATAGAATCGATATTGCATGAGTATGGCATGGGATCATTACATAGTGGACTATACGTTGTGTAACTAAATTGTGATCTTTGTGTAGCTACATACATTGTGATATTTCTGTAGCTACATTGCATGAGTATGGCATGGGATCTAGCTCCATTTAATATACTTACCAATTTTGCATATGTGTTTGGTAGCATATGTGTGTAGATGAACAACCCTTACTTTGTTAGTCAAGTCAACCGAGAGGAGTTCTCCACATTCCTAATTTTAAAGATAAGAATTGTTTCTACCAGTTGCTTGCTTCTTCTTTTGAACTCACCAATCGCTAAGAATTGTTCCTATAGAAAAAAGAAAAGAATTAAAATCGTTTGTGTTTCTATTTATTTATTTGATGCTTCTTGCTATTAATTGTAGAATATACTACTTCGTTTCATGCATTAAACACTCCCATGGCCTTTATTCTTTATCCAAATAGCATGGCTGACTCTAGCATCTGGATAGGCTCGTATGATCACCAGTCAGGGTATGCCGAAGATAAAGGCGACGTTAGCAGCAACCAGGTAATTCAGGTTACAATAAACATGCATGAGATCTATTCGTAGGCTCGCTCGGCGGTGATGAGTAGGATGAGATCTATCATGTAATCGAGTTAGTTTTGATAGGGATTGATCCCTAGTATCCACTATGTTCTGAGATTGATGTTGCTACTTGTCGGGACCCCGATCCTAAGCCATAGGAATCCAGCTTGTAACACATCGCATCCCTTTGCGGTCTCACGCACGGTTAACTCCATGGCTGCAGCCTTACCTTAGCCGGGACCGTTTGCGTCTTTTGGCTCACGTATGCAATAGTGTCGCTAGCATTCCAATGTCAAAGAACCCGGATCGACATGTCTAGTCATAAACCAAAGTGGTAGTACCACACAAGGACATGCATACATGACCCAACAAAGCAGGTGTCGGTCATCAGCGAATGTAGACGAGTCGTAGCAAGCTACAAGGACTCCGTTACATCCCGTGACATTTCCCCAAAGGGGACAGACACAGCAGCTAAGAAGGACACATGCCGGTCAACCAATGTGTCCGGAGCAGTAGCGAACTACCAAGGCTCGTTGGATCACAAAGGGGAATTTCCTTGTAAGGAGTGCTACTAAAGTTCACGACTAGGTAATCGAACCCCATACATATCAAGTACGACACACGTACGCATGGCATACCGATATGTATAGATACAGCGATGGCATCACAACATAACCATAAACATTCAAACTTTATTTAAGAGGCTCGGAAGAGCCACACACATTGTATTACACATTAAAGGTCTCACGACTCATAATAACAATCATTCAGTTACAAGCCAGCGGAAGAGTTCTAAAACTGTTTGAGTACAGACAGGTGCAACTACAAGACACATGGCCTGACTATACTACATATCCAACCTAGGGCCAGATCGTAGCTGGGACAACAGCTACTCGTCGTCGTCGATGTCTACGAAGAACCCTCCATTAGGGTCATTAGCAACCTCTGCAACATTTATTAAGCAAACATGAGTACGAAGGTACTCAGCAAGACTTTAGGATAACTAACTACTCATGCAAGCTATCAAAAGGTATTGTGGGGTTTCATGCGGAAAGCCAGCATTTGACTCGTGGCTAGACAACTTGCATTTTTAAATAATTTTGACAACTTGATTTCTCGCACACAAGTCCACTAACACCACAAAAATACACTATCGTGGAATCATTCCGTCTCCATACGGAAATGTCGTCCATGACACTCACGCTTATCTTGGCAATTTTATGAGTAGTCATTGAAGTTATCTATGAACAACATATGTCTCCAAGTAGTCCATATCCGCGGATGCGGCTATTCGAATAGATCATAACCCTGCAGGGGTGTACTTCGTCACACACGCTCTCGCCACTTATCGCCATGTGCACGTCATACACCTCGGCAACCTTCAAGCGGAAGCTCAGCGAGGGAGTCGGCCACGACCGTTAACCACACTAGTACCTAGTCCAGGTTTATCGCCTATCTGAGAGTAACCCGTACGGAAGTCCGGCCGAGTTTTCCGCCACGGCCTCAAACGATGTGCGCAGGGTTCCCAAGCCCACCATCCGGGTGCCACTTGGTACACCGTGCCACTGCCTACCGCATCACGGCCCACCTCTCAGGTCAGCACCATGCACGGCCTCCAGCATTACTATGAACACCAGAAACTACTTGCAACTCCTGGACCGAGTACTAAGCGATTAATAGGCCGAGCGGGGTCATATTTCAGAGCCCAGCATGTGGTAGTATCTAGTCTTGGATTACATACACAGAACTCAGTTCCTATGGACGGTTCCAATGAAACAACCTGCCATGTAGTCCTACACAGCCTTTGTACCTTTACCAAATCAGGTTCAACACACAACCTTTGCTTACCGAACACGTTCTCACAATTCTGTTCATCTCCCAGATGACAGACCATACACAACTCTAAGCATAGCATGCATAGCAGGATAAGGCACATCAAGGCTCAAGCAACTACCAGGTATGCTAGGTTGCAAGGTTCGGCTATTTACTGTGACAAGGTTAGGTCATGCAAAGGAAGTGGGTTCAACTAATCATGGCAAAAGCAGTTGAAGCATTTGATCCTAATGCAATAAATAAGTGCAGGAGCAAGAACATGGGAATTATCGGGATGATCAAAAGGGTTGCTTGCCTTGTTGCTCAGAGGGGGGACAATATCCGACAGACGGATATTCGGTGGAATCCGGGGTGCGGAGCCTACCGAAATGGATGGCAACAATCAATAACAATCATATGCAAGCAAGATGATGCATGAACATGGCATGAGAATGCAAGGTGATATACTAATATAATCAACATGTATTAGGTTTGAAGTTGATTTGAATCTCATTCAAATATCAATTCAAACGGGGTATTCTCGAATACCGATTTAATTGATTCGACCTGATGCTCAGATCAGCTTGATGTTAACATGCATGAGATGTCATGTTGGGGTACTGGTTTGTAGTTAGGACAGTGTGTGATCATGTCATTCATAATGAAATTTGAATATTTTTCCAAATTCCATTTTAAAAGTATTTATAACAATTGGATTAATCATTAATTTACATGTTTGGGTTCTGTAACTTTTTCAAACATGATTAAAAATAGCATATTCAGATTCCTTGAATTTTTCTGATACTTTTTCATATGTAAATTATTTTCATTGGAGCTACAGATTAATTTCTATGAATTTTTGAAGTTTTAAACATTTCTGGAATTATTTCTATACTGGAAATTCTCTTTATTGCATCAGCCTGACGTCAGCAGGTCAGCCGACCTGTTCAGGTCAAACCTGACAGGGGGGACCCACTGGTCAGCCTCTCTGGGATTAATTCCGCGCTGACCAGCCCTTTAACTACGTTGACTTGGCCTTGGGCCCACTTTCAGCGAGAGTTTAAGCCCCTAAACTACTGGGTTAACTTGGCCACGTCGGCCCCCACCGGAGTATGGCCGACGGGGACCACGGGCGCGGCGGAGGGCTCGCCGGAGAGAGCTAGACAGAGCATCAGCCGTCGGTTTTGGGCGCAGAAAGGAGCTACGGGTAGCTGGTGCAACGCCACATCTATCTGGGGTGGAGCTGGGCCGGGTGGTCACCGGAAACCTTGCCGGCGACGAGGCCAGTGGCGGCTACGGTTCGGGCGTCGACGAGAGTGCCGATGCAGGGAGCTAGCAAGCTGGGAGAGAGGGCCTACGCCATCTACAGAGCTCGAGGAGCTCATTCCTGAGCTCGGCCTCGCGAGCCGAGTACCACATCGACGGCAATGACATGGCCGGCGATGAGGTCCTTCGGGCTCCGGTGGCTAACGTGGTTAGAGGAGGGGGAAGGCCTCGGGAAGAGGGGGAACAGGAAGAGGAGCTCACTGCGGATCTTGTGAGACTGCCGGCAGGGTCGGGGAGGACCAGGAGACGACAGATCGACGGCGGCCGAAGCTTCGGGGAGAGAGAGATCCGAGAGGGAAAGGGGATCGAGAGGCCTAGGGAAGAGGATAGCGACGCGGGGAGAAGGATAAGAAGACGCGGGCGTTGCGTTGGCGCTCCTGGAGGCCTCCAGCAGCGAGCAGGCAGGCAGGAGGTGGCCGGCGCGGCCGCCGTGCTCATCTTCTCCCGTGCCTTCTGGCAGGAGGAGGAAGATGACCGGGGAGCCCCTGGTGAGCTGGGCCAGCGACAAATAGAGGTAAGGGTTTTCTTTCCCTTATTTCTTTTCTATTTTGTTTCTGTTTTGCTAACTATTGTTTTGCTATTTATTTCAGCTCCAAAATGGTTGTAAAAACAATTTTAAACACACCTGAATATTTGTTGTAATATTCGCAACCATTTCCAAAGTTTTCAACATTTTTGAAAATTTAAAGTTTCTGTTTTCAAATTTAAAACTTGAAACCAGTAGCTTTTGCATTTATTTAAAATGCTTAAAGTGTCAAGAAAATAGTTTTCTCCAATGCTCATTTACTTTCATGATTTATCAGAAAGTTTGAACTTT
The DNA here is from genome assembly GCF_904849725.1 of Hordeum vulgare subsp. vulgare. Taxonomy (NCBI): domain Eukaryota; kingdom Viridiplantae; phylum Streptophyta; class Magnoliopsida; order Poales; family Poaceae; genus Hordeum; species Hordeum vulgare. Next base: position 74,103,072 of record NC_058520.1, on the reverse strand, counting down.
TCTTGAGGCCATTTTGGGTTCATTGATTTTAACTAGTTTGAGATTTCCTTTGTTTAAAGAAGTGGCTAGGGTTTGAGTTTTTCCCTCACCTCTTTCTTTGTTCTTGTTGAAAAATCTTAGATGCAAATGCAAAGAAGACATGAGCACAAGACTAACTTGCTTAAGGTGTAGGGATGTGACACTACTACTTTGCCATGCTTAATGCTTGTCACTAGGGCCCGAGTGCCATGATTTCAGATCTGAAATTATTATGTTGTCACCAATATATGTGTGTTTTAGATCCGATCTTGCAAGTTGTAGTTACATACTATGTGTTATGACTCGGCAACCCTGGTGTGACAATAATCGGAACCACTCCCGGTGATGACCATAGTTTGAGGAGTTCATGTGTTCACCAAGTGCTAATGGGTTGGTCCGGTTCTTTATTAAAAGGAGAACCTTAATATCCCATAGTATCCATTTGGACCCCGCTGCCACGGGAGGGATGGACAATAGATGTCATGCAAGTTCTTTTCCCTAAGCACGTATGACTACACACAGAATGCATGCCTACATCACATTGACGAACGGGAGCTAGCCACATATCTCTCCATGTTATAACTATTGCATGATGAATGTCATCCAACGAATCGCCGACCCATTGCCTACGAGTTTGTCCCACTGCTGCTGTTACTTGTTTTGCTCTGCTGCTGTTACTACTATTGCTGCTACTGTTACTTGATACTACTGTTACTCGCTTTGTCATGCTGCTGATGCCACTACTGTTGCTACTACTGTTACTTGTTGTTGCTACTTGCTACTGCTGTCACTACTGTTGTAACTTGCCACTGTTGTTACTCGTAACACTGTTGCTACCTGCTACAATACTTTTCTGGCACCGTTGTCGGGGAAGAATAGTTCTCCCTCCACGGGCAACTTCTGGCGCCATTGAGACAACAATTAGGAATAGTCTCCCGTCAACAGATCGTTTCTGGCACCGTTGCTATCATACTACTTTGCTACTGATACTTTGCTTGGAGATACTAATCTTTCCGGTGTGGTTGAATCTGACGAATTCAGCTGCTAATACTTGATAATATTCTTTCACTTCCCATCGTGCGAACCAACAAATTTGGGTTGAATACTCTACCCTCGGAAACTGCCGCGATCCCACGCGCTGGTGGGCTATTGAAAGACAATTTCTAATTGTTGAGCAACTGGAAGCAGCTCTCTTCTGGCTCCGTTGTCGTCGAGGCATCATGTCAGGAATAGTTGCACGTCAGCAGCATTTTTCTAGCGCCGTTGCCGGGGAAGGATAGCTATATTCTCTGAGTCACTTGGGATTTATATCTGCTGATCACTATGAAGAATATGAAAGATCCAAAAAACCAAAGTCTTGCCCTCAACTACGAGGGGAGGTAAGGAACTGCCATCTAGCTCTGCACTTGATTCACCTTTAGTTATGAGTAAGTTTGCGACACAACCTCCTGCACTACAAGGAATATGCTAGTACACGACGCTATTTTTTCATCGCTACATCGTCACGGTTTTTCATTTACGACGATCGCACGACGAAAAACCAAGCGTCGAAAACGGGGCGTCAGAAATGAACAGCAACGACGTTTTGGTCAAAATCGTTGTAACTTTACGATGATTCCTGGATTGTCGTAACCTTTACGACGATCATAAATCATCGCTGACAATCAAACCCAATCCTACGTGGCAGTCCTACGTGGCAAAATTACGACGAAATCAAAATGTCATGGCTGAAATCAGCCCAACCCATTTCAATTGATCGCATGGGCTCGTTTTATTTTTTTGGGCTTTTCTTATTGGGCTTCTTTTGGGCCTTGGCCTATTTTCAGCCACTTTACTTTTTTTTTCGAATTTTTTTTATCATTCTAATTTGGGCTTCTTTTGGGCCTTGGCCTTTTCATGCCCAAATACATTTGATCCATTTTCAGTTTTGGCCTTTTTTCATTTTTGAATTCAGCAACCTTTGTTCCAGAACTTGGTTTTATTTCTATTTGTTGGGCCTTTTCAACCCAATTATTTGTCCAATATTAAATCCAACACTATTTCATATTCAAATCAAGAAAACTCCAAGTTGAATTCAAATCATCCATCATATAATATCACAAAATACAATAACTCTATCTCATGAATACATTTCCTTACACATGAATATAGCAAGAACGGACAGAATTGTATAATAAAACAATGGCACATCTACACAATACAATGACACATCAGCACCCAGGCCTTCTCCTTGTCGCTCAGGCACCGCTGTAACTTCTCCCAGGCAGAGCTGATCCAACCCAGCCAACCCCGATGGTGCTGATCCAGCACAACACTAGCCCCAGCCCAAGGTGCACCAGCCCCAGCCGGAGGCAGTCGCATATTTCTGCTTGTCTAGGCATGGCCCTTCTCCTACAAATGCAATTCAGAAGCACACTCTTAGGAATTTTCTGAAAATAAGCAGTTAACTGAAAACAGCAGTAAAATACAATAGCAGTAAACATGATCAATTCGTTACAATCCCACGAGGAGCAAAACATTAAGAATTGTGAGTGCATAATATAATAGTCAATAACTATAAGATTTAGAACTATGAGACGAAATAAACTGATGTGTTGGATTTTCACTTTACAGATCCTAGAAAAATGTTTCCTAGTCCCTAGTCCCCACTACACATACTACACTCGTAACTAGAATTGTAAATTGACATGCATAACCAACCCCTGGTTCCTCCTTTTCTTATTCAACAGGACTAACTATGTAAAAGTTAATTATTTATCAGGTGCAAAGTAAAAGACAAACCACCAAACCAAGGAAGAAAAGAAAATAAGACTAAAGGAAATTATTTAAGAATCATATGTTAACGCACGTAAATCCCAAGTACCTAATCAGTTAAAAGCATAATCAAGAATCTGCAACATTCAGATAATACTAGATACAAAAGGTTAAATAAGTACAGTGACTTATCAAGCACATTCAAATAAGTACAGTGACTTAAAAGGAATAAGTGCAGTTACGGAAGTACATTTTGAAGTTCTTTATCAACTCAAAATCACAAGTGGCACACATCAAATTGTTACTTAAACACTCAATATGCATCTTTCTGATATTTCAACACTCGTATGAACTCTTTCCTATATGATCGGTATCAAACATATAGTCAAGACCTAAGAGTTGCAGATTCCTAAAAAATGCAAAATTAAAAGTGTACTCTGGAGAAAGGATGACATGCCACATTGACTGCCCAGCTTATCCATTTGAAGCTTAAAGCGCATAATAAACTATCTGCTGGTCTCGCTGACAAATCAAAAAACAGGAATATAATTTCGTAGGAGTGACAAACATATTCCATGTACTCGAACTGATAGACGACATCATCATCCAATGCTGAGTGAATTGATGTCCGTGTGCAGTCAAAGTACTTTATTAGAGCTGGTTCAGTGTCTCCTACAACTGTCACAGTTTCACATGTTGAATAAAAAACAAACTGCAATCAGTTAAAATATGATAATTCGCTCCAAGGCTCTTACAAGCCCATCAACCGACACGAGCATGAGGGATCCAAAATAAAGTGATGCCCATTTTGTAATTCATAAAACCATGGACATTGCAGCGCACTCGCAAAATTGCAAATATATTTCTACAGACATCTGATTCGAACACGACTTCATAATCAGTGGCAGCCCAGTAAACCAAAGTATCATCAAAATCATCAAACAAAAGACTAGACGTATATCAATCTAAAAGGATACGCCCAATTTCAGTGCATCGAGACAAAACCAAGTCTCATGAACAGCGTCCAATCACCAACGGTAAATACAATGATAGTTTTATTGAATACAAAAGGACCACACTACTTGTGGATCTCAGCAACACTGCAAATATATGCTCTGTTGAAGGATCTACTAGTAATTTAAAACAAAAAACAATGAAGAGAAAGAAAGAAGGAAAGCAGCTTTCCGAAACCAAAAAACTGTTGGGCGTGCATTGCATGCATGTTTGCCCGGTGAAACCTGAATAAAGGGGGGATTGCAATGAGTAGTTATTTTGCCAGGGCGAAAGGTAAAAAAAGCTAGGCGCTGCAAAACAATCCACAGCCTTGCAGGAGTACACTTGTTTTCCCCATCCCGCTCTGCTGCCCGGACTGCACTGCACCACAACCACAAGAGAGAGGAGAGGAGAGAGCCCAATCATACTGCTGCATGCTCTACCCAGCGGGCAAGCAAGCAGGCAGACTAGGTCAAGGAGGCTTCCTTAAATGGTCATGCCCTGCATCCCCTTCCCATTGATGGTTGTTTTCACTGCCCCCTCCCTCTCTCTCTCTGTGTGTGTGTGGTTGTGTGTGTGAGAGAGAGTGAGTGTTCATCCCATGCATGATGTTGCTGTGGCTGCGGGCTGTGGTGTGTGATTTGTGGTGTGTGGTGTTGGGCAAGTGCCGCTGATGGACTGACACGGGCTCTGAATCCTGCCCCTCAACAGTCCTCCTCCAGCCGGCCATGAGGAGGGAGGAGATCTGATGCTGCTGCTGGGGAGATCTTTTCACCCCCCGGGAGCACTGTTGGTGGCCCGGGTAAAAAGGCCATTGGCTACATACGTGTTGCATGCTTATTCACTTATTCAATCGGTCAGGAACTCGGCCGGGACGACCAATTATTCAGGCCAGGCTTGCGTTGAGGCTGAGCTCTAAATTATTGCAGTTGTTCTTGTTATTATTATCGTAGTCAGTAATGCATTATGCATGTATGGGAAATGGGAAATGCGTCCATAGTGGGGGGGGCACTGTGCCTGCACGAGGGCCACTACATGTTAGCCGCATTGTGGTGATTAGTTGTCATTTTGGCCTCAGCATCGCTCTAAGAAACACAAGCCTCAACATGGCTTGCGTATGCTTTCTTGTGGTGTTACTACAGCCCATCTTCTCCTTTGGTTGAACATATCATACTCTAGTACTAGATGAGCTAGAACAAATCAAGTGTCTAATGTAAATGATCAAGAAAGAAAGAAAGAAAAAGAAGAGTACTACCCAGGCAGGACTCGGGGGCGGGCTCCAGTCCTCGTCGAAGGCGGCCGGCGGCAACTCCACCTCGACCAGCGCCATCTTGGGCTCCACCCACTGCGTGAGCGCCCTGCCCTTGGCGTTCACCACCAACCACTGCCGGTCCCACCTGAACCCTGCAGTCCGTCCATGGGAGCCATCATATCAAAGCGAGCTCAGCGCGACACGGGAAAATGATTGGTTTTGGTGAAGCTGGGGGACAGCAGTAGCTAGTACCGGTGGCGGTGACGGGGGCCTGCGGCACGGAGACGCCCTTGCAAGACTTGACGGGGTATATGAGGATGGACGCCACCGTCGCCGCCGGCTCCCCCGACGGCCCCTCCTCGCCGCCGCCGCCGGTGCCGAGGAGGGAGGAGAGGAAGGACGCCGCCTTCTCCATATCGAGAAGTACGCGAGGAGGGAGTGAGTGCAGTGCAGAGAGTGGTGACCGGAGAAGCGACAGCGACAAGCGCAAGCTCGGCGCCTTATGTGAAACACGAGCCGCCCGCCGCTGGCGCGTGTGTGGCCTCTGTGGATAGGGGCGGCGGTGGAGATTGCTCGCTGGTGGATCCCCATGCCCATGCGTGTATCACACACACCACCGTCAGCGCCATGCAGATCGGTCGGCCGAGAGTCGGTCTGGAGGAGGGGAGGGAGATCTGGAGGAAGGGGAGGGAGATCTGAGGGAGGGGAGAGGAGCTTACACGTGATTCACCCTTGACACCGGCCAGGAGAGGGAGGGTGCAGACCGGCGGTGAGGGGAGAGGGCGTGGGTGGCGGATTTGGATCGGTGAGCTGTGGTGGGAGGCGGCAGCGAGGGGAGAGGGTGGTGGGTGGCGGATCTGGATTGGGGAGATGGCTAGGTTTCGTGTGCGTGCGAGAGAGGGGAGATGTTTTCTGTTAGAGAGAGAGAGGGAGGGAGATGTTTTCTGCCATAGAATAGGATGGACCGATGGATGTATGGATGGATGGGATGGAGAGATGGATGGATGGATGGATGGACGCCATGTCATCGATCCGTGGGAAGGGTTCTGATTGTTTATGATATTTTTATGATCGTCGTAAAAGTTATGACGATCTCATTTTATGTGGTTACGACGTTTTTGACTCACATCATCGTAATTTATATGTAGATTTGATCCCCTCAAACGGTTTACGACAATCCCAGATGAAATCGTCGTATATTTATGACGAATTCATCAACAACGTCTTAAAAAACATCATGTATGAGCATATTTCTTGTAGTGCTGCTAGAAATCTTGATATGTCGCCTGTTCTTGATGATGCTTATGATGCTACTGCTAGAGATGCTATGACTGATTCTGCTAGAGATACTACTTTGCCTGATATGCCACTAGGGGTATTCCTTGATGCTCATATTGCTAGAGTTACTGCCAATGCTCGTGATGCTTCTGAAACTGCCGATACTATTGAGATAGAACCTGCTTTTTCTCCTGCTAGATCTAGCTCTCCTAGATATGAATTGCCTGATATACCTGAGGGTTATGTTATGGAGGGAGAGATAGCTGAGGATTTTCTAGCGTGTAAGGATGCCTATGATGCTAAGAAATTAGTTCTCAAGTGGAAGGAAAAATCTCTGAAAGCTAAGATGAAATAAGACCCGAAGTTTGCCACTTCACCTATCTTTATCACCGATGAGGATTATGAATTCTTTGTCGACCCCGAGATAATCTCTCTAGTCGAATCTGATCCTTTCCACGGTTATGAGTTTGAGACGGTCGTAGCCCATCTTACCAAACTACACAATATAGCCACCCTTTTCACTAGTGAGGAGAAGATCCGCTGCTACTATATCCTTAAGTTGTTTCCTTTCTCTTTAAAGGATGACACTAAAGCCTGGTGCACTTCTCTTGCTCCTGGATGTGTGAGTAGTCCCCAGGATATGGTCTATTACTTCTATGAGAAATATTTCCCTGCCCATAAGAAGCAAGCTGCCTTGCGAGAAATATACAACTTTGCTCAATTCAAAGAAGAGAGTCTCCCACAAGCTTGGGGGAGGCTCATCCACCCAGAGAATGCTTTGCCTGATCACCCTCTTAAGAATAACGAGATACTTGATATCTTCTATAATGGACTTACCGATGCCTCTAGAGACCACCTAGATAGTTGTGCCGGTTGTGTTTTTAGGGAACGAACTATAGAACAAGTTGATATTCTATTGAATAACATCTTGATCAACGATAATGCTTGGACTATCCCCGAACCACCTCCTAAGCCAACTCCCAAGAAAAGAGGTATTCTATTCCTCAGTCCCGAAGATATGCAAGAAGCCAAGAAATCTATGCAAGAGAAATGCATTAGATTTGAAGATGTCAAAAGTCTACCACCTATCGAAGAGATCCATGGTCTCGATATCCCGATACAGGTAGTAGAAGTGAATTCCCTGCGTAGGTTTGATGAGAGTGATATTGCTTTTGACAAACCTGCAAGCCTATGCTTTGATGAATTTGACAACTTTGTTGCCAAACAACAGAGTTTCAATGATTATGTTAGTAGACAATTGGAACAAAGCACTCGTATGCTTAGTCCTGAAGCTTCTGAGTAAACATGCCTCTATGATTACTACTCAGGTAGAACAAGTACTTAAAGCTCAGAATGACTTGCTCAATGAATTAAATGACAACTCTGTCAAAGTCATTACTAGAGGAGGCAAAATGACTCAGGAACCTTTGTATCCTGAAGGCCATCCTAAGAGAATTGATCAAGATTCTCAAGGAATTAATGCTGATACACCCAGTCATCCTAAGAAGAAGGATGATAGAAACCTACAGGTCAGTTCACCAAATACCGTCACACCTGAAGAACCAAATGATATTTCTGCGTCTGATGCAGAAACACAATCTGGTGATGAACATGAACCTGGTGACAATATGGACAGCGATGTTCATAATACTGCTCAACCTAGCAATAATTAGGATGTGGAAATTGAACCTACGGTTAATACTGATAACCCACAACCTAAGAGATATGATAAGAATGACTTCACTGCTAGGAAGCATGGTAAAGAAAGGGAGCCATGGGTACAGAGACCTATGCCCTTTCCTCCTAAGCCATCCAAGAAAAAGGATGATGAGGATTTTGAGCGCTTTATTGAAATGATAAGACCCATCTTTCTGCAGATGCGGTTAATTGATATGCTCAAAATGTCTCCGTATGCCAACTACATTAAAGATATCGTGACCAATAAATGGAAGATACCAGATCTTGAGATCTCGACCATGCTTTCCAATTACACTTTCACACGCGGAACTCCTAAGAAACTTGGTGATCCCGGAGTGCCCACTATACCTTGCTCCATTAAAGGAAACTACGTAAGAACTGCCTTATGTGACCTTGGAGCCGGTGTTAGTGTTATGCCTCTCTCTCTTTATCATAGACTCGAACTGGATCAGTTGGCACCCACTGAAATTTCTCTACAAATGGCCGACAAATCAACTGCTTTCCCTGTCGGCATTTGCGAGGATGTGCATGTTGTTGTTGCTAACACCACTATCATAACAGACTTTGTTATCTTGGATATTCCCAAGGACAATGCCATGGCTGTCATCCTCGGAAGACCCTTTTTAAACACGACAGGGGCTGTTATTGAATGCAACAAAGGCAATGTCACTTTCCATGTCAACGGTAATGAGCATACCGTGCACTTTCCGAAGAAACGATATCAAGTACATTGCATCAATGCTATCGAAAAAACGTCATCGATTCTTATTGGGAGCTTTGAATGCCCTATTCCTCGTGTTAATATGAAGTATGATTTGCTTGTTGGGGAGATTCATATCCCCATTGAGGTGACTAAGTGGCTATTCGACAATTCTGCGTTTCCTTTTGCGATTCGGAAAAGTTTTGTCATGAGGATTTGATCAACCCCATTGACGGTTTTCTTTCGATGACCATGAAATGGATGAATCAAACAGTCACATACCTGTGTTTTAAGCTTTCACTTTCTGTTGCTTAGAAGAAAAATGATAAATTTAGTTTAGTTTTCCCTGTTTCCTGTTTTAGCGTCCCGGAGAAAAGTACCCCGAAAATAAAAGTTCTCCGATGGTCCTGAAAATCTAGTATGATTTTTTCTGGATTTTTTGAAAAATACTGGGACTGAGAGCTGGCCTAGGGGCCACACCAGTGGGCCACAAGCCCTGACACTGCGGCCTTCCCCCCTGGTCGCGGCCACCAAGCTTGTTGGGACCACAGGGACCCCCACCACTCATTCCAGCTCCCATCCTCTTCTTCTACCTCCAGAAAAAATCGTTTCGCAGCTCAAACCTGTGTTCTTGCTCATTTGGCTGTGATTTTTGATCTCCTTGCTCAAAGCACCATTCTCCGAACCGTTTTGGGGAAATTACTCCTTGGTAAGTGACTCCTCCATTGGTCCAATTAGTTTCTACTCTAGTGCTTTATCCTTCGCGTATTCTTGCTACCTTGGTGACCCTGTTCTTGAGCTTGAAATGTTGATTTTAGCTGGTCCCAAGTAGTTTTAGCGCGTGATACAGTCTCTAGGCACTAGAAGGAGTAGTTTCTACAAGTTGTCGTTGGTCTTTATTCACTTTCCTCTTGAACTTCAAAAATTTCAGCAAAAAGAAATTATGTTCAGGAGGAAGTTTCATGGTGGTTCCTCAAGTAAGAAGGGTCCCCGTCTTTCTATTCGGGAGCCCGATCCTTATCAACTAAGGGACGCACCGGTACAACCATGTGAACGGCCTTCCGATGAGTTCATGATCGAAGGAGGCTTCAAGGATGAGTTTGATACACTTGTCCGCAATGCCGGGTTAGAAGAATTCCTCTCGGATAAATGTGAACATTATGCTTTGCTCACTGCCTCTTTCGTGCGTATATTTAAATTTTCAGTTGGCCGTGACTCATCCATACTGTTCGATCTGTATGGTAAATTCTACGCCATGGATTTGGAGGATTTCAATAGGATTTGCAAGATACCCGATGGGGGTAATCTTAAAGATCCTGCTAAGTCTTTGGTTAGAGATTTTGTCTCTAGTATAACTGTTGGAGAAACTAGAGACATCACGCAAGCTACCACAGTAATCATTCATTTACCTGCCTTGCACTACCTTGCCCTCTTCATAGGTAGATGCATTAACTGCAAGGTTTAACATTGTCACCTATGCACATCCGACCTTAGTATCCTTAAGAGCGGAGTGACGGGTTACAAAAGCTTCAACATGGGAGCTATTATAGCAAGGAGGCTGAATAAGAATGCTATTGATGGGGATTTCTTTGGCGGAATCTATGCCACTCGCATAGCAAATTTTCTTGGAGTACCCATCCGCTCAGGAGATCCCCCTCTCCATACAGCTTTCCTTGACCGCGTCGCAATGACACGCTACCAGTTCCTTGAGAGGGATGATGAATCCCTCCTATACCGATTGATATTTAACCGGCACCATGTTTTCCATATTACCCTTACAGCTCCTACTTTCTTTGACTTTCAAGTAAAACAGAGATATTACATAACCAGAGGAGAGGCAGAGGAGTATGAGAGGGAGGTGAAGGCTGCTCGTCTCTGTGAGGCAGCTATTCAGGCAGTGGCTGCAACGCTCCCGTATAACCCCGATTGTGATTTTGGGTTTCGCCAGGACCCTCCTTGGGAGTAGACCAAGATAGGCCAAAAGCCTAAGCTTGGGGGAGTATGTGTTCTCACCAAATTTACATTCTTGCTTATGCTTTCACTTTCACTACAAGAAATAAGGTCAATTATGACTACCTATATTGGTCATTGATTCGTCATTGTTGACATTTATTGACCTTTTTTTGGCCAAATTTACAAGGTCGACAGTTGGCCGTCAAGAATGAACAAACATGACCTTTCTTAAAATTTGGCCGTAGATCTCTATTGACCAAAATTTTCGTTTGGTCACTACCCATTTGTGTGAGCCACGTAGGATCTGACGTGGCCAAGCTGACGTGGCATCGCTAGTGACCAAATGGAATCATCATAAATTTCACAAGCAAGTCCACCAATTTAGCCTACGTGGTCCTGGCCCAATACCTATTTTACTATTGAAAATGTCTGATTTGTTTGGGTTGATGCATTATTTTGCGTGAAACACGCATATCTCATGATAGGCCCATTGAAAACAAGTACAACAAAATAAAAGATTACAAATAAACTGTATATTTTATTTCTGTAGCACATCACATGACATACAATACATCATCCATGACTCCTCTACACATCAAGGTTCAAGTCCTAACAAGTGCACATCAAAATAATTTTACAAGTGCACAAAAGAATACTTCTGCAAGTGCAGGTGCACAGAAAGAGTACCCAACAACTACACAATCGCACATCAAGAGAGTTCTACAAAGATTGGTTGAGAAGCACCAGTTTCTTTTCATCCTCTTCCTCTGCACAATCTGCCACTCCTACCATTGCCGCATGCAAGAAGAAAATGATGGCAAGGCTCAGAAAGCAGACCAAAGAAACTAACATGATAGAGCATCAAATACTAATGCATAGATAAGCCTGTAGACAACGAGCCACATATAATAATAAAAAGGACAGTAGATAATTATTGCAAATCTAGGTATTCTATTATAATTATTTTATCTCTAAGTTTGGACAGAAATTTTGTTCTTTTAGTATAACTATATTTTAATACCTACTAACTAACAAATGTTCGCTACAGTCTACATATGATTGAATCTTTTAGCTTTGATCCTGACTACCATCTGTGATTCTTTTTATGTGTTGGTGGTAGTCCAATGGAAGATGTTTCTACCAACTTTGCTGCCGCTTGTAATCGCTAAACATGAATTAATGGCCCTCTTTGATCAATCTGGCAGTGATTTGTTTTTCTTTATCCCAATCACTTTGTTGGTACTATAGGCATTCATTACTCAATGAACTTGAACTAAGAAACTCTGTTAATTAATCACGGTACTTGGATGTCATTCTGTTTATAACGTACATATTTGAACGACATGGGAACTGACTGAATATCTGGCCATTGGTTTCAGGGTCAACCGGTCAAGGATGGCAGACAGAATTACAGGCATGGAACATGACAGGCTACTGATATACAGGTTTAGTTCTGAACTTCTGATGATGCAAGTTTGTTTCAAGCAATTCAGTTAACTCAAGTTTCGAACATGATAAAATAGGGAGCCACATTGCCTATCTTACAAGCATGGTTGTGTGATTTAATGGCAACCAAGTATATAACTGTACATGATTACTACTTTGGCTCTGCTCCATTATGACCTAGTTGATTAGAATGACTAAACCCCCAAGAGTAAATGAGATAGGCATGGCTGTAGGAAATTTATAGATAAGCCATAGCCAGCTCCTAGAGTTGTACGCATTTGGTTTAGAAGAAACAATTTGCATCTTCTCATGGTTGTAGGAAATTTAGAAGAAACAATAAGCTATACCATGGCTGTAGGAAATTTATAGATGGTTGTAGGAAATTTTATAGATGACTGAAGAAACAATAGGCTATACCATCTTCTCATGGCTGTAGGAAATTTAGAAGAAACAATAAGCTATACCATGGTTGTAGGAAATTTATAGATGGCTGTAGGAAATTTTCTAGCTCAGAATCAATCAGTATTGGCATCTACTTTAGGAGTACAATTTGCAGTTCTAGGTATAATTTGAATATACCATTTACGATGGTGTTGAAGCTTTCCTGGCAGATTCGACAGTTTGCCTCACCAATCAGATTCTTCATCTCTGAAGAAAAAAAGGGGGAAACCCCAGTCACAATGTTGAAAGAATAGCCATCCAGCATCGAACAATTAGCAGGAGAATATGTGAAGATAGTACTAACATTCGACATTCAACGCTGCTCCCATGGTTGCAGAACGGGCAGGAGAAGGCCTTATCGAGCTTGCCCATCCGCTTCTTAGGGGGTGGCTTAGCAGCTGACTTACTCTTCCCCATGGTTCAACTTCTTTTTCTTCCTTCAAAATCTACCAAGTGCAACAGTTATAATATATCAAAAGATGACAAGGCATATAAGACATAAATGGAGTTGCGAGTCGTGAAGAGCATGTGACAAGAAACCATTAGTACATGAGGAAATCCAATGTGATCTGCGTACTGCAGAAATGCAGAGTACTAACTAGAATAAAAGCACTGAAGGGATTTTAGCCAATACCAAGCTATCTGGCACAACATTTCTTCTAAAGGCAACCAAAACTCGTAACCACACACACACGCAAGAAAAAGCTCAAGAAATTGAAATATCAAATACATTGCACACTTAAATTTCAGTTAGATAATACTAGTTGTTTTAGGAATTATATGGAGATTCTCCAAATTTAGAAAAAGCATAGACCATTAACATCAAATATGTAACAGATTCTGTATACGTACATTATCACATCCCTATTACCAATTCCTAAGCAGAAAATGTGGAACTTAACAGGTCCAAGATGTGTACAACATCTCCAAGCATACACCAAGAGATGCCCATTAACAGCTCAAATGGACAGTGGTATAAGAAAAAAAAAGTAAGATAGTGGAGAGACGGCCTCACCTTTCTCCTGGAGGGGAGGGGGACGGTGCTACAGCGTGTACCTAGGGCCGGTCCTGCATATTCGGGGGCCCGGGGGAAAACTAAAACCCGAGGACCTTCACCATATGAACATCAGAATAATTGGACTATAAAAACAAATTCAGTTACCATTGTCAGCGTGGACAGAGTTCCGACAAATTTCAGCTTTCCATGCATTATACATAAGATTGAATTCTTAACTTGAACAAGTAATTTATTTTTATTAGTTGGACCCAAATGGGGTCCTAAAACTTCAGCATAAGGATGGTCCTTCTTGACATATCCATAGATTTTGATGTTTCAATCATGCGGTCATGCCAACTGCCAGAGCTATCAGCACTGTCAAACATGACCAAATTTGTTGATTTTCTATGTCCCTGATCCACTAGTGTGGTAATGGCAATGCCGACACTAGTAGATTAAGACAAACTTATGACAAGCCTCAACGACTTGCTCCACATGGTATACCTGAACCCGAAAGAACTGAAGCACTAGGCAGGTTGCGGCAACAATGATACCAGTGACATAGCTACTGTAGATGGTAGCAAGGCATAAATGCATTTACACTTGGCTTTCGGTTGGATCAGATAACCACAGGCAAACTAAAGTGCTAAAGCTTAAATCTGGATAGTCCAAGGTACTAACAGGCAATACAAACAACTCTGAATTTTGGCATGAGGCCCCGAAATTTATCACACAATTCATACCATACAAATAAACAACTACTCCTATCAAAGATGCATGGTAGGTACAAGTAGCACTGACCTAACATCTCGGGAAGGCGAGCCGGCGCAAGGGGAGGAAAGGGGATCACGAGTCCGGCAGGAGCTGCGCCTGGTCCTCGCAGAGCCCCTCGTCCTGCAGCAGCTGCGCCTCCTTCTCCTTGGCGAGCAAGTGCGCCTCGTACCTCCGCAGCCTCTCCTCCATTTTTGCCTGCGGGCACAGCACACGACAAGAGAGCGGGGGTGAGCACCGCGGCTTCGACCAAATCGCGGTAGGCTGGTGGGACGGGAGCCGTCGTACCTTGTAGGAGGTCTCGATGCGGTGCATGACGTAGAAGCCAAGGCCACCGCCGTGGATGGTGCCTGCCATGATCCGCACGTACGCCCACCGCCGCGACCCGGGCGGTGCCATTGCTCCCTAACCTTGCTACGCCGCAGCCGCCGCCCGTAGAGGTGGATGGGTCGTCCGGCTCGACGGAGATGGGGTGTCTGGAGCAGAGGAAGGGAGGGGGATCGGGAGGGCGGTGACTTGGGATGCGGCAGAAGCAGTGGTGGAAGTGTACTGCATACTCTAAGCTAGGGTTGGTGGTGAAGGGAGGTGGCGGCGGCGGCGATCTGCAGGGAGAGGAGGCGACCAGTGGCTGGGTAAGGTTCAGGAGGACGAGTAGTGGGTCTGCTAGTTTTCTTTTCTTATTTTCTTCAGATGGATGAATGGATGGATGGATGTGGGATTGCTAGCAATGGACGGTAGGATTTATGCCATGTCATCGATCCATGGCATAAATGATTCCACCAATCAGAATCCAGCTTACGTAATTGTGTTTTTTTTTGTTTCTTTTATATTTTTTGGTTGAGTGTTGTGGGTGGAAACACTTTTCATTTAATTATGATAGTATTTGGCATTACTAAAAAATTCACCCACATATTTTTTATTGTCATGTTTAAGTTTTTATTGTCTGAAACACCAAGTTAAGGTACCATATACCACCTTTCAAAATATTTATCTAAATAGGGTCTACACATTATGAGATTAGCATGGGCTCACATATTTCATTTTGGTAATTATAATATATTTTTTAAAATATTTAGAATATTAAAATGAATAATTATAATTTATTGGTATTTATCTTATAGAATTTACTTCATCCATATACGTATAAAACAAAATTTTGCTCTCAATACATGACACATAGGTAAAACAAATGAGGTGTCGTCCTGTGACCTCCACACATATGTTTATGATCTTATATTTGGTCATGTAGCATTCAAATATGATTTTAAATAATTCAACACATCTTAATGACCATTTTGTGCAATAGGATCATGACCTAATGAACGCAAAAGGTCATAACGATATGGGCTTTGGACCCTCTTAGACTTGCCATGACTAATTTCAGAATTTTGGTCATGGATCAATGACCAATTAAACCACCGTCATTATTTTTGGTCATAATTGAGTGTTTTTCTTGTAGTGTTTGTTAGTCGCTGTTTACACTTTGCCACTGTATTATCCATGCTAGTTTATTTTCGTTTTCTTGTTTTCTTGTTTTGTGTCCTTTTGAGAAAACCCAAAAATATTTTCCTTTCTTCTTTTGCTTGCTGGGAGCTTTCTCATGTAAATAGTTTTATTTTTCTTTGGGTCAAGGTAGAAGATATTGGTTACAATGTTTAGTGGCTCTTGCATGCATACCTATTTAGCTTTCAAAGAGCCATATTACTTTGTCTTCTCCCTTGTGTTTGCCTGCAGATTTCAGCTTAGTCCAATGCACGAGCACTCTTATTATTGTTCACATCGTTCGATCGTGCAAGTGAAAGGCAATAATTAATGACGATATATGACGAAGTGACTAAGACTGGAAAAGCTGGTATGAACTCTATCTATTTTGTTTTTGTAAATATGACTAGCTTGTCGTTCCAGATTCAGCTTTGTTTTGAGAGAACCAGGTTTGCAATGACAACTTAGAGATCATAGTTTCTGATGCCATGCTTAATTAGCTAGAGCTTAATGCCAACATAGATTTTGAGATGACTATGATGTAGTATGATAGGATGGTATTCTCCTTTGAATGATTCAAGTGGCTTGACTTGGCGCATGTTCATGCATGTAGTTGAAACCAAATCAACATAACCTCTATGATGTTCGTGTTCATGGTGATTTATATCATGTTCATGCTTGCATTCCATGTTAGTCAAACTCATTGCATCTTGATGACTGTTGTCGCTCTCTAGTTGGTCGCTTCCCAGTCTTTTGCTAGCCTTCACTTGTACTTAGCGGAGTACTACTTGTGCACCCACTTCCATAAACCCAAAAGTTTTTCCATGAGAGTCCACCATACCTACCAATGTGCGGTATCTACCTGTCGTTCCAAGTAAATTTGCATGTGCCATTCTCTAAACCTTCAAGAAATAATCTGTTTTGCTTTCCCGAACTGCTCATGTGGTGACAGGGGGCTATTGGTATCTTCCATGTTAGGCGTGTTATCCTCGGCATGTGTTTATTCACTGTCATTCACGAGAAAGGGGCTGGTAATTGGAATGCCCAGTTCCACGCTTAAATCGAAAACATAACTGTAAAACAAGACTCCCCCCGGACTGATGTTAGTATGGACGGTACCCGAGGATTCGGCTAGCCGTGGAGTGTGATTGATTGGTGGTGGGGGAGTTAAAACTTTACTTTTCTGTTTGGGAATAGCATGAATAGCATGGAAGATATTGAGAACTCTTGGTCATTGCATTGACAATGAAAGCATGCCACCCAAAAATATTATCTCTGTTTTCAAAGCTTGAGCTCTGGCACCTCTGCAAATCACTGCTTCCCTCCGCGAAGGGCGTGTCTATTTATTTTCGTGTTGAGTCATCCTCTTCTTATATAAGCACCAATAAGAGAGCACCTGTGTCATTTTTTTATGCTTTGTTTTTGATTGATATTGAGTATGACTATGACTGGATCTTCGTTGCTATGAATTACAATGTTTAGTCAACACTTGATCTTTGAAAGTGCTCTGCATTTATGTTTTGCGGTCTCAGAAAGAGCTAGCGAGATACCACCTATTCATATTGCTTCATGCTTGTTTTGATTGAATTGTTGGTATCTGAAACTCATTATTATTTGCTCGCTAGCTGATTATGCCATTGATATTAATTTACTGTGAGACCTATGTGTCACTTGCTCATGTGGTTAACTTGTGATCTTGGTGAAACTCTGGTTATGAGTTAGACATAGTTGCAACAACAAGATCAAACAGAGTTTGTCAAAGTTTTTCTTTCTCTTTCAATTTGTCAACTGAGTTGCTTGAGGGCAAGCAAGGTTTTAAGCATGGGGGAGTTCATACGTATCCATCGTATCTGCTTTCCCAAACTCTTTTGCCCTTGTTTTGGACTCTAATTTGCATGATTTGAATGGAACTAACCCGGACTGTCGCTGTTTTCAGCAGAATTGCCATGGTGTTGTTTTTGTGCAGAAATGAAAGTTCTCGGAACATCCTGAAAGTTTACGGAGAATATTTTTGGAAAATATGAAAAATACCTGCGCAAAGATCCACCGGAGGGGACGGGCTAGTGGGCCACAAGCCCTGACCACGACAACCAAGCTTGTGGGGTCCACGTGGCTTTGCCGCCCCCAAATCCAGCGCTATTTATTCCCTTTTGTCCGGTAAAAAATCAAGAGAGAAGGATTTCATCGCGTTTGCGATACGGAGGCGCCGCCACATCCTGTTCTTCATCTAGAGGGCAGATCTGGAGTCCGTTTTGGGCTCCGGATCAAGGAGATCATCGCCATCATTATCATCAACCTTCTTCCCTCTCCAATTCCATGAAGCTCTTCATCGTTCGTGAGTAATCTATTCGTAGGCTCGCTCGGCGGTGATGAGTAGGATGAGATCTATCATGTAATCGAGTTAGTTTTGACGGGGATTCATCCCTAGTATCCACTATGTTCTGAGATTCATGTTGCTACTACTTTTCCATGCTTAATGCTTGTCACTAGGGCCCGAGTGCCATGATTTCAGATCTGAAATTTTTATGTTGTCACCAATATATGTGTGTTTTCAATCCGATCTTGCAAGTTGTAGTTACCTACTATGTGTTATGACCCGGCAACCCCGGAGTGACAAGAACCGGAACCACTCCCGGTGATGACCATAGTTCGAGCACTTCATGTGTTCACCAAGTGCTAATGCGTTGGTCCAGTTCTTTATTAAAACGAGAACCTTAATATCCCGTAGTATCCATTTGGACCCTGCTGCCACGGGAGGGATGGACAATAGATGTCATGCAAGTTATTTCCCTAAGAACGTATGACTACACACGGAATGCATGCCTACATCACATTGACGAACGGGAGCTAGCCACATATCTCTCCGTGTTATAACTGTTGCATGATGAATGTCATCCAACGAATCGCCGACCCATTGCCTACGAGTTTATCCCACTGCTGTTGTTACTTGTTTTGCTCTGCTGCTGTTACTACTGTTGTTGCTATTGTTACTTGCTGCTACTGTTACTCGCTTTGTCCTGCTGCTGCTGCCACTACTGTTGCTACTACGGTTACTTGCTGTCGCTATTACTTGCTGTTGCTAGTTGCTACTGCTGTCACTACTGCTGTTCCTTGCCACTGTTGTTACTCGTTACACTGCTTCTACCTGCTACAATACTTTTCTGGCACCGTTGTCGGGGAAGAATAGTTCTCCGTCCACGGGCAACTTCTGGCGCCATTGATACAACAGTTAGGAATAGTCTGCCGTCAACAGATCATTTCTGGCACCGTTGCTAGCATACTACTTTGCTACTGATACATTGCTTGCAGATACTAATCTTTCAGGTGTGGTTGAATCTGACGCATTCAGCTGCTAATACTTGAGAATATTATTTCACTTCCCATCGTGTGAACCAACAAATTTGGGTTGAATAGTCTACCCTTGAAAACTGTCGTGATCCCATGCACTGGTGGGCTATTGCAAGACAATTTCTAATTGTTGAGCAACTGGAGGCAGCTCTCTTCTGGCATCGTTGCCATGGAGGCATCAAGTCAGGAATAGTTGCATGTCAACATTGACAGGCATGTATCCTTCTTAACTGTTGTGTCTCTCCCTACGGGGAAATGTGATGCGGTGTAATGGACTCCTTGTAGCTTGCTACGACTTGTCTACACACGCTGATGACCGACACCTGCTTTGTTGGGTTATTTATGCCTGTCTCTGTACAGTTGTGCCACTTGGGTTGATGACGAGTTATATCGACCCAGGTTCTTTGACCATGGAATGCTAGCGATAGAATTGCATACGTGAGTGAAAATACGCAAATGGTCCCGACTAAGGGAAGGTGGCAGCCGTGGTGTTAACCATGCGTGAGACCACAAAGTGATGCGATGTGTTAGAGTTTGGATTCCTATGGCTTAGGATTGGGGTCCCGACAGTGTTGGTATCAGAGCCTGGCTGACTGCAGGATTACCAAGCCAAACTGGTTGAAGTCGAGTCTAGTAATGCTTTAGTTATATATAGGGGAATTGTTTGTGGAAGGGAACATAAGGCTCTTGCTTCTCTTGTCAAGTCATTCTATTCTGCTCACCCTCGTCTTTTCTACGGGGATTAAGAACTAGGCTTCTTATCTATCTCTCAGGATCGCGTGTTACTACTCTATAGAACGTAGAAAGTGGTTCGAGAGACAATCCGAGTTTTTTTAGTTGCTTTGAGGAAAAATAAATATTTGTTGACCATGGAACCTTGAACTTGACAGTTGAGTGGTTATGCTATCCCATCTTTTGTAGGATGTCTCAAATTTTTTTTGAGCATTTCCAGCCACTATGCTGTCTGATTTTTACTAGAGCTCTAATGCCTCTGCATTATTCTCTATTTCAGATACCTCCTCGTCCTTCTCGTCAGGTGGTCCGTTTGACTAGGTGCATCGATGTACCGGGTCACACGGCCATGTTGGTCAGGATGATGTCAGTATCCGGTTACCGCTGGTACCAAGAGTATAAAGTGGAGGAGCAGTACTGGCATTTTAACCTGAGAAAGTATATGTATACTGTTAGGGTATATCCAGATTACCCTAGAGCCGAGGAGCCAATCCATTGGTCTTATGGATTGGGAGTTACCGTTGACATGGCGGTCCAGGATGCCACCTATTCAATGTTGGCCATCATGAGAGCAAGACATGCATTGCTGCACAATTCAGAGTTCTATTATATTCCAGCTTCTCAGCCAGGAGAAGAAGGTTATCTCAGTGGAGTTTACTTTGATTCTTCTTTGGAGGACCTGTTGCTACAGGCTACCACCCAGATGTTAGAGAATAGAGACCGAGATGCTCGTGCTCTTCGCATGGAGATTTATGCTACTCGTGCCCGTCTGTGGACAGCTCTGACACAGCTGGCACCTGTCGTTTAGACAGGCTATGGAGACATGGAGATGTTGAACCCAGTTAGGACTCATTTGCCAGCTCATGTTGATTGGCCTGCTATCGGAGGTGTCACCCCTCTTCGTGGACATCTGTTGCCACCGGTCAGGGGACCGAGGCCACATCTGTGTCCTTATGGTTTCCAGGGATCTCAGGCTAGGGTGTTTCCTAATCCTCAGGTTCAGCTCCCAGGTCACGGGGGAAACCTGTATGAGATGTTCTATGCGGATGCTTGAGTTCGTGAGTGGAACAGTAGTATTGTAACAGTTATATTTCCATAGTCCTGTGTGCCTTGTCGAATATGACTAGGTTGTGAGATGAGTTCCAGAGGCATAGATAAATAATTTATAGGAAGCTTGAAAAGCCTTTGATGAGTAGTATCATCTTTTCAGTAGTTTGCTTTTCAGTTTGAGTTTGTACTGAACTATGTTATGGTGTGTATGAACCATGGTGTATATATAGCAGTTTGCTTGTTGCCTTATTGTTCGGATGTGCATTTCCACATCCCATATTGTTGAGTGCATTTCTTAATTCCTTAACTAGAATTGATGTTGATCTAGTCTAAGCTGTGAGATGTTTGTCATGATGGTGTTCACCAGGCTCAACCGTGCTCCTGCCCATGAGCACGGAGAGGGTAGTCAAGCAGCTCAGGAGAACGTGCCTCACCCGCCTTCTCTGGCGGAGGTTATGCTGGAGGCAGAAAGGAATAAGAGAGAAACCAACCGTCTGTTAGAGAGTATTGAGCAGAATACGGCTTGTGAGCCGCGAAATGACTCAGTGACCCTCAATGACTTTGTGAAGCTCAATCCACCCAAGTTTCATCATTCCGTCGATCCTCTCGACATTGATGATTGGTTGTGCAGTATATCACGCAAGATACATTCTGCCAATGTTGCTGAGGTTGATAAGGTGACATTTGCTGCTTACTTTCTGGAAGGCCCCGCCAATCTGTGGTGGGAGAATTATGAAGCTATGCGTCCTGCTAGACCAGAAGCCACCTAGGCTGATTTAAGCGCAACTTTCCATGTGCATCACATTCCAGAAGGGTTAATGGGTCGTAAGAGAGAGGAGTTCTATGCATTCACTCAAAGGAAGCTGACTGTAGATGCATACAGGCGTGAGTTTGGAAACCTCACCCGCTATGCAAGTGAAGAGGTGTCAACTGACGCCAAGAATCAAGCAAGGTTCCACAAGGGACTGAGCTCTGAACTTTATTGTGATCTTCACCTTCATGAATGTACGAGCTTCCAAGCTCTTGTCAACAAGGCGATCAGTGCTGAGACTGGTCATACTGACTATGAAGCAATGAAGAAGCACTCTCAGACTCTGGCTCCTCATCCGATTTAGCGTTTGAGAAGCAACAGGTGTGGGTCCTGAATAGTTCTCTGCTGCCAAGATACACTCCGAGGCCATCCTATGTGTCGCCTCACGCAAATCAGACCAACCCTCCAACCGAAGACCTACGGTGGTCCAGCTACCAATGCTGCACCACGTGCCAATCAAGTGATTTGTTACAACTATGGAGAACGAGGTCACTATTCATGTGAGTGTCCTCAGAATAACGCTGCCAAGAAACCTGGAAATTCAGTTGGGCGTGCCAAGCCGGGAAAAACATTTTATGTGAAACCAACTCCTGTGGGTGGCCGCGTGAACTATGTTTTAGCAGAACAAGCTGCAGAGGATCCCAACGTCATTCTGGGTACTCTCCTTGTTAATCGTCACCCAGCGTCTGTTCTTTTTGATACTGGGTCATCTCATTCCTTCATTTCTGAAAGTTATGCGCAGTTGCATAACATGTCCTTTTGTGATATGCATATTCCATTAGTGGTTCAAACTCCTGGTAGTAAATGGCAGACTTCTAGGATAAGTTATGACAATGCAATTCTTGTGGATAGGCTAGTCTTCCTAGCAACATTGATAGGTCTTAAGTCTTCAGATATCAATATCATCTTGGGCATGGACTGGATGTCAGCTCATTACGCCAAGATTGATACCCATTCTAGGAATGTTCGGCTTGCACATCCATCGGATAAGAGAGTTAATGTCTCAACTCGAGTTGCCAAATACCAACTCTATTCCCTCAATGCTAGTCCTCTTCTAGAGCTAGAAAACATTCCGGTAGTCCACCCTTAGAAGAGCTGACTTCCCGGATGTTTTTCCACAAGAACTGCCAGGCATTCCACATGACAGGGATGTGTAGTTTGTGATAGATCTTATTCCAGGAAGTGTCCCAATAGCCAGAAGACCCTATAAGATGGCACCCTTAGAGCTAGCCGAACTTAAGAAACAACTAGATGAGGCCTTGATTAAAGGTTTCATTCATCCTGGCTCTACTCCTTGGGCTTGTCCCGTACTCTTCGTCAAGAAGAAGGATGTAACGGATCAGATGGTTGTAGATTATCGACCAGTTAATCTGGTCACCATAAAGAATAAGTATCCTCTCCCTAGGATCAACAACCTGTATGATCAGCTCGCTGGATCCTCAGTCTTCTCCAAGATGGATTTGAGGTTGGGATACCATCAAATCAAAATCAAGAACGGGAACATTCCAAAAATGGCCTTTGTCACTCGTTATGGCCAATACGAGTATACCGTCATGTCCTTCGGTTTAACCAATGCCCCCAGCCACTTTCTCTCGCCTGATGAATTCGATCTTCATGGAGTACTTGGATAAATTCGTCGTCGTATACCTCGAAGATATTCTCATCTACTCGAAGAACGAACAAGAACATGCTGAGCATCTAAGGCTGGTATTGATGAAACTTTGAGAGCATCGTCTTTATGCCAAGTTCTAAAATGTGAATTTTGGTTGCCAAAAGTGACCTATCTAGGCCACGTAATCTCTGGTAAAGGTATTGCTGTCAATCCCGAGAGAGTTCAAGCCGTCCTTGATTGGACTCAACCTGAATTGGTTAAGCAAGTTAGGAGTTTTCTTGGTCTAGCGAGCTATTGTCACCGCTTTGTCGAGAACTTCTCCAAGGTTGCAAAGCCTCTAACTGAACTCCTCAAGAAAGATAAAAAGTTTGAGCGGACCCCATAGTGTGAGCATAGCTTTCACGAACTGGAAAGATGCCTGACTTCCACACCTGTGTTGGTACCACCATATTTCTCCAAGGACTTTGTTATCTATTGCGATGGCTCGCGAGAAGGATTAGGTTGCATTCTCATGCAGGATTGTCATGTGATTGCATACGCATCTCGACAGTTGCGTCCACATGAGGATAACTATCCCACACATGATGTTGAGCTTGAAGTTGTAGTCCATGCACTAAAAACCGGGCGACATTACCTTCTAGCTAATCGTTGCGAAATTTACACTGATCACCAAAGTCTGAAATATATTTTCACCCAGCCGGATTTGAATCTTGATGACTGTTGTCGCTCTCTAGTTGGTCGCTTCCCAGTCTTTTGCTAGCCTTCACTTGTACTTAGCGGAGTACTACTTGTGCACCCACTTCCATAAACCCAAAAGTTTTTCCATGAGAGTCCACCATACCTACCAATGTGCGGTATCTACCTGTCGTTCCAAGTAAATTTGCATGTGCCATTCTCTAAACCTTCAAGAAATAATCTGTTTTGCTTTCCCGAACTGCTCATGTGGTGACAGGGGGCTATTGGTATCTTCCATGTTAGGCGTGTTATCCTCGGCATGTGTTTATTCACTGTCATTCACGAGAAAGGGGCTGGTAATTGGAATGCCCAATTCCACGCTTAAATCGAAAACATAACTGTAAAACAAGACTCCCCCTGGACTGATGTTAGTATGGACGGTACCCGAGGATTCGGCTAGCCGTGGAGTGTGATTGATTGGTGGTGGGGGAGTTAAAACTTTACTTTTCTGTTTGGGAATAGCATGAATAGCATGGAAGATATTGAGAACTCTTGGTCATTGCATTGACAATGAAAGCATGCCACCCAAAAATATTATCTCTGTTTTCAAAGCTTGAGCTCTGGCACCTCTGCAAATCACTGCTTCCCTCCGCGAAGGGCGTGTCTATTTATTTTCGTGTTGAGTCATCCTCTTCTTATATAAGCACCAATAAGAGAGCACCTGTGTCATTTTTTTATGCTTTGTTTTTGATTGATATTGAGTATGACTATGACTGGATCTTCGTTGCTATGAATTACAATGTTTAGTCAACACTTGATCTTTGAAAGTGCTCTGCATTTATGTTTTGCGGTCTCAGAAAGAGCTAGCGAGATACCACCTATTCATATTGCTTCATGCTTGTTTTGATTGAATTGTTGGTATCTGAAACTCATTATTATTTGCTCGCTAGCTGATTATGCCATTGATATTAATTTACTGTGAGACCTATGTGTCACTTGCTCATGTGGTTAACTTGTGATCTTGGTGAAACTCTGGTTATGAGTTAGACATAGTTGCAACAACAAGATCAAACAGAGTTTGTCAAAGTTTTTCTTTCTCTTTCAATTTGTCAACTGAGTTGCTTGAGGGCAAGCAAGGTTTTAAGCATGGGGGAGTTCATACGTATCCATCGTATCTACTTTCCCAAACTCTTTTGCCCTTGTTTTGGACTCTAATTTGCATGATTTGAATGGAACTAACCCGGACTGTTGCTGTTTTCAGCAGAATTGCCATGGTGTTGTTTTTGTGCAGAAATGAAAGTTCTCGGAACATCCTGAAAGTTTACGGAGAATATTTTTGGAAAATATGAAAAATACCTGCGCAAAGATCCACCGGAGGGGACGGGCTAGTGGGCCACAAGCCCTGACCACGACAACCAAGCTTGTGGGGTCCACGTGGCTTTGCCGCCCCCAAATCCAGCGCTATTTATTCCCTTTTGTCCGGTAAAAAATCAAGAGAGAAGGATTTCATCGCGTTTGCGATACGGAGGCGCCGCCACATCCTGTTCTTCATCTAGAGGGCAGATCTGGAGTCCGTTTTGGGCTCCGGATCAAGGAGATCATCGCCATCATTATCATCAACCTTCTTCCCTCTCCAATTCCATGAAGCTCTTCATCGTTCGTGAGTAATCTATTCGTAGGCTCGCTCGGCGGTGATGAGTAGGATGAGATCTATCATGTAATCGAGTTAGTTTTGACGGGGATTCATCCCTAGTATCCACTATGTTCTGAGATTCATGTTGCTACTACTTTTCCATGCTTAATGCTTGTCACTAGGGCCCGAGTGCCATGATTTCAGATCTGAAATTTTTATGTTGTCACCAATATATGTGTGTTTTCAATCCGATCTTGCAAGTTGTAGTTACCTACTATGTGTTATGACCCGGCAACCCCGGAGTGACAAGAACCGGAACCACTCCCGGTGATGACCATAGTTCGAGCACTTCATGTGTTCACCAAGTGCTAATGCGTTGGTCCAGTTCTTTATTAAAACGAGAACCTTAATATCCCGTAGTATCCATTTGGACCCTGCTGCCACGGGAGGGATGGACAATAGATGTCATGCAAGTTATTTCCCTAAGAACGTATGACTACACACGGAATGCATGCCTACATCACATTGACGAACGGGAGCTAGCCACATATCTCTCCGTGTTATAACTGTTGCATGATGAATGTCATCCAACGAATCGCCGACCCATTGCCTACGAGTTTATCCCACTGCTGTTGTTACTTGTTTTGCTCTGCTGCTGTTACTACTGTTGTTGCTATTGTTACTTGCTGCTACTGTTACTCGCTTTGTCCTGCTGCTGCTGCCACTACTGTTGCTACTACGGTTACTTGCTGTCGCTATTACTTGCTGTTGCTAGTTGCTACTGCTGTCACTACTGCTGTTCCTTGCCACTGTTGTTACTCGTTACACTGCTTCTACCTGCTACAATACTTTTCTGGCACCGTTGTCGGGGAAGAATAGTTCTCCGTCCACGGGCAACTTCTGGCGCCATTGATACAACAGTTAGGAATAGTCTGCCGTCAACAGATCATTTCTGGCACCGTTGCTAGCATACTACTTTGCTACTGATACATTGCTTGCAGATACTAATCTTTCAGGTGTGGTTGAATCTGACGCATTCAGCTGCTAATACTTGAGAATATTATTTCACTTCCCATCGTGTGAACCAACAAATTTGGGTTGAATAGTCTACCCTTGAAAACTGTCGTGATCCCATGCACTGGTGGGCTATTGCAAGACAATTTCTAATTGTTGAGCAACTGGAGGCAGCTCTCTTCTGGCATCGTTGCCATGGAGGCATCAAGTCAGGAATAGTTGCATGTCAACATTGACAGGCATGTATCCTTCTTAACTGTTGTGTCTCTCCCTACGGGGAAATGTGATGCGGTGTAATGGACTCCTTGTAGCTTGCTACGACTTGTCTACACACGCTGATGACCGACACCTGCTTTGTTGGGTTATTTATGCCTGTCTCTGTACAGTTGTGCCACTTGGGTTGATGACGAGTTATGTCGACCCAGGTTCTTTGACCATGGAATGCTAGCGATAGAATTGCATACGTGAGTGAAAATACGCAAATGGTCCCGACTAAGGGAAGGTGGCAGCCGTGGTGTTAACCATGCGTGAGACCACAAAGTGATGCGATGTGTTAGAGTTTGGATTCCTATGGCTTAGGATTGGGGTCCCGACAGTGTTGGTATCAGAGCCTGGCTGACTGCAGGATTACCAAGCCAAACTGGTTGAAGTCGAGTCTAGTAATGCTTTAGTTATATATAGGGGAATTGTTTGTGGAAGGGAACATAAGGCTCTTGCTTCTCTTGTCAAGTCATTCTATTCTGCTCACCCTCGTCTTTTCTACGGGGATTAAGAACTAGGCTTCTTATCTATCTCTCAGGATCGCGTGTTACTACTCTATAGAACGTAGAAAGTGGTTCGAGAGACAATCCGAGTTTTTTTAGTTGCTTTGAGGAAAAATAAATATTTGTTGACCATGGAACCTTGAACTTGACAGTTGAGTGGTTATGCTATCCCATCTTTTGTAGGATGTCTCAAATTTTTTTTGAGCATTTCCAGCCACTATGCTGTCTGATTTTTACTAGAGCTCTAATGCCTCTGCATTATTCTCTATTTCAGATACCTCCTCGTCCTTCTCGTCAGGTGGTCCGTTTGACTAGGTGCATCGATGTACCGGGTCACACGGCCATGTTGGTCAGGATGATGTCAGTATCCGGTTACCGCTGGTACCAAGAGTATAAAGTGGAGGAGCAGTACTGGCATTTTAACCTGAGAAAGTATATGTATACTGTTAGGGTATATCCAGATTACCCTAGAGCCGAGGAGCCAATCCATTGGTCTTATGGATTGGGAGTTACCGTTGACATGGCGGTCCAGGATGCCACCTATTCAATGTTGGCCATCATGAGAGCAAGACATGCATTGCTGCACAATTCAGAGTTCTATTATATTCCAGCTTCTCAGCCAGGAGAAGAAGGTTATCTCAGTGGAGTTTACTTTGATTCTTCTTTGGAGGACCTGTTGCTACAGGCTACCACCCAGATGTTAGAGAATAGAGACCGAGATGCTCGTGCTCTTCGCATGGAGATTTATGCTACTCGTGCCCGTCTGTGGACAGCTCTGACACAGCTGGCACCTGTCGTTTAGACAGGCTATGGAGACATGGAGATGTTGAACCCAGTTAGGACTCATTTGCCAGCTCATGTTGATTGGCCTGCTATCGGAGGTGTCACCCCTCTTCGTGGACATCTGTTGCCACCGGTCAGGGGACCGAGGCCACATCTGTGTCCTTATGGTTTCCAGGGATCTCAGGCTAGGGTGTTTCCTAATCCTCAGGTTCAGCTCCCAGGTCACGGGGGAAACCTGTATGAGATGTTCTATGCGGATGCTTGAGTTCGTGAGTGGAACAGTAGTATTGTAACAGTTATATTTCCATAGTCCTGTGTGCCTTGTCGAATATGACTAGGTTGTGAGATGAGTTCCAGAGGCATAGATAAATAATTTATAGGAAGCTTGAAAAGCCTTTGATGAGTAGTATCATCTTTTCAGTAGTTTGCTTTTCAGTTTGAGTTTGTACTGAACTATGTTATGGTGTGTATGAACCATGGTGTATATATAGCAGTTTGCTTGTTGCCTTATTGTTCGGATGTGCATTTCCACATCCCATATTGTTGAGTGCATTTCTTAATTCCTTAACTAGAATTGATGTTGATCTAGTCTAAGCTGTGAGATGTTTGTCATGATGGTGTTCACCAGGCTCAACCGTGCTCCTGCCCATGAGCACGGAGAGGGTAGTCAAGCAGCTCAGGAGAACGTGCCTCACCCGCCTTCTCTGGCGGAGGTTATGCTGGAGGCAGAAAGGAATAAGAGAGAAACCAACCGTCTGTTAGAGAGTATTGAGCAGAATACGGCTTGTGAGCCGCGAAATGACTCAGTGACCCTCAATGACTTTGTGAAGCTCAATCCACCCAAGTTTCATCATTCCGTCGATCCTCTCGACATTGATGATTGGTTGTGCAGTATATCACGCAAGATACATTCTGCCAATGTTGCTGAGGTTGATAAGGTGACATTTGCTGCTTACTTTCTGGAAGGCCCCGCCAATCTGTGGTGGGAGAATTATGAAGCTATGCGTCCTGCTAGACCAGAAGCCACCTAGGCTGATTTAAGCGCAACTTTCCATGTGCATCACATTCCAGAAGGGTTAATGGGTCGTAAGAGAGAGGAGTTCTATGCATTCACTCAAAGGAAGCTGACTGTAGATGCATACAGGCGTGAGTTTGGAAACCTCACCCGCTATGCAAGTGAAGAGGTGTCAACTGACGCCAAGAATCAAGCAAGGTTCCACAAGGGACTGAGCTCTGAACTTTATTGTGATCTTCACCTTCATGAATGTACGAGCTTCCAAGCTCTTGTCAACAAGGCGATCAGTGCTGAGACTGGTCATACTGACTATGAAGCAATGAAGAAGCACTCTCAGACTCTGGCTCCTCATCCGATTTAGCGTTTGAGAAGCAACAGGTGTGGGTCCTGAATAGTTCTCTGCTGCCAAGATACACTCCGAGGCCATCCTATGTGGCGCCTCACGCAAATCAGACCAACCCTCCAACCGAAGACCTACGGTGGTCCAGCTACCAATGCTGCACCACGTGCCAATCAAGTGATTTGTTACAACTATGGAGAACGAGGTCACTATTCATGTGAGTGTCCTCAGAATAACGCTGCCAAGAAACCTGGAAATTCAGTTGGGCGTGCCAAGCCGGGAAAAACATTTTATGTGAAACCAACTCCTGTGGGTGGCCGCGTGAACTATGTTTTAGCAGAACAAGCTGCAGAGGATCCCAACGTCATTCTGGGTACTCTCCTTGTTAATCGTCACCCAGCGTCTGTTCTTTTTGATACTGGGTCATCTCATTCCTTCATTTCTGAAAGTTATGCGCAGTTGCATAACATGTCCTTTTGTGATATGCATATTCCATTAGTGGTTCAAACTCCTGGTAGTAAATGGCAGACTTCTAGGATAAGTTATGACAATGCAATTCTTGTGGATAGGCTAGTCTTCCTAGCAACATTGATAGGTCTTAAGTCTTCAGATATCAATATCATCTTGGGCATGGACTGGATGTCAGCTCATTACGCCAAGATTGATACCCATTCTAGGAATGTTCGGCTTGCACATCCATCGGATAAGAGAGTTAATGTCTCAACTCGAGTTGCCAAATACCAACTCTATTCCCTCAATGCTAGTCCTCTTCTAGAGCTAGAAAACATTCCGGTAGTCCACCCTTAGAAGAGCTGACTTCCCGGATGTTTTTCCACAAGAACTGCCAGGCATTCCACATGACAGGGATGTGTAGTTTGTGATAGATCTTATTCCAGGAAGTGTCCCAATAGCCAGAAGACCCTATAAGATGGCACCCTTAGAGCTAGCCGAACTTAAGAAACAACTAGATGAGGCCTTGATTAAAGGTTTCATTCATCCTGGCTCTACTCCTTGGGCTTGTCCCGTACTCTTCGTCAAGAAGAAGGATGTAACGGATCAGATGGTTGTAGATTATCGACCAGTTAATCTGGTCACCATAAAGAATAAGTATCCTCTCCCTAGGATCAACAACCTGTATGATCAGCTCGCTGGATCCTCAGTCTTCTCCAAGATGGATTTGAGGTTGGGATACCATCAAATCAAAATCAAGAACGGGAACATTCCAAAAATGGCCTTTGTCACTCGTTATGGCCAATACGAGTATACCGTCATGTCCTTCGGTTTAACCAATGCCCCCAGCCACTTTCTCTCGCCTGATGAATTCGATCTTCATGGAGTACTTGGATAAATTCGTCGTCGTATACCTCGAAGATATTCTCATCTACTCGAAGAACGAACAAGAACATGCTGAGCATCTAAGGCTGGTATTGATGAAACTTTGAGAGCATCGTCTTTATGCCAAGTTCTAAAATGTGAATTTTGGTTGCCAAAAGTGACCTATCTAGGCCACGTAATCTCTGGTAAAGGTATT
Organism: Hordeum vulgare subsp. vulgare; assembly: GCF_904849725.1. Lineage (NCBI taxonomy): Eukaryota > Viridiplantae > Streptophyta > Magnoliopsida > Poales > Poaceae > Hordeum > Hordeum vulgare. Next base: position 74,071,981 of record NC_058520.1, on the reverse strand, counting down.
GCTGTCAATCCCGAGAGAGTTCAAGCCGTCCTTGATTGGACTCAACCTGAATTGGTTAAGCAAGTTAGGAGTTTTCTTGGTCTAGCGAGCTATTGTCACCGCTTTGTCGAGAACTTCTCCAAGGTTGCAAAGCCTCTAACTGAACTCCTCAAGAAAGATAAAAAGTTTGAGCGGACCCCATAGTGTGAGCATAGCTTTCACGAACTGGAAAGATGCCTGACTTCCACACCTGTGTTGGTACCACCATATTTCTCCAAGGACTTTGTTATCTATTGCGATGGCTCGCGAGAAGGATTAGGTTGCATTCTCATGCAGGATTGTCATGTGATTGCATACGCATCTCGACAGTTGCGTCCACATGAGGATAACTATCCCACACATGATGTTGAGCTTGAAGTTGTAGTCCATGCACTAAAAACCGGGCGACATTACCTTCTAGCTAATCGTTGCGAAATTTACACTGATCACCAAAGTCTGAAATATATTTTCACCCAGCCGGATTTGAATCTTGATGACTGTTGTCGCTCTCTAGTTGGTCGCTTCCCAGTCTTTTGCTAGCCTTCACTTGTACTTAGCGGAGTACTACTTGTGCACCCACTTCCATAAACCCAAAAGTTTTTCCATGAGAGTCCACCATACCTACCAATGTGCGGTATCTACCTGTCGTTCCAAGTAAATTTGCATGTGCCATTCTCTAAACCTTCAAGAAATAATCTGTTTTGCTTTCCCGAACTGCTCATGTGGTGACAGGGGGCTATTGGTATCTTCCATGTTAGGCGTGTTATCCTCGGCATGTGTTTATTCACTGTCATTCACGAGAAAGGGGCTGGTAATTGGAATGCCCAATTCCACGCTTAAATCGAAAACATAACTGTAAAACAAGACTCCCCCTGGACTGATGTTAGTATGGACGGTACCCGAGGATTCGGCTAGCCGTGGAGTGTGATTGATTGGTGGTGGGGGAGTTAAAACTTTACTTTTCTGTTTGGGAATAGCATGAATAGCATGGAAGATATTGAGAACTCTTGGTCATTGCATTGACAATGAAAGCATGCCACCCAAAAATATTATCTCTGTTTTCAAAGCTTGAGCTCTGGCACCTCTGCAAATCACTGCTTCCCTCCGCGAAGGGCGTGTCTATTTATTTTCGTGTTGAGTCATCCTCTTCTTATATAAGCACCAATAAGAGAGCACCTGTGTCATTTTTTTATGCTTTGTTTTTGATTGATATTGAGTATGACTATGACTGGATCTTCGTTGCTATGAATTACAATGTTTAGTCAACACTTGATCTTTGAAAGTGCTCTGCATTTATGTTTTGCGGTCTCAGAAAGAGCTAGCGAGATACCACCTATTCATATTGCTTCATGCTTGTTTTGATTGAATTGTTGGTATCTGAAACTCATTATTATTTGCTCGCTAGCTGATTATGCCATTGATATTAATTTACTGTGAGACCTATGTGTCACTTGCTCATGTGGTTAACTTGTGATCTTGGTGAAACTCTGGTTATGAGTTAGACATAGTTGCAACAACAAGATCAAACAGAGTTTGTCAAAGTTTTTCTTTCTCTTTCAATTTGTCAACTGAGTTGCTTGAGGGCAAGCAAGGTTTTAAGCATGGGGGAGTTCATATGTATCCATCGTATCTACTTTCCCAAACTCTTTTGCCCTTGTTTTGGACTCTAATTTGCATGATTTGAATGGAACTAACCCGGACTGTTGCTGTTTTCAGCAGAATTGCCATGGTGTTGTTTTTGTGCAGAAATGAAAGTTCTCGGAACATCCTGAAAGTTTACGGAGAATATTTTTGGAAAATATGAAAAATACCTGCGCAAAGATCCACCGGAGGGGACGGGCTAGTGGGCCACAAGCCCTGACCACGACAACCAAGCTTGTGGGGTCCACGTGGCTTTGCCGCCCCCAAATCCAGCGCTATTTATTCCCTTTTGTCCGGTAAAAAATCAAGAGAGAAGGATTTCATCGCGTTTGCGATACGGAGGCGCCGCCACATCCTGTTCTTCATCTAGAGGGCAGATCTGGAGTCCGTTTTGGGCTCCGGATCAAGGAGATCATCGCCATCATTATCATCAACCTTCTTCCCTCTCCAATTCCATGAAGCTCTTCATCGTTCGTGAGTAATCTATTCGTAGGCTCGCTCGGCGGTGATGAGTAGGATGAGATCTATCATGTAATCGAGTTAGTTTTGACGGGGATTCATCCCTAGTATCCACTATGTTCTGAGATTCATGTTGCTACTACTTTTCCATGCTTAATGCTTGTCACTAGGGCCCGAGTGCCATGATTTCAGATCTGAAATTTTTATGTTGTCACCAATATATGTGTGTTTTCAATCCGATCTTGCAAGTTGTAGTTACCTACTATGTGTTATGACCCGGCAACCCCGGAGTGACAAGAACCGGAACCACTCCCGGTGATGACCATAGTTCGAGCACTTCATGTGTTCACCAAGTGCTAATGCGTTGGTCCAGTTCTTTATTAAAACGAGAACCTTAATATCCCGTAGTATCCATTTGGACCCTGCTGCCACGGGAGGGATGGACAATAGATGTCATGCAAGTTATTTCCCTAAGAACGTATGACTACACACGGAATGCATGCCTACATCACATTGACGAACGGGAGCTAGCCACATATCTCTCCGTGTTATAACTGTTGCATGATGAATGTCATCCAACGAATCGCCGACCCATTGCCTACGAGTTTATCCCACTGCTGTTGTTACTTGTTTTGCTCTGCTGCTGTTACTACTGTTGTTGCTATTGTTACTTGCTGCTACTGTTACTCGCTTTGTCCTGCTGCTGCTGCCACTACTGTTGCTACTACGGTTACTTGCTGTCGCTATTACTTGCTGTTGCTAGTTGCTACTGCTGTCACTACTGCTGTTCCTTGCCACTGTTGTTACTCGTTACACTGCTTCTACCTGCTACAATACTTTTCTGGCACCGTTGTCGGGGAAGAATAGTTCTCCGTCCACGGGCAACTTCTGGCGCCATTGATACAACAGTTAGGAATAGTCTGCCGTCAACAGATCATTTCTGGCACCGTTGCTAGCATACTACTTTGCTACTGATACATTGCTTGCAGATACTAATCTTTCAGGTGTGGTTGAATCTGACGCATTCAGCTGCTAATACTTGAGAATATTATTTCACTTCCCATCGTGTGAACCAACAAATTTGGGTTGAATAGTCTACCCTTGAAAACTGTCGTGATCCCATGCACTGGTGGGCTATTGCAAGACAATTTCTAATTGTTGAGCAACTGGAGGCAGCTCTCTTCTGGCATCGTTGCCATGGAGGCATCAAGTCAGGAATAGTTGCATGTCAACATTGACAGGCATGTATCCTTCTTAACTGTTGTGTCTCTCCCTACGGGGAAATGTGATGCGGTGTAATGGACTCCTTGTAGCTTGCTACGACTTGTCTACACACGCTGATGACCGACACCTGCTTTGTTGGGTTATTTATGCCTGTCTCTGTACAGTTGTGCCACTTGGGTTGATGACGAGTTATGTCGACCCAGGTTCTTTGACCATGGAATGCTAGCGATAGAATTGCATACGTGAGTGAAAATACGCAAATGGTCCCGACTAAGGGAAGGTGGCAGCCGTGGTGTTAACCATGCGTGAGACCACAAAGTGATGCGATGTGTTAGAGTTTGGATTCCTATGGCTTAGGATTGGGGTCCCGACAGTGTTGGTATCAGAGCCTGGCTGACTGCAGGATTACCAAGCCAAACTGGTTGAAGTCGAGTCTAGTAATGCTTTAGTTATATATAGGGGAATTGTTTGTGGAAGGGAACATAAGGCTCTTGCTTCTCTTGTCAAGTCATTCTATTCTGCTCACCCTCGTCTTTTCTACGGGGATTAAGAACTAGGCTTCTTATCTATCTCTCAGGATCGCGTGTTACTACTCTATAGAACGTAGAAAGTGGTTCGAGAGACAATCCGAGTTTTTTTAGTTGCTTTGAGGAAAAATAAATATTTGTTGACCATGGAACCTTGAACTTGACAGTTGAGTGGTTATGCTATCCCATCTTTTGTAGGATGTCTCAAATTTTTTTTGAGCATTTCCAGCCACTATGCTGTCTGATTTTTACTAGAGCTCTAATGCCTCTGCATTATTCTCTATTTCAGATACCTCCTCGTCCTTCTCGTCAGGTGGTCCGTTTGACTAGGTGCATCGATGTACCGGGTCACACGGCCATGTTGGTCAGGATGATGTCAGTATCCGGTTACCGCTGGTACCAAGAGTATAAAGTGGAGGAGCAGTACTGGCATTTTAACCTGAGAAAGTATATGTATACTGTTAGGGTATATCCAGATTACCCTAGAGCCGAGGAGCCAATCCATTGGTCTTATGGATTGGGAGTTACCGTTGACATGGCGGTCCAGGATGCCACCTATTCAATGTTGGCCATCATGAGAGCAAGACATGCATTGCTGCACAATTCAGAGTTCTATTATATTCCAGCTTCTCAGCCAGGAGAAGAAGGTTATCTCAGTGGAGTTTACTTTGATTCTTCTTTGGAGGACCTGTTGCTACAGGCTACCACCCAGATGTTAGAGAATAGAGACCGAGATGCTCGTGCTCTTCGCATGGAGATTTATGCTACTCGTGCCCGTCTGTGGACAGCTCTGACACAGCTGGCACCTGTCGTTTAGACAGGCTATGGAGACATGGAGATGTTGAACCCAGTTAGGACTCATTTGCCAGCTCATGTTGATTGGCCTGCTATCGGAGGTGTCACCCCTCTTCGTGGACATCTGTTGCCACCGGTCAGGGGACCGAGGCCACATCTGTGTCCTTATGGTTTCCAGGGATCTCAGGCTAGGGTGTTTCCTAATCCTCAGGTTCAGCTCCCAGGTCACGGGGGAAACCTGTATGAGATGTTCTATGCGGATGCTTGAGTTCGTGAGTGGAACAGTAGTATTGTAACAGTTATATTTCCATAGTCCTGTGTGCCTTGTCGAATATGACTAGGTTGTGAGATGAGTTCCAGAGGCATAGATAAATAATTTATAGGAAGCTTGAAAAGCCTTTGATGAGTAGTATCATCTTTTCAGTAGTTTGCTTTTCAGTTTGAGTTTGTACTGAACTATGTTATGGTGTGTATGAACCATGGTGTATATATAGCAGTTTGCTTGTTGCCTTATTGTTCGGATGTGCATTTCCACATCCCGTATTGTTGAGTGCATTTCTTAATTCCTTAACTAGAATTGATGTTGATCTAGTCTAAGCTGTGAGATGTTTGTCATGATGGTGTTCACCAGGCTCAACCGTGCTCCTGCCCATGAGCACGGAGAGGGTAGTCAAGCAGCTCAGGAGAACGTGCCTCACCCGCCTTCTCTGGCGGAGGTTATGCTGGAGGCAGAAAGGAATAAGAGAGAAACCAACCGTCTGTTAGAGAGTATTGAGCAGAATACGGCTTGTGAGCCGCGAAATGACTCAGTGACCCTCAATGACTTTGTGAAGCTCAATCCACCCAAGTTTCATCATTCCGTCGATCCTCTCGACATTGATGATTGGTTGTGCAGTATATCACGCAAGATACATTCTGCCAATGTTGCTGAGGTTGATAAGGTGACATTTGCTGCTTACTTTCTGGAAGGCCCCGCCAATCTGTGGTGGGAGAATTATGAAGCTATGCGTCCTGCTAGACCAGAAGCCACCTAGGCTGATTTAAGCGCAACTTTCCATGTGCATCACATTCCAGAAGGGTTAATGGGTCGTAAGAGAGAGGAGTTCTATGCATTCACTCAAAGGAAGCTGACTGTAGATGCATACAGGCGTGAGTTTGGAAACCTCACCCGCTATGCAAGTGAAGAGGTGTCAACTGACGCCAAGAATCAAGCAAGGTTCCACAAGGGACTGAGCTCTGAACTTTATTGTGATCTTCACCTTCATGAATGTACGAGCTTCCAAGCTCTTGTCAACAAGGCGATCAGTGCTGAGACTGGTCATACTGACTATGAAGCAATGAAGAAGCACTCTCAGACTCTGGCTCCTCATCCGATTTAGCGTTTGAGAAGCAACAGGTGTGGGTCCTGAATAGTTCTCTGCTGCCAAGATACACTCCGAGGCCATCCTATGTGTCGCCTCACGCAAATCAGACCAACCCTCCAACCGAAGACCTACGGTGGTCCAGCTACCAATGCTGCACCACGTGCCAATCAAGTGATTTGTTACAACTATGGAGAACGAGGTCACTATTCATGTGAGTGTCCTCAGAATAACGCTGCCAAGAAACCTGGAAATTCAGTTGGGCGTGCCAAGCCGGGAAAAACATTTTATGTGAAACCAACTCCTGTGGGTGGCCGCGTGAACTATGTTTTAGCAGAACAAGCTGCAGAGGATCCCAACGTCATTCTGGGTACTCTCCTTGTTAATCGTCACCCAGCGTCTGTTCTTTTTGATACTGGGTCATCTCATTCCTTCATTTCTGAAAGTTATGCGCAGTTGCATAACATGTCCTTTTGTGATATGCATATTCCATTAGTGGTTCAAACTCCTGGTAGTAAATGGCAGACTTCTAGGATAAGTTATGACAATGCAATTCTTGTGGATAGGCTAGTCTTCCTAGCAACATTGATAGGTCTTAAGTCTTCAGATATCAATATCATCTTGGGCATGGACTGGATGTCAGCTCATTACGCCAAGATTGATACCCATTCTAGGAATGTTCGGCTTGCACATCCATCGGATAAGAGAGTTAATGTCTCAACTCGAGTTGCCAAATACCAACTCTATTCCCTCAATGCTAGTCCTCTTCTAGAGCTAGAAAACATTCCGGTAGTCCACCCTTAGAAGAGCTGACTTCCCGGATGTTTTTCCACAAGAACTGCCAGGCATTCCACATGACAGGGATGTGTAGTTTGTGATAGATCTTATTCCAGGAAGTGTCCCAATAGCCAGAAGACCCTATAAGATGGCACCCTTAGAGCTAGCCGAACTTAAGAAACAACTAGATGAGGCCTTGATTAAAGGTTTCATTCATCCTGGCTCTACTCCTTGGGCTTGTCCCGTACTCTTCGTCAAGAAGAAGGATGTAACGGATCAGATGGTTGTAGATTATCGACCAGTTAATCTGGTCACCATAAAGAATAAGTATCCTCTCCCTAGGATCAACAACCTGTATGATCAGCTCGCTGGATCCTCAGTCTTCTCCAAGATGGATTTGAGGTTGGGATACCATCAAATCAAAATCAAGAACGGGAACATTCCAAAAATGGCCTTTGTCACTCGTTATGGCCAATACGAGTATACCGTCATGTCCTTCGGTTTAACCAATGCCCCCAGCCACTTTCTCTCGCCTGATGAATTCGATCTTCATGGAGTACTTGGATAAATTCGTCGTCGTATACCTCGAAGATATTCTCATCTACTCGAAGAACGAACAAGAACATGCTGAGCATCTAAGGCTGGTATTGATGAAACTTTGAGAGCATCGTCTTTATGCCAAGTTCTAAAATGTGAATTTTGGTTGCCAAAAGTGACCTATCTAGGCCACGTAGTCTCTGGTAAAGGTATTGCTGTCAATCCCGAAAGAGTTCAAGCCGTCCTTGATTGGACTCAACCTGAATTGGTTAAGCAAGTTAGGAGTTTTCTTGGTCTAGCGAGCTATTGTCACCGCTTTGTCGAGAACTTCTCCAAGGTTGCAAAGCCTCTAACTGAACTCCTCAAGAAAGATAAAAAGTTTGAGCGGACCCCATAGTGTGAGCATAGCTTTCACGAACTGGAAAGATGCCTGACTTCCACACCTGTGTTGGTACCACCATATTTCTCCAAGGACTTTGTTATCTATTGCGATGGCTCGCGAGAAGGATTAGGTTGCATTCTCATGCAGGATTGTCATGTGATTGCATACGCATCTCGACAGTTGCGTCCACATGAGGATAACTATCCCACAGATGATGTTGAGCTTGAAGTTGTAGTCCATGCACTAAAAACCGGGCGACATTACCTTCTAGCTAATCGTTGCGAAATTTACACTGATCACCAAAGTCTGAAATATATTTTCACCCAGCCGGATTTGAATCTCAGGCAAAGATGGTGGGTCGAGTTGATTATAGATTATGACTTAGGGATAACTTACACTCCGGGAAAAACCAATGTAATGGCTGATGCACTAAGTCGTAAGTCTTATTGTAACCATCTGATGTTACAACAAAGTCAACCACATCCCTATGAGGAATTTCGGAAGTTGAACCTCCACATTGTTCCTCAAGGATTCCTTTCCACCTTGGTGGCGAAACCTAATCTTAGGGATCAAATCATAGCTGGCCAAAAGCGTGATAAGGGTATATCACGGATCAAGGAGAATATTACTAGAGGAAATGCTAAAGAATTCTCTATGTATGATCGAGGTGTTGTGTTCTTTCAGAACCGTTTAGTGGTTCCTAAGAATCAATATCTACGGTAGCTGATCCTTAAGGACGCTCATGAATCTCCTCTCATGATTCATCCTGGTAGTACTAAGATGTATCAGGACCTATGCCAGAGGTTCTGGTGGACTAGGATGAAGAGAGAAATTGCTCAGTTTGTTGCCAACTGCGACGTTTGTTGTTGAGTTAAAGCAGAACATCAAAGGCCTGCTGGCACCCTTCAACCTTTAGCTATTCCTGAATGGAAATGGGATAAAGTTAGTATGGATTTCAACACCGTATTTCCTAGGACCAAGAAAGGGAATAATGCTATCTTTGTGGACATTGCCCGTCTTTCCAAAGTAGCTCATTTCCTTCCAGTTCGTGAGAGTATAACCGCTAGCCAGCTAGCAGAGTTATATATTTCTCGAATAGTGTCTCTTCATGGTGTTCCTTTGGAGATTAACTCAGACCGTGGAAGTATATTTACTTCTCGTTTCTGGGAAAGTTTTCAAAATGCCATGGGGACCCATCTCTCCTTTAGCACTGCTTTCCATCCTTAGTCAAGTGGTCAAGTAGAACGAGTCAATCAAATCCTAGAAGTTATGCTTCGAGCTTGTGTTATATTGTTCGGCATGAATTGGGAGAAGTGTCTTCCATTCGCCGAATTTGCTTATAACAATAGTTATCAATCAAGCTTGGGCAAAGCTCCTTTTGAAGTTCTCTATAGACGAAGATGTCGAACACCTCTTAACTGGTCAGAAACCGGGGAGAGGCAACTCTTTGGTCCACATATGATCCAGGAGGCAGAAGAGCAAGTTCGCATTATTCGTGAAAAGTTGAAAACAACCCAATCTCGTCAAAAGAGCCAATATGATCGTCATCATAAGGATGTGACCTTTGGAGTTGACGAGAAGGCTTACCTTCGGGTCACACCTCTGAAGGGTACCCATTTATTCGGTATCAGAGGCAAATTGGCTCCTCGTTACATTGGTCCTTTTCGCATTCTTGCCAAACGAGGAGAAGTTTCCTACCAATTGGAACTTCCTCCGCATCTTTCCAAGGTTCATGATTTATTCCACGTCTCGCAACTCAGGCGTTGCTTCTCGGATCCTATGTAACGACTAAGATGCGGTCCTTTCTGATTTGGGGAACGAGGCCCCGAATTGGAAAGAATCTCATCTAAGCGTTTCGCAAGCACGGTAACATAGCACATACATAATAATAGAAGAATGACAATAAGGGGTTCAACTGCCATCTCATAAATATATCAGAGTTACATCACGCATCCAAACAAGGTAGTTCCGCTACGGACTACAAAACATGACAACTGACTATGCTACCCTGCAAGCTTGCACATGATCACGACCACGCCTCAGTCTTCTGGATAGTTCATGTACAGGAGGTCATTCTCTTCATCGTACTGCCTCGCCAGTTGCGTGCCATCGGTATCACCTATCTCGGGGGTACCTGAACCTGTTGGTGTTGTGAAGGAATCTGTGAGCCACGGGGACTCAGCAATCTATGACCTCGGTGCCAGAACTAGTCAAGTTTTTAGGTTGGAAAGGTGGAGTGTTTAGGTTGCAGCATCCTAAGCGTATATGGTGGCTAACTTACGTAGAACATGTATGAATGTGGTCTATACTAGCGATCGATGATTATTTGATCACTAAGTGATCCTGAACACCTACTTACGTCAATCATAACCCCACCGTGTTCCCGATCGAAGAGTGGTCTTCGAAGGGGACAGTCACGGTTACGCACACAGTTGGCAATTTTATTAGAATTATGTTTAAGTTGTCTATAACCCGATGTTAACAAATATTCCAAGTTTCCACATAACCACGGGCACGACTTTCCAAAATATTAAACCCTGCAGGGGTGCTCCAACTAGTCCATCACAAACGTACACGGGCTGCAAAGTAATCCTCTATCACAAATCTCGTGATCTCGTTGGATTCCTTAGAGGAAAACCTCAACTCTGGGGAGAACCAAACCTTCACCGGAATTCCTATACACAAGATATATTGCTAAGGTAAGACAAGACTAGCAGGACCTCCCGGTGTGTCGACGACCCTGATAAGAGCCGCGTATCTCAGTCTCAGGACAACACCGTCTATGCATAGTGGACAAATACCAAACCTCAAGTTTCCTCGAGGTGGTATTGTCGACTGCTAGGTGGGTGGACCAACACTCATGAGGAGCACTGGCCCGTGTTGTTGATTAAAATCCTCGGGGTAGCTATTCTCTATGCAGATTATTATTAAGTGATTAGCAGATTAAAACCAATGTTGGGTCCTGCCGGACAAGTCTTAACACTATGCGATTTATCGAGGGGGTCCCCATAACAACCCCGAACGTGTTAGGAGCGATCATTATGGAATCAAACACCGGTAGCCGGTAACTATGGCGGCAATAACGGAATAAAACACCCGGCAAAAGGCTTGGCCTTCCTTTAGTTACCAAGTATATAGGTGCATTAATTAAATAACAGATTTAGCATAATGATATCAAGCTCATGTTATCACATGAGACAAAGCACGTGCAACTAGCAACGCTAACATTAGAAGCTTAGCAAAGCCTACTTAGCCATTCAAGATTTGCTAGGAAGGGATAAGTGTTTGGTTTCATGGCAATATCAGGAGGCAATTATTTCAGTGGTAGGCAGCGAGCATATGATGGAAGAATCATAATCTAGCATAACAAGTCTAGAGATGGAATCAAGGTGATATCATCTTGCTTGTGATATCCTCAGCTTGAACTGCTCTTGTTCGTCCTGCACGTACTCTCCCGAATCCATGTACTCGTTCTCCGATCCCAGTGCTACCCAACATAAAAATAGCATCCAATGAACAACAGCACCTCAAGATGCAATAAGCACATGATGCATGAGAGTAAAATGAACATGCATCTCTATTTCTATCACCAGCACAAGCATGAGAAGTAAATGCAAGTTCCTGGAAAGAAATGCACCCTAATCTATCTTGACATGCATGAGAATGACATTATCAGATGCGTCACGTGAAAACGATGCAAAAGCATATAAAGAACTTTACAAATGGAGCTGCGGATCAACGAGAAACAACGAAACAAGAAATGAAGTGTTACGTGTCAAATTCATCACTACACACACCAATGGCATAACTCTGGTATTTCTAGGTTGCCAAGACATAAAACAAACCAACATGGATGGGGTGGTTCAAAGAATAACACCACACCATCATCTATGCACTCACAATCATCAAAACACCAAAACTACACAATCTGCCATAAACAGCATCATAGCACTTTGAGAGCTACATGCAAAGCACCTACAGCCACCCAAATATGCCAAATAAGATATGTGGCAGAAGCTATCCAAGAGTACTACAAGCACAAGCAAAAAGATAATGCAAAGGAGTTGCACATAGAAAGTTACACACCTGCTAACTTGGCCAAACATATCAGATTTCAGGGACTTTGTGAAAATTCCGGATTCTCACTAGCTGTTTATGCTCTGAAGCATTTTGACAGCACCCAAAATAATATCTACAGGACTCCAAATGGAATGAAAATTTATAGGGTGCTAGACAAACACAAAAGCTACAACTTTCCAGTTGAAAGCAAAGGCTGAATCACAACACATGGATCCCTACAAGCACAACAACAGGAGAAGAAAATATAAGCAGATTCTCAGACTTAGTGAAAATCACCGATTTTCACTAATCTGGAATTTCAGCCACATGCCTACTTTGACTAAGCACCACTTGCACAAATGAGATACTAAGCATGAAACAAAACCAACATGGGGTAGAGGGGGTCACCCTCTAATGCCACAACAAGGAACCAACCTCTTGTGCATAGCACATCTCATGGAACCAAGCTCCAAACATAGAACAAATCTGAAATATGTCATCTCCACAAAGTGTTCCAATGGCAAAACTGACTTCACCAATGGATTCCTGGGATTATTTTAACCCAAAAACATATATAATACCTATGCACTTGTATAGAACAAATGGGCACAAACTAGAAAAGAAATCTTGCATAGAATCACATATAGTGAATAGTGCATCATCACATGTGCTATTCACTAGATCTAGACCTATAAAAGCTCTTGTACAATCTCAGAAGTTCAATGGTGCACATATGGGGTAGACCTCATGCTCTTGTGCCTTAGCACACCACCACACCATCACATGAGACAAGCACAACAAAATAAAAACACCTACACAAGCTAAATAGATGTCACTACTAACTTAACTCACATAAGCACTTCTACCCTACACATGTCGTCTTGCACATGTGCTCATCAAGTCATGTCTTGCCATGACATGGTTGAGACATACACACATGAGCACACACACACTCACATAACAATCACTTGCACTACAAGGAAACACCACCTTAGTGCCATACACCCACAAGGTGCACTCACACACATGAATCTACACATGCATACATGCAATCCATCTACACATGCATAGCTACCAAGAACATATCTACACACATGCTCACAATACCAAGTAAACCTACACACCCACACAAGCCTACATCATCATGTATTCACAAACTACCAAAATCACTATGCACCACATGTTGTTTTTGAGAGGAGGAAAAATACCCTCATGGTGTGAAGCACACCACATCATCAAACATATCTAGGCAAAGGGAAATCAGCACAAGGAAAAAATAAATACACAGCAAAAAAATGAGGGGGAGAGGGATTGAACCCTGCACCCCCTGCTACACAACCAGCAACTCTACCACTCTGCTAGAGGTCAAGTTCACGATAGAACAGAGGAGATAGGAGGAAAACTCATCTGCTGCGCTAAGCTACTGTACTAACAAATAAAATGCAAAAAGGGGGTGCTCTCTCTGGGACTCGAATCCAACACTTGTACCACAACAACGCACTGCACCTACCACCACGCTACGGAGAGAGTCTTGACAGAACAGGGAACTGATGCAAGGTGAACTATCACGAGCACATAGTGCTCTGCTCCACACGCGGAGTCGCCAGCGACAGGGAATCAACACCGGAGCTATATCTACCCTACTATGCTGTTTCTACAAGGGGGAACCACAACGTCTTCGGCGCTGGTACTACGAGGGAGAGCCGCTGCTGCTCCATCATCTACCGAACACACCACCGAAGCACACAGCGACAAACATCCATCGACTCCTCTCGGAACAGAGGTGAACCGACGAGCTCAAGCCGATTTATACGAGGGGGAAGGAGGGAGGAGAGGCTGCTCACCTAGGGAAGGAAGAGGGGGCGCCGATCGGAAGAGGAGGCAGGCTGGAGAGGAAGTAGACGATCTGCAGAAGAGAGCCTGCTGTAGACCGAAGCAGGGGAAGGAGACATCGGGTGCACGACGATGGCGAGCTCCTGCCCGTCGGTGAGGTCGCTCCTCGACCTCAGCGAAGGCGGGAATGGAGCGCAGGGTGCATCCCTGATCCCCTGGACATGGCGGCGGCGCCGGAAGACGACGGGAGCGGGGTAGACGCCGGCGGGGTCCTTCTCTCTCTCTCTCTGCTAGATGCTGCAGAACCTACTTTGGGGGGAGAAAGAGAGATGGGGAAGGAGTGGCCGCGGCGGATGGGAAGAGGAGGAACCCTAGGGAAGAGGGGGGCACGAACGCCAACGCATTTATGGGGGGCCTCGACGTTTGAGCCCTAACGGCGGCTCTCTCTCTCTCTCTTCGGAGCAGGACGGAAAGCAGGCATGGGGTGGAACGGCGTCAGGTAGGAGGAGGGAGGTCGTGCGCCTGGCTGCCGCGCGGGGAGAGGGGAGATGGACCGCCAGGGGGAGGGAGCCCACCTGTGGCGCCATATAATAAGAAATAACTCCTAGGGGTTTTTTCCCATTGCAAAAAAACCATAGAAGAAAAGAAATCACAGCCAAATCTAAAGATGCTAAAAATAAAACTAACACACCCGTGATCATGGAAAAATATGACATATTTGAATAAAATATAAAATGAATATTTGGAGCAACTAAATATTTACAAAAAAGAATTATAGGGTCTGTTCTGTAATTGTTTGCACCGTTTAAAACACCTATTCAAAACAACAAAACCACATCTCCAATTCACCACAAAACAATGCTAACACATGGGCATTTTTAAAACAAGGAAGAGACAAGAATATTTGACTTGAGATAAACTAGAGAAGGGAAAGTTTTATAAACCTAGAGCAACCACATAGTGCTACTAGTTGTTGCACCACTCCACTTATCAACACATATCACACCACATCAGCACATCAACACATAAGCTCACAAGGTAATAACACAAGACATGGTATGAATGCATGCAAAAGAAAATAAAACAAGGGAGGCATCGCATGAAATCAGAAGCATAGGATAACTCTCATATCATGACAAGGTGGACCCACATGGGGAAGGTTCCAAAAAGGGAAAGATACACTCTTGGGGCATTACATCCTATCCGAGAAGTGGACCATGAAACGCTTGATCTCCAAGATAACCTTTCATACCGAGAATACCCTGTTCGTATTCTTGATCAAGCTGAGCATACCACTCGACGTCGAAACGTCAAGTTTGTAAAAGTTCAATGGTCAAATCATTCTGAAAAAGAAGCAACTTGGGAAAGGGAGGACCGTCTCCGACTTGAGTATCCCGCGCTCTTCCCGACGACTTCCAAATCTTGGGCCGAGATTATTTTGAGTGGGGGTGAGTTGTCACATCCTTAGAATTACTACTTGGTGTTAGTTGATTGTGCCTCATATTTTATTTTTGCACTAAAAATGAAATATGTATTTAAAGAAACCCTAGCACCTCACCTTAATCAAACCAGTTCAAATGATGTGAAATTTCAATGAGCCCAAAATGGTGTTCAAAAATGTTCATCTTTTCTGTTAAATATTGAAAACAATATTTCACGGATAATTAATACTTTCCAAACAATGTTGGCATTTAAAAAAATTCATGAAAGTCACTCAAAATAGCCAAAATAAATAGCTATAACTATTTATGTTATTATAAAATGTTGAGTTATTTTGTGGAGCTTGGAAATATTCCAAATAAAAACCCAAAAATATATTCAATATTTTAGGGAATAGTTTGGAGCCAAAAATAAATAAAACAAATGTCAGAAACATAAAACAGAAAAGAAATAAAATGAAAATGAGGGGAGGAGCTTACGTGTCGCTTAGGCCCAGCCCAAGTCCCCTCATGTGTCGTCTTCCTCCTTCGCCGGTCACCAAGCAGGAGGTGGCCACCGCTCTCTCATGCAGCAGCACGCAATTGCGTTCCTGCTAGCCCTCTTCCTCGCGCTGGCATCGCGGATAAGCTCCCCGAAGCCATTCCCATTCTCTCCTCCTTGCGATTCGCTCTCTTCCTCCTCCCCCTCTCTGTCCCCATGGCCGGTGCTCGAGCTCGTCGTCGCCAGCCCGCTCCAGCCGTCCATCCCTACCTTTGAGCTGTGCAGAAGCTCCGTTGTTACGTCCCGAAGCTCCCCAGCAAGACACACGATGCCGAGAGCTCCCAAAATGCCAGATCGCTGTCGTCTTCAACCTTCGGCCACCAAGCTCGCCGCCGTCGATTCGTCGTCTCTAGGCCGTCCTCGAGCTAGCTCTGGTCGCCTCTGCCCTCTCTGTAAGCTGAGGAACCCATTCCCGTGCTTTTCCCCCTCGTTCCCGAGCTGTAGCCCTCAATTCCATGAGAGCTCGACGACATCCGCCGCAGGAGATCGTCGCCGGTGACGCTCTGGTGAACGGATGGTCCTTCTGAGCCAAGCCCCGCGCGCTTTGAGCCTCGTAGCAATGACCCCAACGAGTCCCGAGCTCCGGCAGCCGCTGATCTCATCGCCGTCGTTGATTTCGGCCACACCAGCCCCTGGGTGGTCGTTCAAATGAGCCACTCCACCATCCATTTGGTCGGGGGAGACGGGTTTTCGATGCGCTCCGCCGTACCTGTGGTCGCCGGTGGCTCGCTGCCGGTGAGATCGACCTCACCGCCAGTGGAATCAGTTCCTCTCAGTCAGTGATAGGTGGGGCCAGCCCCTAAATAAATAAGTTTAACAAAACCAAAAATAGTTAAATTATTAATCATGAAATAGTCACTGACATGTGGGCCAGCCAGTGCTAATTAGTTAATTAACTTAATTCTAATTTGTTTTAAGCGAGAGACACTGACCAGTGGGCCCCACTGGTCAGGTTTGACTTGCAACGGCTAGTCAGCCCAGCTGATGCAGGGCTGATGTCATGCTGGCACAATAAATAGAATTATGTAATAAAATCAATTCCAGAAATAATTGAAAACTTCTAAAATTCATAGAAATTAAACTGTAACTTAGATCAAAATAATTTATATATGAAAATTGATCAAAAGAATCCAAGGAATTCAATGGTGCTATTTTCATGCATGACAAAACAAGTTATACCTAAGCATCAGGTCAAATCAATTAAAAGGGTATTGGAAAAATACCTAATTTGAAGTGATATTTGAACTTTAATTCAAATCATCTTCAATTAAAGAGATGGTAGCTACATTAGCCATGTCACATTTCGTTTCCATGCCACGATCACGCATCATATTGTCGCACTTGAGTGGTATTAATCGTTGCTATTTATTTCGGTAGGCCCTACCCCACCGGATACATCTGAATGTCCGACCGAAGGATTATATTCCCCTACTGAGCAACAAGGCAAGCACCCCTTTTGACCATACTGATAAATTCCCATGTTCTCACTTATGCTCTCATTTATTGCATTAAGACACATCGTGATAAATGCTTTTACCTCGCTAGTTGAACCTATTTCCTTTGCATGACTCGCCCTTGTCAAATAAATAGCTAAACCTTGCAACCTAGAATACCTGGAAGATACTTGTGCCATGATGTGCTTACCTGCTATGCTTTCTATGCTTAGAGTTGTGTCACGCATGTTTCATCTGGATGATGGACTGTAGTGAATAAATGTGTTCTCGTGACAATGGTTAAATGTTGAACCTGATTTGGTAAAGGTACCGATGAGAGGCTGTGTAGGAGTACATGGCTTGTTTTCTCATTGGAACCGTTCTTAGGAACTGAGTTCCATGTATGTAATCCAAGACTAGCTACTACCACAAGATCGGAGCTGAAATATGACCCCGCTCGGCTTATTAATCGCCTAGTACTTTGTCCAGGAGTTGCCAGTAGTTTCTGGTGTTCGTTGTCATGCTAGAGGCCGTGCATAGTGCTGACCTTAGAGGTGGGCTATGATGCGGTAGGCAGTGGCACGGTGAACCAAGTGGCACCCGGATGGTGGGCTTGGGAACCATGCGCATATCGTTTGAGGCCGTAGCGGAAACTTCGGTCGGACTTCCGTGCGGGTTCACTCTCAAATAGGTGATAAACCTGGACTAGGTATTAGCGTGGTTAGCGGTCGTGGCCGACTCCCTCACTGGGCTTCCGCTTGAAGATTACCGAGGTGCGTAAAGTGCACATGGCGATAAATGGCGAGAGCGTGTTTGAAGAAGTACACCCCTACAGGGTTATGATCTATTCGAATATCCGCGTCCGCGGATATGGACTACTTGGAAACATATATTGTTCATAGATACCTT
Organism: Hordeum vulgare subsp. vulgare; assembly: GCF_904849725.1. Classification (NCBI taxonomy): domain Eukaryota; kingdom Viridiplantae; phylum Streptophyta; class Magnoliopsida; order Poales; family Poaceae; genus Hordeum; species Hordeum vulgare. Next base: position 74,054,046 of record NC_058520.1, on the reverse strand, counting down.
TAATGGTTACTCGCAAAAGTATCAATATAAGTGTGTGTGTCATGAACGACATTCTCGTAGGGAAACGAGAAAGAATCCATGATAGGGTATTGTTGTGGAGGTAGTGGACTCGTGTACGACTAATCAAAACTTTTTCAAAATAATTGAAGTCTTAGTATAGATAAGCCAAGAGTCAAAGCTGGCTTGCTGCATGAAACCCCACAACCCCCTTTGTTGATACTTGTGCATGAGTAGATAGATCCGATTAAAGTCTTCCTGAATACTTTTGTACTCATGTTTTCTTAATTAATGTTGCAGAAGACACCCATGAGCCATCAGGTGGGTTCTACCTAGACGTCGATGATGACGAGTAGCTGGTGTCCCAGCTACGACCTGGCCCCTTTCAGAAGGGATCTGTAGATAGTCAGGCTTTATGCCTTTTCCTTTCATCTGTCTGTACTCAAACAACTTTAATGCTTCTGCATGGCTTGTATGACTTTATTTGTACGACTTGAGTGTCGGTTCATGTGACCCCTACCTGTATGAACTTATAATGCAAGGCTCTTTCGAGTCTTCTAAATAAATGTTGTGATGTTGTATGGTTATGTTGTGATACCATTGTTGTATCTTTGCTTATTGAGTATGTCATGAGTACGTGTGATTTGATGTGATATGTATGGGGTTCGACACCTAGTTGTGTGCCTTTAGTATCCCTCTTTACAGAGAAATGCCCCTCTGTGCTTCCACTGAGCCTTGGTAGCTCACTACTCCTCCGGACACATTGGTTGACCGGCATGTATCCTTCTTAGCTATTGTGTTTGTCCCGACACGGAAATGTCACGCGGTGTAATGGAGTCCTTGTAGCTTGCTACGACTCGTCTACACACGCTGATGACCGACACTTGCTTTGCTGGGTTATGTATGCCCGTCTCTGTACAGTTGTGCCACTTGGGTTGATGACTAGTTATGTTGACCCGGGTTCTTTGACATCGGAATGCTAGCGATACAATTGCATACATGAGTCGAAAGACGCAAACGGTCCCGGCTAAGGTAAGGTGGCAGCCGTGGGGTTAACCGTGTGTGAGACCCCAAAGTGATGCGATGTGTTACAAGCTGGATTCCTATGGCTTAGGATCGGGGTCCCGACATAAATTTACTTAAGACACATATAAGCTTGATATATGTATACATTGATAACTAGATCATTGGTGTACTAGCTCAATTCGCAAAGTGTTCATATTTATGGCTTAGGTATAGAATACAAGTGATTTGTTATATGATTTAAAACATTACTCTTTGCTACTTTCGTAATCAGCATAATGGTCTTTTTTTACATATTATTGAAGCTTCCTAAACAACACATGTGGCTGTAGATACAAATAGATACCTCTTGTTCATTGGCTGGTGGCAGTGGCGGCGCATCAAGGTGCAAGGCCGCGGCATCCTGTTCATAATACCAGTAAGGAAGAGCGTGTAATATTTTTTATGCTCCATGTCGTAGGTGAGATGTCACCTCTTCCCACATGTTCCTGCTAATTATCAAGTGATAATCTCCAAGTGTAAGGAATCATCATAGCACTTTCCAAAGATGGAAGTGGTAAGTATGGAGTGTCAAAGTCACAAGGAACTAAAGGTAAGATCAATATTCTCTCAAGTCCTATCTGCCACCGACACGACTCTACATACACCGAACATTTGCTTCTATCTAGTAACAAGAAATAAAACTGTGTTGTGGGTATGAAGAGGATAGCTTTGCATGATATTGGAGAACTAAAATAAAAAAATAGTTGCTGCACTAAAAGAGTTAGAAATATTACAATATATTACACATAGAGAGTGTTAAATAATGATGGTATGGAGTGCGGAATCATCCTATCCAATTGATAACAAGATCGGTAATGCTTCTTGCAATTTTATATGAGGGAGAGGCATGAGCTAACATACTTACCATACTTGAATCATATGAACTTATTAATGCACGCAACTACTATAGATCATTAAGGTAAACCCAACCATAGCATTAAATATCAAGCCCCATTTACTCCCATATGAAAAAAACTCCCTTACTCGGGTGTAAGCTTCTATCACTCTAGCCACCCACTATTAGTGAATCATGAACATATTGCAAACCCTACAGCGAGAATTCCCTCAAATGTGCACTACACGAAGGGTACCATAGGACAAGACCAAAATAAAACAAGAACTCAAATCAACCAAGATCATCCATCAACCCAGAGGACAACATAAATCTACTCAAACATCATAGGATGGCAACACATCATTGATTAATAATATGTGGCATGAAATACCATGTTTAAGTAGGGGATCATAGTGGGGTGCAGGATAGTGGACCATCATAGCTAGATGAAGACGATCATCGCGGTGATGGTTCCTCCAGTGACACTCCGGCGCCGCCGGATGAGAGGGGGAGAGAGTCTCTCCCTTAGGCTTCCTCCTCCATATCATCTCCCCATATAGGAAGAGGTTCTACCTCTGTTCCATGGACTCCATGGCACCCGTAGGGGCAAGATCCCCGCCCCCCCCCCCCGAGATTGGATCTCTCTCTCTCTCTCTATTTGTCTCCTGTTTTCGCTCCTATTTTTGGTCCTTCACCATTTCTTAAATACCGGGATATTCGTAACTCCGATCGGGTTGAAACTTTGGGGGGACTTTTATAGTGAAAATATCTTTCTTGCATTAGAAGGAGAGCCTCACTGATTTAAGGGTTGGCCACAAGCTATGGAGGCGTGACCCAACCCCTTGGCTATACCCTCTTGGCTTGTGGGGCCCTCGGGTACCGTCTTGTGTTGATTACAATTGCCAAAATTCACATATGTTCCAAAAAATCTCCATAAATTTTTATCACGTTTGGAATCTGTTTGATATGGTTTTCTATGAACAAAAACACATAAAAATAGGAACTGGTACTTGGCACTGGGTAAGTAAGTTAGTCCCAAAAATAATATAAAATGTTGCCAAGAGTGTATGATAGTTGTAGAATATTGGCATGAATACCTCATAAATTATCGATATGTTGGCGAAGTATCAGCTTCCCGAAGCATAATTCCTGCTCGTCATCGACTAGGTAAATGATAAAAGAAATAATTTATGAAGTGTGAATGCTAGCATAGTATATAATTTTGACCAATGTTACTTACAATCACTTTTTCTAGCATCATAAAAAAGTCTTCTCTCATAGAACTTCTCAAGATCATGTAACTAGCTATTCAAATGTTAGAGTATAGACCATACACTTTCTTGAAATCTAGCAAACTATATTTTCAGTCCTCAAACAATTACAATTCATCTTATTTTCAGGAAGGGTCTATGTAAGAGATTTGATTTAAAAATTACACATACTCAACTATCATTTATTCTTGCATGACTGGTGACATTCAAGGCATATTTCTAGAACAAGCAGTTTCAATCAAACACATAGGAAGATAGGGGCTTAAAGTTTCGTCTCCCAACATACTTATCATGAAGATAATCGTCAACAATAAAGAATCATGATCACCTATATCCAACTTGATATATGTGCTTGGATCTTTCCTCACCACATGATGCTTGCCAACTAAAGAATTAATATATTGGAATAGGGAAGAACATTATTGACTCTTGCATAAAAGTAAAATATGGGCCCTTCCTAAAGGGAAACAAAGGTTGGCATGCTCTTTTCGCTTTTGGATGTGCAAGCTCTTAATGAAAAGGAACAACACTTTATATTACCCCTTGTGATAGCAAATTTTATTATATAGTCCGTCGCCCTTATTTCTTTGCCATCACAAGATCGTAAAAAGCTTATTTTCCCTTACAATAAAACATCATACATGTTTAGGAGAAAATTTTATTTCCTTGTGCACCGATGAAAAATTACTTGAATGATCTTTTTAAATCTATAGGTAGGTATGGTGGACTCTCAAGGAAAGAAACTGGGTTTTAGGTTTATGGATGCACAAGTAGTATCTCTACTTAGTGCGAATTTTGGGCTAGCGAAAGATCCTAGGCAAGCACCGTGTGTTAGAGGATCCATGACAATATAACCACTATGTGAATATAAGAAAACATAACCATTACAGTGTCTTTTATTGTGCAACATCAGCTACTTGATCATGTTTGAAAATAAGTAATGGGGGCTCACAATCATAGAAGATGTCCAAGATAGTATATTTATATGTGAAATCTCTCTTATTTCAATATTCCTTCATAAATTGTTCAGGTGACCAATGATATGTTTTCTAACCTCCAATAAGTTTTATTGCTTATACTCTTAGTATGTGAACTCACTACTCCCCATGGGACAAGCACTTGAAGCATATATAATTTCACATTTTATGACATTCAATTCATTCAACATTTTCTCTTAGGGTATAAGCAAGGCACAAGATTAATCATCAAACTACTCTCAAGAATATATAGATGAAGTTCATAGAGCATTCTTCAATGAATATAGAGAGACCAATATCCAAGCTCAAAATATATAAGTGAAGCACGAGAAGCATTCTATAAAGCCATTCTCAAAAGACTTAAGTGAAGCACATGAAGCATTCTAGAAATTAACCAAGGATTATCTCATACCAGCATGGCGCAGAGAAGAAAAGGGAATAGTAAATACATAATATGCTCCAAGAATAGCACTTGTGAACGAATGAAAACTTAGGATGAACATTGGCTATCCAATAATTGTTGACAAAGAGAGGTGGGATGCGTAGCATCCCCAAGCTTAGATGCTTGAAAATTCTTCTAATATTTACTTGGAGTGACTTAGGCATCCCCAAGCTTGAGCTTTTGTATCCCGTTCAATACTTTCATATCCCGGATTCACCTAAGTCTCAAAAACTTCATCCATACAAAACTTGAAAAGAACTCATGAGATAGGTCAGTATACATAAGAATCAATAAACACTTCATGTACTACTAAGACAAATTTCATAATAATTTTCAAACATTAATAACTATATACTATCATTTCCACAATTTATATCTACCAATATAAGCTCTGAAAACACTAGGATAAGTAGATAAGAAAACTATGACATAAATCTTTCTAAACAGGATAGTCTGAAGCAATTTATTTAAAAGTTGTACTTTTGTATCTCCCAAATTATTAAACTTCAGGAATTGATAAAACAATTTTATGACAACACTGATTTAAAATTTCAGAAACTTTCCATATTCCAGAAAAATTTGATAATTCAAATACTACAACAAAAGTATCTGTTTTTGTACATCATACATCACACATGCAATTGAAGCATTCTAAAGGCATTTCTTGGAACTCTTTATTGAAAAATAAGATTATAAATAGCATATAATGGAGAATGAGAAAATAAGATGATGCTCGAAGAAAAACACATATTGTGTGATGACTAAAAATATAGCTCCAAGTAAGATATACCGATAGTGTTGAAGACGAAAGAGGGGATGCCTTTCGGGGCGTCCAGAGCTTAGAAGCTTGAGCCTTCCTTGGATATTACCTTTGGGGTGCCATGGTAATCCCCAATTTTAGGTTATTAATTCTCCTTATTCTTTGCATATCGATATCTCACCCAAAAGTTCAATCACACAAAACTTTACAGAAATCTCGTGAGATCCATTAATATAATAGGCAAATCATAAATTTTAGGTATTGTCATAAGTTGACTATTATTTTATTTTAGCATAAGGTACTCTATTCTAACTTCTCCATGGGTTATACCCCCCGATATTATCCATACCATAATCAAAACAAGCAAACTATGCAAGCAAAATAGAATCTGCCTATAACAGAATAGTGTGTGAAGATACATTTAATTTCCATACTTATGTAACTCTAAATATTCTGAAAAATTAGGAAGACTTGAAGAATGTGTATATCAGTATTGTGTAAAACATTCAAATTAAAAATATGTTCCAGTAAAATCAGAGAAATTCTACACTGGACGTCAAAGTTTCTGTTTTTGCACCGTATCATTTCTACTCATCATTAAAATCATCCCAAAGGCTTTACTTTTAGGCCCATTATTGAAATAAGAGACATAAAACATGATTACTTCAGTATCTTAATCATGTGAACACACAAAAACATAAAGGATAAGTGTTCGGTTGTCTCCCAACAAGCACTTTTCTTTAAGGCCTTTTAGGTTAGGCATGATAATTTCAATGATGCTAACATAAGGATAGTGGATGAAACATGCAAAAGAGCATCATGGATATTATGACAAGCACATTATTTTTACGGTATAGTGGTATATACAAGGGGACAATTCTTTTTATGAGAAACTTCCATGAAAAAATCTACATTGTTTCCATGGGCATGAGCACAAGTGTTCAAGGTCGACCCACACTTCTTCAATGCATAACTTCCCAATCTCTTCCCAAGTTTCCATGAGCATGAAGACAAGTTTCCATGAGCATGAACACAAGTGTTCAAGGTCGACCCTCATAATTAAGAGACAAGTAAAATTTTGGTATTTTTAATTTTTCAATTTTTTTTATTTCACCCAAAACAAAAGAAAGAAAACAATAAAACAGAAGCAAAACAAAAACAAAATCTACTTAGTGATAAAAGCAAACAAGCATGCACAAAAATATTAACCCCACGCTATTGCTCCCCGGTAACAACGCCACAGAAGAGCTTGATAATCCCCAATTTCAAGGAATCACCATAGCACTTTCCAAAGATGGAAGTGGTAAGTATGGAGTGTTCAACCCACAAGGAGCTAAAGGTAAGATCAATATTCTCTCAAGTCCTATCTGCCACCGGTATGATTCTACATACATTGAACGTTTGCTTCTATCTAGTAAGGAGAAATTAAACCATGTTGTGGGTATAAAAAGGATAGCTTTGCATGATATTGGATAACTAAAATATGAAAATAGTTGCTGCACTAAATAGTGTTAGAATACACTATAGTATATTACAAATAGCGAGTGTGTTATAATGATGGTATGGAGTGCGGAATCATCCTAGGCAATTGATAACAAGATCGGTAATGATTCTTGCAATTTTATATGATGGAGAGGCATGAGCTAACATACTTTCCATACTTGGATCGTATGAACTTATGATTGGATCTCTAGCAAGCATCCGAAACTAGTATAGGTTATTAAGGTAAACCCAACCATAGCATTAAACATCAAGTCCTCTTTACTCCCAACAACAATAGACACAACGAGAACAACAACAACTACTACACAGACAACACCCTTACTCGGGTGTAAGCTTTTGTCACTCTAGCCACCCCCTATAAGAGAATCATGAATATATTGCCAACCCTACAACAATAATTCCCTCATGCATGTGCTGCATGAAGGGAAGCATAGGACTGCACCAAAATAAAACATACATTCAAATCAATCAAGATCATCAATCAACCTAAAGGACAACATAAATCTACTCAAACATCATAGGATGGCAACACATCATTGATTAATAGTATGTGGCATGAAACACCATGTTCGAGTAGGGGATTACAGCGGGGTGCGGGAGAGTGGACCACCATAGAGAGATGAGGGAAGGTGATGGAGACGATGATGTTTATGAAGCCAATCACCGCGGCGATGGTTCCTCCATTGCCATTCCGGCGCCACAGGAAGAGAGGGGGAGAGAGTATCCCCCCCTTAGTATTCATCCTCCATGGACTATCCCCATCTTGGGAGAGGTTCTCCATGTTTTCCTTGGCCGCCATGGCACCCGGAGGGGCGAGAGCCCCTCCCAGATTGGATATCTCTTTTTGTTTCTCTCCTCTTTTCTGGCCCTTCACCGTTTCTTAGATATTCGGAGATCCGTAAGTTTGAATAGGCTGAAATTTTGAGGGGATTTTTATCATGAAAGTATCTTTCTTTTGGTGGAAGGAGAGTGTCAACTAACTTAAGGGGTAGTGACAATCTATGAAAGAGCGGCCCCACCCAATCGCCATGACCTCTTAGCTTGTGGGCTTCTCAGATACCTTCTTGCTTTGATTCCAACTCCCAAAAGTCGAATATATTCCAAAAACAATCTCCGTAAATTTTTATCGCGTTTGGAGTCCGTTTGATATGGATTTTCCGCGAAACAAAAAACACACAAAAAATGGAACTAACACTTGGCACTCGATAAGTAAGTTAGTCCCAAAAATAATATAAAATGTTGCCGAAAGTATATGAAAATTGTAGAATACTGGCATGAATACTTCATAAATTTTTGATACGTTGGAGACGTATCGTCAAGTAACCTCCAGAATGAATTGTGATTGAGAATAGTATCTTTAGAAATTGCTCATTAGCTATATTTGTCAAGACTATCATTCTACTCGCTTGTCTAGCCACTAATGTGGTTCTTTGTTGCTTCTTTGCACGAGTTTGATTAAGTAAGAGGCAACAGGAAGGCATGACAATGATCAAGGTCCTTATGTACGTCATCTACTATATTTTTTCTACCATACCGTATGCGAATAGATCAGGATGAACCAACTAAGTTATGTATTATTTATTTACTGGTGGCGTCAATAAGGAGAACATATCTGGTGTATATCTGAATCTATGAACTATTATATCGATGATGTTGAGTTATGTCTACATAGCGTGCGTTTGTATGCTAATATAATCTCAATGTGTCCTTTGTACTATTTTTAGATAAATTGTCATGTGACTACCAATGTTATAAACCAGAATTATCTTTCTGAGGATGCTTATGTGTGAAGTGTTCATCATCTTTGTCAATATATTCTATCCAATATGTTATTCACGTCTAAGACCCATCTTAAATTTCATATCTTATTCATAGATAATGATTTGGTGTATGGAGCCGTACTGAGCCAATATCATTGCTATTTTTTATATGCAATGCTCCTATGACTATATTATTAGATTGAAAATGATTGTATCCAGCAGCACTGTTGGAGATGCTCTAAATATTACTTTCTGGAAGGGAGATAGCACAGAACATTGACTTTCTAATTGCTACCAATATGGCATCAGCTATCCTAGACCTAATTATTTGTATCCAAATATAGAAGTAACTATTTGTACCCAAATATAGACGTAATTATGTGTATCCAAATAATTATTTGGATATTATCCAAATATAATTATGTGTATCCAAATATGGACGTAATTATTTGTACCCAAATATATACTTAATTATGTGTATTCAAATAATTATTTGGATATTATCCAAATATAATTATTTGTATCCAAATATAGACTTAATTATTTGTACCCAAATATAAAATTAATTACGTGCATCTAAATAATTAGTTGGATATTATCCAAGATAATTATTTGTATCCAAATATAAAGATTTTTATTTCTCACTAATGATTCATAAATGGTAATAAATAGGATGCAATATTTGGTGTAATAAATGATTAATAAAAATACAAATAGCCTCAAATATATAAGTGGTCTGAGTGGTTAGTATATGCTTCTTCAGATACAATACACAAACAATCTCTCAATAGGAGGACTCACTTGTATGTCGAAGCTTACGATGAATGGAACCAGGGTGGTCATGCTTATGATAGTTATCCTTGCTTGTAACAAGATTCATTCGCAGTGTAAGTAGACGGTAACAATCACGTGGAATATGATAAAGCTTCAATTGTATCAAAAATTATTACATAGAGTATGATCCCTCCTTGAAGAACCGCTAACACGAAAGCTTGTTGACATGTCATTGTTCTTTGCATGTAGGTCGACCAATTGAGCAAATGAATAACATCAAGCTCCAAATGTGCACATGCTCACGGAGAAAATCAGTTTACTGCTGTGACTTAGGAGGTCGTTGCTTTCGAGATGAATTACAATGCATAAAAGGTTGTGCTCCTGGATGCAAGCAATCTCGTACCTTGACAGAGCCATGAGCAAGCACTACATATAATTTATCATGATAAATTATGTCATGCCCATCTTGAAATAAAATTATGAGATGTGATCCTCTTATGCCAGTGGTTTCTTACCTTTATGATTCTCATATACTAATATTTACTCCCTCTATACCTAAATAATTGTACTTGGAGAGAGCTAGACTAGTTCTCCCCAACTACAATTATTTAGGTACAAAGGGAGTAGTTATTATGTTATATTTTATGGACGTGTAAGCCGTATACCTGAGGATGATTAGGACCAAGTTGGGATAGTGGTGGTTCGGTGGTCTTGCAATCTCGGCATAATTTTATTATGTGTTGAGATGCTCTGAATTTTCCATGACCTTTGGTAATAGATGTGGAAAATTTTTGCGAACAAAGGACAAAAACCTATGTTTGTATCTACTTGTACTTCAAAAAAAACATCTGTACTAACTTTATGCTAAATCAACAATAATCTCTACTCCTAAAGGAGCAGTCTGCGGTCGTGATAGTAGGTTTCCGTTCTGGGTTTAGTTTTGTCGTACCTCCCAACTTGGTCCGCTTTTTTGTTCGGTTTTTTGTCCCTCCTCCTATCATCATATATTTAGTAATATATTTATGTGAAAGTATAAATCAAATTTAATATCTAATAAATTTTTAAAGACCAAATTTTAATTAATTAACCTTACCATAAGTGGCTCAATCACATTTATTAACATTTCCATACATCACCAAATTACATTAATTTTTAATAAATATTTAAAGACCAAATCTGAATTGTTTAACCTTACCATAAGTGGCTCAATCACACTTATTAATATTTCCGTACATCACCAAATTACATTAATTTCTAATGAATCTTTAAAGACCAAATCTGAATTAATTAACCTTATCATAAGTGGCTCAATCACATTTATTAATATTTCCATACATCAGAAAATTACATTAATTTCTAATAAATCCGTAAAGACCAAAACTGAATTAATTAACCTTACCATAAGTGGATCAGTCACATTTATTAATATTTTCATACATCATAAAATTATATTAAATCTACTTCTAAACGGGGAGTGCATATGTCGAGGGGAGGAGCCACGATGAAAACTGACCGCAGGCACCCAACTATAGAAAACTATCAAACATATTTACACATAGTCTTATGAATGCTTCAATCTCTACTCCTAATGGAGCACTTCATAGCATGGTATCGATTTATTTTGGTACTCTAGTTCTATTTTTGTCCCGCCTCCCACCACCGCTTCCAATTGGTTTTCGTATCCATCGATTTATTTTCTGTCCATTACTTTGTCGCAAATCAACACTTTTCTAACTTTCCTAACTGATATATCTAATTAATGCAAAATAAAGGAAAGTGTGGCTCCCACGATTGCATGTATATATTTTTATAGAAAAATGAGAGAAATCGTTCACTCATTTATTTCAAATGAACAATTTTTTAACGTACAAAAGATCGCATATTTAACTTCCGTAATTGATCCCTCTAGTTAATCCAAAAGAAAGGAAAATATCTCTCTCACAATTGCATGTATCTCATTTTGTAGGAAAAGGAGAAAATCCGTCTGTTGATTGTGTGTATCCCTTTCTTAATTGATTTACTTAAAACTAGCCAATAAACTACTTAAAACTATCCAATAAATTACCCAAGGATAATTTTGTCCAAAATTTTCTATAATATACTTCATTGGTCACCATGCCAAGAATATCTCTACTCCTAAAGTCTCGGTACCTAGGTCATCGTTCGTTTCGTTCGTTCCCACTCCACACCCATTCCCCCTCCCATCAAGCTTCCCCTCCCACTAATCACCAATTTTTTTCTTTCCCACAAAAAACCGATTGATGAATATATAACCCCGAAAAACCCTTACGTTGAAACTTAATGTATGTCCTCCCTCCCAATCTCATCCCATAGCTGCCACAAGCCCCTTTCCTTTTCTCCTTCCTACCTCCTCGGCTCCTCCTCTACCTTCGCTACTCGACTTCGGGCCTAACCTTCCACGCATGCTGCTAGGACACGCTGCCGCTGTCGCAGCCCTAGTTTTAATCTTGGTTGTGATTGCATTCATGCATTTTTTTTTTGAAATTGAAATGAGGAATTGATCTAGAATGAGAAACCTAATTTTGTCAAATAAGCAATATAAAAATTACTTCAAAGTGAACCAACAAAATGTCCCTCATATTCTAATAATATATTGGAATGAGGTAAAATTCAAACCAATAATTATGGAATCATAGAAACATTTTACATTGGACTTTTGAATTAATCAAAAAATTATTTGAATTGGGTTATATTTTCTATATATAAATATTGATCCAAACATCATGAAACTTATTGTGCGGTAGTGATTAATTACAATTAGACCACATATATATATTTCAGGATTTACTAAATGGTTTGATATATTTTTTTCAAATCAAAACAAATGTCAGAAAATAGAAAAGAAATAAATAGAAGAAAAACCGTGTCTGGGGCACGGTCCTCTTCCACCTCCGCTAGTAGGCAGAGGGGAAGGTGAGCACGTCGAGTCACTGCGCCGGCCCCTGCTTCGCGCTGGCGGCCCCCCGTGCATCCCTATCCGTCCCTGGCCACCACCTAGACCCTCTCGAGCTCATCGCCCCGTTGCTGCTCTCTTCCTCTTCCTATGCTACTCTCGCCTGGTCCGAAAGCCATCGTCATCACCGTTTGCCACCGCGTCCACCAACCAATGCTAGCCCGAGTGAGCTGCCCAAGGCATCACACTGCTTGAGCTGCTCCTCCCTGATACGCCTCCATCATATCTACTTTTCCAAACTCTTTTGCCCTTGTTTTGGACTCTATTCTGCATGATTTGAATGGAACTAACCTGGACTGACGCTATTTTCAGCAGAATTGCATTGGTGTTGTTTTTGTGCAGAAATGAAAGTTCTCGGAACGTCCTGAAACTTTACGGAGAGTATTTCTGGAAAATATGAAAAATACCTACGTAAAGATCCACCGGAGGGGATGGGCCAGTGGGCCACAAGCCCTGTAGCTGCACCCCCTGGTGGCGGGTACCAAGCATGTGGGGCCCACGTGGCTCTGCCGCCCCCAAACTCAGCTCTATAAATTCACTTTCGTCCCAGAAAAAATCAAGAGAGAAGATTTCATCGTGTTTGCGATACGGAGGCGCAGCCACATCTTGTTCTACATCTGGAGAGCAGATCTGGAGTCCGTTTTGGGCTCCCGAGAGGGGAAATTGTCGCCATCGTCATCGTCAACCTTCTTCCCTTTCCAATTCCGTGAAGCTCTTCGTCGTTCGTGAGTAATCTATTCGTAGGCTCGCTGGGCGGTGATGAGTAGGATGAGATCTATCATGTAGTCGAGTTAGTTTTGACGGGGATTGATCCCTAGTACCCACTATGTTCTGAGATTGATGTTGCTACTACTTTCCCATGCTTAATGCTTGTCACTAGGGCCCGAGTGCCATGATTTCAGATCTAAAATTATTATGTTGTCACCAATATATGTGCGTTTTAGATCCGATCTTGCAAGTTGTAGTTACCTACTATGTGTTATGATCCGGCAACCCCGGAGTGACAATAACCGGAACCACTCCAGTTGATGATCATAGTTTGAGGGGTTCATGTGTTCACCAAGTGCTAATGCGTTGTTCCGGTTCTTTATTAAAAGGAGAACCTTAATATCCCGTAGTGTCCTTTTGGACCCTGCTGCCACGGGAGGGATGGACAATAGATGTCATGCATGTTCTGTTCCCTAAGCATGTATGACGACACACGGAATGCATGCCTACATCAGATTAACGAATGGGAGCTAGCCACATATCTCTCCGTGTTATAACTATTGCATCATGAATATCATCCAAACAAATCACCGACCCATTGCCAACGAGTTTGTCCCACGGCTGCTGTTACTTGTTTTGCTATGCTGCTGTTACTTGTTTTGCTCTACTGCTGTTACATGCTACTGTTGCTACTTGCTACTGCTATCAGTACTGTTGTTCCTTGCCACTGTTGTTACTCGTTACACTGCTACTACCTGCTACAATACTTTTTCTCGCACCGTTGCCGGGAAAGAATATTTCCCATCCACGGGCAACTTTTGGCGCCATTGATACAACAGTTAGGAATAGTGTGTCGTCAACAGATCGTTTCTAGCACCGTTGCTATCATACTGCTTTGCTACTGATACTTTGCTTGCAGATACTAATCTTTCAGGTGTGGTTGAATCTGACACATTCAGCTGCTAATACTTGAGAGTATCCTTTCACTTCCTGTCGGGCGAACCAACAAATTTGGGTTGAATACTCTACCCTCGAAAACTGCCGCGAACCCACGCGCTGGTGGGCCATTGCAAGACAATTGCTAATTGTTGAGCAACTGGGAGCAGTTCTCGCTCCGTTGCCATGGAGGCATCAAGTGAGGAACACGTCAACAATATTTTTCTAGTGTCGTTGCCGAAGACTGCTAGCAGCATTTTTCTAGCGCCGTTGCCGGGGAAGGGATTGCTATATTCTCTGAGTCACTTGGGATTTATATCTGCTGATCACTATGAAGAATCTGAAAGATCCAAAAACCAAGGTTTTGCCCTCAACTACGTGGGGAGGTAAGGAACTGCCATCTAGCTTTGCACTTGATTCACCTTCAGTTATGAGTAAGTTTGTGACATCACCTCCTGCTAGAAATCCTGATATGTCGCCTATGCCTGATACTGCTAGAGATGCTATGCCTGATACTGCTAGAGATGCTATGCCTGATACTGCTAGAGATGCTATGCGTGATACTGCTATGCTTGATACTACCTTGCCTGATGATGCTATGCTTGATACTGCTTTGCGTGATGATGCTAGAGATGCTATTATGCCTGATGATGCTATGCTTGATACTGCTAGAGATATTACTTTGCCTGATATGCCACTAGGGGTATTCCTTGATGCTCATATTGCTAGAGTTACTGCCAATGCTCGTGATGCTTCTGAAACTGTCGATACTATTGAGATAGAACCTGCTTTTGCTCCTGCTAGATCTAGCTCTCCTAGATATGAATTGCCGGATATACCTAAGGGTTATGTTATGGAGGGAGAGATAGCTGAGGATTTTGTTGCGTGTAAGGAAGCCTATGACGCTGAGAAATTACTTCTCAAGTGGAAGGAAAAATCTCTGAAAGCTAGGATGAAATACGACCCGAAGTTTGCCACTTCACCTATCTTTATCACCGATAAGGATTATGAATTCTCTGTCGACCCTGATATAATCTCTCTAGTCGAATCTGATCCTTTCCACGGTTATGAGTCTGAGACTGTCGGGTGGATAACCCCGGGGTAGGCTCATCAAGCCTGCTCCTTCATTTCCGGCCCAAAGGATATGAACATATACAATTTCCCAAGGCCCAAGTATTCGGACCGGCTAGAGGACGAGGTGGCCATCCCTCTGGCTGGCCAGGCAACCCGTACCGGCTAGAGTCGAGGCGGTTACCTCTTCTGAGCCGGCCTGGTCCAGCCAGCCGGCTAGGAATGAGGCGGCTACACCCAAGCCGACTGGCCGAACAGGCTAGCCGGCCAAGGATCACAAGTCACATCAGATCGTAGGTCAGGATGAGACCTTACGATCAAAGGTTGCTACAAATCAGCAAAGGTACTGGATCGGTGTGCCCGACAGGTATGAGCGTCGGCGGCCATGCCGCTGACCTACCCCGGCTCTGATCCATTACCTAGTATAGTGTCGGACCGTCACACTCCCACTCCATTACTACACTCGGCATGGGGAACAGTGGAGGCGGTCGTACTATCTTCCCATGAGGAATCTCGCTGGACGATGCTTGACGTACAATGCGTGCTCGGCGTCAACCTTACGCGAGAGCTTCATTGGCCAGCCGGCGGGTCCCACTACCAATCGAGACCATACAGCCAGCGGGCCCCTCAAGCGACAAGACAAGACTCTAGTGGGCCCTTGGCCAGCCGGCGAGGCTGCAAGCCGGGTCCCACATTTGTACCCTGTATCCATATTGTACGCCGGCGGGTTCGTCTATAAATCCCCTCGGTCGCCCTCCATGCAGGGGGCCTATCATTCCTTAGTCGAACAGCACCACAACCTCACCAACCATACACAGAGACGTAGAGACGAGCCGACTGCTCCCCTCTTCCTCCTCCCAACACAGCTCCAGGAGCAACTCTGTACTCTGCTCATTCACATCAAACACTCCGGCAGAACTAGGGGTATTATCTCTACGAAGAGCCCCGAACCTGGGTACATCGTGTGTTCCATGCGTGTACCAACCTCGTTCCCAGCGTCCACCTTTGTCCCTTCGGTTCTCACCGACTTTAGCCTACCTACGGCATATGTTGTGAGTATTCCCCGACATTTGGCGCCCACCATGGGGCCGATCGCGGCATCGGCTGGCTTTACGCGCTGGGCGGGGCCCCGCACCTACACCCCCGAATGCATCGCGTCCGGATTAGTTTGCATGCCCGTGGAACCCATTTTCGACGAGGCAACACCCATGTTGATCGATGTCCCCGTCCCCCATGCGGATTCAGACGAAGATTCTGATGACGAGGCGCTTCCTAGCGTCGTCGTCGCTGCTATGGAGAACCTCAGCGTTCTCTTCAGCAACCTACGTCTCAACGACGGTCCGCGCTACTTCGGAGGGGACTTCGATGTTGAGGCTCTTTGCGCCAGCTTTAGCAGGGTCTCTATCGCTGAGATGCCTGCCCACGATGTATATTCTAGCAACGTCCTCGTCTTCGACGGCCCTCCGCCGTCGGTGGGGTTCTTCACCCCATACCACGTTGCTGCCGTCTCCAACACCGTGGAGGTCATGGTTATCGGTGCTGGCACCAGCACGGCTCCTGGCAAGGCATCAGCGGATGCTGGTGAGCGTGCTGCTGCCACCACCGATACTCTTTGGGATGCCATCGCCGGCCTAAAGACACCCGTCGAAGCTTCCGCAAACCCTGTTGACGCCCGGGCCTCGCTGGAGGAGGCTCGCAAGCGTATCTTGGAGGAGGCCACGCAGCGCGAGTATAACTCCGCATACGACCTCACTCCTATTTCGGAGGCTCCTAGGCGGCTTGGATCGGTTCGCAGCCGCGGCCGGTTCATCGCCGAAGTCCTAGGTGGCGATCTGCCCACCTACGAGACCCCTGCGGCCAACATGTGAGCGGCTCAGGCGGCCATGGAAGAGATGGCGAGCCTGGAAGGCGATGAGCGCGCTTTCCAGGAGAAGCGGGTCAAGAACCTCCTTGACGCCACCATCCAGCAGCACGCTTGGTTTGCCCCCAGTCAGGCCTAGTAAGAGTCTCCGGGAACCAACCCCGGAGCACGCAGCAACCCTAGCGGTCAGTATCATGCCGAAGGATCTTCCTCGCATCACCCTTCCGGCCGAAGGGGCGAGGGAAGCGAAGACCGGCGCTCCCAGCACCAGAGCGAGCACACTTTGGGCTTGCGTCGCGGAGGCGACGAGGGCGATTCGGAGTGTGAAACTCTTCCCCCGCGAAGAACTCCCATCTCTGGTTCGCGAGGCATCTCCCCTCTCGCTACTGGCGCTGATGCTCACAATTCCCAGGATGATCGGGACGCTCGCCGGCATCTCATCGTCCTGGCCCGGTCAGCCCTCCTAGAGGAAGACGGTCCCGTCGATCCGGCCTGCTTCGGCCAAGCCAGAGGACTAGCTGATTGACTACACCACGGCCGTCGGCATTGCCAGGGGCAACAAGCACATAGCGGTCCGCTACGTGCCACTCATGTTGACCGGGTCGGCCCGGACTTGGCTTAGCACCCTTTCGGCCGGCAGTGTCAACTCCTCGGTGGACTTCGAGGAGGCGTTCGTCCGCAATTTCACTGGCACCTACAAGCACCCAGGCCGGCCCCGCGAGCTGGCCATGTGCATCTAGAAGCCCGACGAACCCCTTCACAACTACATCACTCGGTGGACAGAGCTCAGTAACTCCTCCGAGGGGGTGCATGAGGTACAAGCCATCCAGTATTTCATCGATGGTTGCCGAGACGGCACCCTCCTCAAGCATAATCTTATGTGCTCCGAACCGACCTCTCTGGCGGTGCTCATGGCCAAGGCGGACAAATACGCCACCGCCGACTCAGCGATGCGTGTCAAGGTGACCGCCTCGGACAAGGCTGTCCCTACGCCGGCTACTCCCAAGCCGGCTGGGGACAACCGAGGCGGCCAAAACAACAACAAGCGCAAGACGGATCAGATGGATTCCCTCTCCAAGAGAAGTTGGTGGCCAGCGTGGAGGGAGAAACATCGGCTCCTCAAGCCAGCCCACCGCAAAAGCGTCCCAACCGGAACAACACCAACTGGCTGCCCAACCAGCCGTTCGAGCAGCTGCTCGACGCCCCCTGCAAGATACATTCTGGGGCGCAGCCATCCCCCATACCCTTCGACGGTGCAGCTTTGCACGCCGGCTGTCGCAAGGGGATGGCCTGCCGGCTCCCCCAGGTGCGCAGGCGTCACCTCGGGCACCAGCTCCTGGCAACGCTCCGGCTCCGCTGCCGCCGCCTCGCGACGACGGCCAACACCAAGACGACTACCCTCATCAAGACGGAGCGTTCGTCGTCTTCACCAGTGAAGGCGATGACAAGCACAGTCTGCGCCAGAGGCACGGCGAAGTGAACGCCATGGTCCTCCCGGTTCCCCAGTACATGCATTGGTCGGACAAACCAATCACATGGAGCCGGGTGGACCATCCTGCGTTGATGCCCAACCCGGGATCATACGCGCTCATCCTCGACCCCACCTTCGCCGATTCTACCGGGTGTTGGTCGACGGCGGCAGCAGCACAAACATCCTCTACCTCGACACTCTCCTCAAGCTCGGACTCAAGGAGACGGACGTCCTACCGACCAGTATTGTCTTCCATGGCATCGTGCCTGGGTAGTGTTGCTCGCCCATTGGTAAGATCCAGTTGGACGTCCTATTCGGCAACACAGCCCACTTCCGCCGAGAGTCCATATGGTTCGAGGTAGTGGACCTCAGGAGCCCGTATCACGCACTGCTGGGAAGACCGGCTCTGGCCAAGTTTATGGTTGTTCCGCACTACGCCTACCTAAAGATGAAGATACTGGGTCCCAAGGGCATCATCATTGTTGTTGGCGACTACAAGAAGTCGCTCGAGTGTGCCCAAGATAGCAGCCGCCTTGCCGACGCCTTGGTGATTGCTGAGGAGAAGCGGCAGATCGACCGGCTCGTGGCCTAGGCTACTGAGCAGCCGGCGATTCCTTCTCCTCCGTCCCAATCGACCAGCGAGGGCTCTTTCAAGCCGGCTAAAGAGACCAAGCAGGTCCCACTCGACCCTGCCAACCCAAAGCAGTGCATCACCATCGGGGCTGGCCTCAGCCCCAAATAGGAAGGCGAGCTAGTCGACTTCCTCTGTGAGAATAGGGACATCTTTGCATGGTCTCCCAAGGACCTGCCGGGTGTTCCGAGGAAGTACGCTGAGCACAAACTTCATGTGTGACCGGATGCAAAGCCGATGAAACAACCCTTGCGCCACTTCGCCGAGGGGAAGCGACGCATGATCGGAGAAGAGATCACTCGGCTCCTTGCAGCCGGCTTCATCATGGAGGTGTTCCACCCGGACTGGCTGTCTAATCCAGTCCTGGTGCTGAAGAAGAACAACACCTGGCGAATGTGTATCGACTACACTAGCCTGAATAAGGCTTGTCCGAAAGACCCTTTCGTGTTGCCTAGGATAGATCAAGTGATCGACTCCACTGCAGGCTGGAAACTGCTATCGTTTCTGGACGCTTATTCAGGCTACCATCAAATCAAGCTGGATCCAGCTGATCGCCTGAAGACTTCCTTCATCACGCCCTTTGGAGCCTACTGCTACACCACCATGACGTTCGGTCTGAAGAACGCAGGTGCCACGTTCCAACGCTACATGCAGCAGTGCCTACTGCCACAGATCGGCAGAAACATCCACATCTATGTGCATGACATCGTCGTTAAGACGAAGCAGCATTTCAGCCTCCTCGATGACTTGCGGGATACGTTCGCCAACCTGCGCGAGTACAAGATCCGGCTCAACCCGGAGAAGTGCGTCTTTGGGGTTCCAGGCGGCAAACTCTTAGGGTTCTTCGTATCCGCCCGCGGCATCGAGGCGAGCCCCGAGAAGATCGGCACCATCAAGCGGATGGTGCGGCCGGCTCGAATCCTCGACGTCCAGAAGTTCATCGGCTTCTTGGCGTCCCTTAGCCGATTCGTGAGCCGGCTTGGCGAGAAGGCCCTTCCACTCTACCAGCTCATGAAGAAGATAACGAAGTTCGAGTGGAACGACCAGGCGGACGAAGCCTTCCGCGACCTCAAGCGGGTAATCTCGAGCCTGCCAATCTTGGCAGCGCCGTCTGAAAGGGAACCCATACTCATATACATTGCAGCGACCACTCGTGTGGTTAGCATAGTGTTGGTGGTTCAGTGTAAGGAGGAGGGCAAGGCACTGCCAGTAAAGCGACCTGTCTATTACCTTAGCGAGGTCTTGTCCGCCTCCTAGCAGAACTATCCGCATTATCAAAAAATGTGTTATGGTGTTTACCTTGCTGCAAAAAAGTTGAAGCAATACTTCCAAGAGCATGCCATCATCGTGGTAAGCACTGCTCCACTTTTAGAGATCATGGGAAACCGTGATGCCACAGGCAGGATTGCCAAATGGTCCATCGCTATGGCGGACCACGATATCCGGTACGAGCCCCGCACCGCCATCAAATCTCATGTGGTGGACGACTTCTTAGTCGACTGTGCCGAGACCCAGTTTGAGCCACCGCCTCCAGACTCCACGTATTGGCGGATGCACTTCGACGGCTCGAAGATGCGGACCGGACTGGGGGCCGGCATCGTCTTGACGTCTCCGAAAGGGGACCAGCTGAAGTATGCTCTCAGATCCACTTTGCCGCCTCCAACAACGTCGCCGAATACGAAGCACTTGCTCACGGCCTCCGGCTCGCCAAGGAGATCGGCATCCGATGGCTTATATGCTTCGGCGACTCTGACTTGGTGGTACAGCAAGTCTCTGACGAATGGGACGCCAGGGACGCCAACATGGCAAGCTACCGCTTCCTCATCCAGGAGCTCAGCAGCCCCTTTGAAGGTTGTGAGTTCCACCATGTTCCCAGGGCAGAAAATGAGGCGGCTGATACACTGGCGAAGATCGGCTCCACGAGACAGGCCATTCCAGCCGGCGTCTCCCTCGAGCAACTCCATAAGCCATCTATCTGGCCGTCTCCCGAGTCAGCATCATTCTTTTTGCCGGCAGACTCTGTAGTGCAAGCGCTGTCGGCTCCACCAGTTATGCCGGCTACAGTTCCCGTGCCGGCTATGCTGGCTATGCCGACTCCAATAGCGGCACCGGCTAAGTCCATGCAGCAAGAACCATCGGCTCCACCAACTACGCCGGCTACAGTTCCCATGCCGGCTACGTTGACCACACCGACTCCAATGGCGGCACCGGCTACAACAACAACCCCGGCTCTGTCTGGCCTCGAATCCTGTCGCCTCGACACCCAGTGGGTGGATGTCATGGAGGTAGCCGGTGAGCCAACTGCCGCAAAAGCGCTAGAGACACCTTGTCTCGAGTCCATGACCGTGGCTCCACCAAGCTCGGGGGCTGCAGAAACCCCCAACAGTCAAGTCAAGGCGGAGGCGACCCTTGTGTCGGCTCCGTCATGGGCTCAAACTATTCTGGCCTTCCTTCTTCACGGTGAACTTCCTCAGAACGAGGCGGAGGCGAGACAGATCCAACGCAGGTTTGCAGCCTACGCCATTATCAATTGCGAGCTGGTACGACACAGCATGACTGGGGTGTTACAACGCTGCATCGAATCAGAAAAGGGATAGGAGATCCTCAGAGACATTCACCAGGGGGAGTGTGGGCATCACGCCGCCTCCAGAACCCTGGTGGCCAAGGCGTTCCGGCACGGATTCTACTGGCCCACGGCTCTCGAGGAGGCCGTGAATCTGGTCGACAAGTGCGAAGGCTGCCAATTCTTCAGCGCGAAGAGCCATATGCCGCCTTGGGCCCTCAAAACCATCCCCCTTCATGGTCGTTTGCCGTCTGGGGACTGGACATGGTAGGGCCCTTCAAGACGGCTCATGGTGGGATGACGCATCTCTTGGTAGCTGTCGACAAGTTCACCAAGTGGATTGAAGCCAGACCTATCAAAAATCTTGATGGCCCCACCGCCGTCAAGTTCATCATAGACATTTCTGTCCGATATGGCATTCCGCACAGCATCATCACCGACAACGGCACCAACTTCGCCAAAGGTGCTCTGGCGCTCTACTGTTCCAAGGTAGGCATCCGGCTCGATTTGGCGTCAGTGGCACATCCCCAGTCAAATGGCCAAGCGGAGAGGGCCAACGGCCTGATTCTAGCCGGCATCAAGCCGAGACTGATGGCACCACTGGTGAGATCGGCCGGCTGCTGGATTGAAGAACTGCCGGCTGTGTTATGGAGCCTCCGCACCACGCCTAACCGGTCCACCGGCTTCACTCCGTTCTTTCTTGTGTACGGGTCCGAGGCTATCATCCCCACGGATATCAAGTTCGACTCGCCTCAGGTCATCCTATACACGGACACGGAGGCGAAGGAGGCAAGGGAAGACAGTGTGGACCTCCTCGAAGAAGCAAGGGACTTGGCCTTGAGCCGGACGGCCATCTATCAACAGAAGCTGAGATACTACCACAACAAAAAGATCAAGCCCCTCTCTTTCAGGGAGGGAGACTTGGTCCTCAGAAGAATCCAGCGCACTGCCGGCCAACACAAGCTCTCATCCCGATGGGAGGGACCCTTCATCATCAGTAGGGCGTTGCACAACAATGCTTATTACTTGATCGATGCCCAAAATCCAAGGAAGCGCAAGAGGGACGACTCCGGCTAGGAGACGGAATGTCCATGGAACGTGGCGTTGCTCCGCCCGTTCTATTGCTAGAAGGCAAGAATCAAACAATGGAAAAGGCATGCATATGTATCTTTCTCCCTCTTCAGGGATCAACAACAAATGCAATAAAAAGAGCATGCCTCATGTTTCTTTTTATTGAGAGTTTTCACTCAGTGGATGCCCCTTGCCGGCTTCAGTAAGCTCGGGGGCTACACAACGTACACCTCCTGCTGGCTTAATCAAGCTCGGAGGCTACGCAGCGCACGCCCCTTGCTGGCTTTAACAAGCTTGGGGGCTCGCTAGCCGCTCGGACGCCTTCCCTAGTGTAAATGAACACATAGTGTAAACCGGCTGATCCCTGGTCACCTCGTACGAACTTGCGGACTGGCTCCGGCCATCTGGCTTGCGAGGTGACGCCAGGTCAGGTTGGATACATGCAAAGTTCAGCTACAAAGGGTCGCCGGCTCAGGCTGGCTCGATCATATATACGATCTCATTCAAGCCAGCCTCTGTTGGTTTATGTCTTGTTCTTTAAGTCTTGATGGCTTCGAAAAATCTAAGTCTCATATTCTAAGATCAGAAACCTCGACCCAGCCACAGACTGGCTCCCGGCTGTCGGGTTGGCGGGGTGGAAGATTAGGAATACGAGGATTGGAGAAAAAGGAGTCAACCAGGAATCAAAAGACAAAGATATAAGACAACACGCATGGCAATACGAATATAATGCTGAATACATACATATTGCTGAATACATACATTCAAAAAAGCATTGGCCCAAGGCCCACGTTCATTACATCCCTCCGGGGGTAGAACAAAACACAAAGGACACAGGCTACGGGGCTGCGGCCTCATCAGTCGCCCCGGCTGCTCCTGAGGAGGTAGCACCATCTCCGTCGCGAGGGCTCCCGGCTCCATCCGCACCGGAGTCGGCGTAGGCCGCACTGCTAGAGGCGGCAGCAGATTCCATGGCATGGGACGCCTCGTTGGAGCTGCCATCAGGGTCATAGGGCTGAAGGCCGTGCAGATCTTCAGCAATCACACCGCCATATTCACCCTGCTCCAAAACAAAATCGTCCCAGGGGGCGTACTCAGCGATGCCGCTGGCCCTCACACGCAGCGCCTCCTCCATGACCTACAGCTCCGCCTCCGAGCCGTCACGCTGGGCGACGAGCTTGCCCAAGTCAAGGTTTCGATACCAGGACTTGGCCAAGCGCAGAGCCATGTAAGCCTGGCCCGCGCGCAGAGGCGCGCCAGGCATCCAGGCGTTCTCTGCCTGCTGCAAGCCAGCGGGCGAGCCGGCTCATTGATGCCGGCTCCATGCGCTCCGGCCACAAGGCCTCCACCATTGACGAGCCTGCAACCTGGAGCTGAGCCACAGACTCGCCCAGGGTGCATAGGCGGGCCCGAAGGCCAATCCCGATCTCCTCCACGCTCCAGCCAGAGGTAGTGTCTACCTCCTGCCCAGCCGCACGACGCTCCTCGCGGCTCACCTCGACGGCAGTGTCGGCCGCGATCTGGGTCTCAGGAAAGAGACCTCGAAGAGCAAAAGCCGGGACACAAGAGCACAGTAAGAAGAGGGGACGGCCAAAAAGCCAAAAATCAGACGAAGAAAAAGAGAATCACGATGGAAGGAGCCATTGGTCTCATGGGAGCTCTCGAGGACCTCGAGCTCCCGCACCTTACTCGCGTGAGTAAGGCGGGCAACCTCTTCCTGGAGAACCACCACAGACTCCAAGGCCTTGGCCAGCTGCAATTGCTTCTGTACAAGGGCCTCGTCCTTCTCCTTCAAGGCGGCGTCCTTGAGGTTCATCTCCTTGAGATGAAGCGACGCGAGGTGGTCCAAGTCGGCACAGAAGGAGGCCTCCTTCTCCTACAGCGTGCTGCGCAGCTGCTCCAGCTCGACCCGGCGGGCCGCCTCGAGCTCCTTCTTCTCCAACTGGAGAAGGGTCAGCTGCTCCTGGAGCCGGTTGCCGGCACGACATAGGGCATCCCGCTCCGTGGCAACTTCGCCCAGCCGGACTTCGAGGTCGGCGATCCGGCCATCAGCGCCCAGGTGTTGGGTTCGCAGTTCGTTATAGGCATGCGCCTGAGCGTCATAAAGCTCCTACCAAAAAAGTAAAAAAGAAGCAGGATTAAGATTCGGCCTGGTTAAGATTTAACCAGCCCGATTCTGGGGGGCTACACCTAGTGGGTGCGCTAGCGCGCCCCCACTAAAAGAGCAAAACAGAGAAAAGAAGCTCCAAGAGATTCGGACCGGCCGACGATCGACCGGCCCGATTCTCGGGGGCTACACCCAATGGGTGCGCTGTCGCGCCCCACTAAGCAAAACAAGAAAAGTGCAAAAACCAAAGAGGAAACACCTACCTGGGTGCGGGCCTCCACGCGCTCCATCTTGCTGCACACCACGCGGGCCGACTGCTCCACCTTGGACCTGCTGCTGGTAAACATCGACACCAGCTCCGTGACGCTGGACAGCGCGGTGCCAGCGGGCAGTCGCACGCGGGCCAAGTTGGCCGCCCACCATGTCTTCATGGGCCGGCTCCCGGCCCGCCCCCCAGCTCCTGGCGCAATAGGGTCGTGTTGGGGAAAGACGATGGCGCCGGCTCCAGGTGCCGGCTCGGCGGCCGGCTCTGGCGTCATCCTGGCCGGCACTGCCTCCTCTGTAGGAGGTAGATGGGCCGCGTCCGGCGCATCCATGGCCGCTCCTGGCGCGTCAGCGGCCGCGTCCGGTGCATCCAGAACCAGTTCTGGCGCATCAGGTGCCGCCTCGGCCCTGGGGGAGTCAGGAACCATTTCCAGGTCCACCGGCGCCGGGGCATCCGGCCCTGAAGGCTGGGCCCCTTCAGCCCTTGGGGCATGCCTTGAAGCTGCTTCGCTAGCTGGCTCCTCCGCGCGAGCATGTGCAGAGGGGTCATGTCTAGTCTTCGCATTCTTATCCACCGGTTTCTCGACCCGGCTGGGGCGAGATTGGCGAACGACCGTCTTCCCCGCAGCCACGTCCCACCGGCGCTTGGACTCCGTCTCAAGCTCCCTCTGGGCAGCATCGGCTGCTACCCAGCCAGCTCGCTCGGCTGCGGAGGCGGTATCTTCCTCCACATCCTCTGCCTCCTTGTCAAGCAAAGTCCTTAAGGAACAAAGCTTCTCTCAAGATAAGCAAGAAAAAGGGGGAAGAAATCTTACCCCGCCACCATAGGCACCTGCCTCCGGCCAGCACCACGACGTCTCTTGGCGCCGCCTGCTCGCGGTCCGGCACCCTTGCCCTTCCTCCCGGGCGACTCATCGACGGTGGTTGCCCCGGCCCTCTGACACCGTCCGCACGTATATGGCGGGCTCGTGACCTCCTCCACCCCGTCGGAGTCCTCCTTGAAGGCTGCACCAGAGAAGAATGAGGGAGTATCATCATCATCCATCCAATCTGCAACACAGGGCCATGGGTACTCACCAGGCGGCTCTATCCCTTCCGACTCCAGTAGGTTCTCCGAGCCCACGGAGGAGTCCGAGCGGGATTCAATCATGCCCTCGTCCTCAATCTCCGAGGCGTCGGACGTATCCACGTCGGGAGCGGGCAGACGGAGGGATCCCTGCAGACTCTCGAACAGCTGCGAATGGGGATTCAATCGCCGGCTCAGCAAGGTGGCCGGCTACAGGACAAACAATGAAAAACAAGAAGGCCGCTTACCATTGGAGGCGGACGGGCCCTGTTGAAGGGGGCCATCCCCCATGTCCATTCCCCGCCATCGTCCATACGGGTGGTGGAGATCAGGTTCACCCGCGGCGCTACCGCGCCTGGGGTGAACCCCTTGGTGGACAGCCGGCAGGGATCATGCCTGCCGCTCATCTCACAGACCAGATGCGGCCGCCTCCGTAGCGGCAGGATCCGGCGGGTCACCATAGTGGTGAGCAGGTCACGGCCGAGGAGGCCACTCTTCTCCAGAATGTCAAGGTGGGCGCTGATTAGCGCCACCTCGGGAATCGGCTTGGGGGTCTTCGCCGCCCAGTTCAACTTCGTCGACGGGTCGATGTTGAACGGGGGCATGTTGAGGGCGTCCTGGGCGGGGATCGGCGTTTTCGCATAGAAGAAACCCTTCTGCCACTGCTTGACGGATTCCTGCAGTGGCATCTGGGGGAAGCCCGACGATGGGCGGTGATGCACCAGCGCGGCCCCACACGGCGTCTTGAGCTTCTCCACCTCGGATTTCTCCATGGCAATGGATTGTTGCTTGAAGAAGAACAAGCTACGCCATAGATCGACGCGGGGCTCGATCCCAAAAAAGCCCTCGCACAGGATCACGAAGGCCGAGAGCTGCAGTATGGCATTCGGCGCCAAGTGATGCGGCTGCAGGCCAAAAAAGCGGAGCCATTCGGAGAAGAAGGCGCTGGCCGGAAGCCCGAAGCCCCGATAGAAATGCTCGGCGAAGACCACGACCTCTCCCACGGCAGGTGTGGGAGCGGTCTCAGCGCCAGGGAGTTGCACCAGCACTTGGGAGGCCGGGGTAGCACCTGGTGGTGGCGGAACGCCTCAATGTGCTCCTCGCTGACGTCGCTGCCCAGCCAGGTTCCCTGCGACGAAGCCTTCTACGTCGAGGGCCTTTTCGAGGAAGAACCATCGGCCATGACTGCGGGCGACTAAAACTCGAAGGGCTTGGTGGTTTCGCGACGACGAAGACAAGGAAGACGAAGGATACGAGCTCTTTCTCTCTGAGCGCAGCGAGGAAGAGGGCGCGGATGCGGGGCGAGAAGGGGGGTGAATGGCCTCCTCGGAGCCCCCGCATCCCATTTAAACCCCCACGAAGCATCGTGGGGAGGGGATCCGGTGTGCGTGGGTCCGCCCACCAGCCCCGTGTATTACGGGCGGTAACGCTTCCCTAAGCTCAACCGTCGCGGAGTAAACCTGCAGAGTATCTCTCGCGCGGAGGCCGAGGGGGCATCGTGGCAGGACCCACGGCCCAGGCCCGGTCCCGTCACCTGTAATCACCATCATTATGTCAGGCGGGGCCTGGCACGTGGCGCTCTCCGAGCGACTCACGACAAAGCCAAGGCATTGTTTCGAAGCCAGCCGGTTTTGGAGCCCGTGCTCCTCGTCACGAATAGCGGTGAAAACACCATGTCAAAACGTCAAGCCGGCAAGGCCGCCTGCCTGCAGGCGGCAGGCCTCTCCAGCTTCGGGGACAACTGTCGGGGGGATAACCCCGGGGTAGGCTCATCAAGCCTGCTCGTTCATTTCCGGCCCAAATGATATGAACATATACAGTTTCCCAAGGCCCAAGTCTTGTGACCGGCTAGGCTGCGCCTACCTGCTAGAGGACGAGGCGGCCATCCCTCTGGCCGGCCAGGCAACCCCTACTGGCTAGAGTCGAGGCGGTTACCTCTTCTGAGCCTGCGTGGTCCAGCCAGCCGGCTTGGAATGAGGCGGCTACACCTAAGCCGGCTGGCCGAATAGGCTAGTCGGCCAAGGATCACAAGTCACATCAGATCGTAGGTCAGGATGAGACCTTAAGATCAAAGGTAGCTACGCGTTAGCAAAGGTACTAGATCGAGGCACCCGGCAGGTACGAGCGTCGGCGGCCACGCCGCTGACCTACCCCGGCTCTGATCCATCACCTAGTATAGTGTCGGACCGTCACACTCCCACTCCATTACTACACTCGGCATGGGGAACTGTCGAGGCGGTTGTACTATCTGCCCATGACGAATCTCGCTGGACGACGCTTGTCGTACAGCGTGTGCTTGGCGTCAACCTTACGCGAGAGCTTCATTGGACAGCCGGCGGGTCCACTGCCAATCGAGACCATACAGCCGACGGGCCCCTCAAGCTACAAGACAAGACTCTAGTGGGCCCTTGGCTAGGCGATGAGGCTGCCAGCCGGGTCCCACATTTGTACCCTTTATCCATATTGTAGGCCGGCGGGTTCGTCTATAAAACCCCCCGGTCGCCCTCCATGCAGGGGGCCGATCATTCCTTAGTCGAACAACGCCACACACTCACCAACCATAGAGAGAGGTAGAGACGAGCTAGCTGCTCCCCTCTTCCTCCTCCCAACACAGCTCCAGGAGCAACTCTGTACTCTGTTCATACACATCAAACACTCCGTTAGGACTAGGGGTATTATCTCTACGGAGAGCCCTCAACCTGGGTACATCGTGCGTTCCATGCGTGTACCAACCTCATTACCAACGTACACCTTTGTCCCTTCGGTTCTCACCGACTTTAGCCTACCTATGGCATATGTTGTGAGTATTCAACGACAGGGACGGTCGTAGCCCAACTTACCAAACTACACGATATAACCACCCTTTTCACTAGTGAGGGGAAGATCCGCTACTACTATATCCTTAAGCTATTTCCTTTCTCTCTAAAGGATGACGCTAAAGCCTGGTTCACTTCTCTTGCTCCTGGATGTGTGAGTAGTCCCCAGGATATGGTCTATTACTTCTGTGAGAAATATTTCCCTGTCCATAAGAAGCAAGCTGCCTTGCAGGAAATATACAACTTTGCTCAACTCAAAGAAGAGAGTCTCCCACAAGCCTGGGGGAGGCTCATCCAGCTACAGAATGCTTTGCCTGATCACCCTCTTAAGAAGAACGAGATACTTGATATCTTCTATAAAGGACTTACCGATGCTTCTAGAGACCACCTAGATAGTTGTGCCGGTTGTGTTTTTAGGGAACGAACTATAGAACAAGCTGAGATTCTACTGAATAACATGTTGATCAACAATAATGCTTGGACTATTCTCGGACCACCTCCTAAGCCAACTCCCAAGAAAAGAGGTATTCTATACCTCAGTCCCGAAGATATGCAAGATGCCAAGAAATCTATGTAAGAGAAAGGCATTAGATCTGAAGATGTCAAAAATCTACCACCTATCGAAGAGATCCATGGTCTCGATAACCGAATACAAGTAGTAGAAGTGAATTCTCTGCGTAGGTTTGATGAGAGTGATATTCCTTTTGACAAACCTGCTAGCCTATGCTTTGATGAATTTGACAACTTTGTTGCCAAACAACAGAGTTTCAATGATTATGTTAGCAGACATTTGGAACAAAGTACTCGTATGCTTAGTCATTTAAGTGCTTGTGTAGACAGAAATGTCAATGATCTGAAGCTTCTGAGTAAACATGCCTCTATGATTACTAGTCAGGTAGAACAAGTACTTAAAGCTCAGAATGACTTGCTCAATGAATTAAATGACAACTTTGTCACATTCATTACTAGAGGAGGCAAAATGATTCAGGAACCTTTGTATCCTGAAGGCCATCCTAGGAGAAATGATCAAGATTCTCAAGGAATTAATGCTGAGACACCCAGTCATCCTAAGAAGAAGAAGGATGATAGAAACCTACATGTCAGTTCACCAAATACTGTCACACCTGAAGAACCAAATGATATTTCTGCGTCTGACGCAGAAACACAATCTGGTGATGAACATGAACCTGGTGACAATATGGACAGCGGTGTTCATAATGAGGCTCAACCTAGCAATTATAAGGATGTGGAGATTGAACCTACGGTTAATCCTGATAACCCACAACCTAAGAGATACGATAAGAATGACTTCACTACTAGGAAGCATGGGAAAGAAAGGGAGCCATGGGTTCAGACACCTATGCCATTTCCTCCTAAGCTATCCAATAAAAAGGATGATGAGGATTTTGAGCGCTTCGTTGAAATGATAAGACCCGCCTTTCTGCAGATGCGGTTAATTGATATGCTCAAAATGTCTCCATATGCGAAGTACATGAAAGATATCGTGACCAATAAACGGTAGATACCAGATCTTGAGATCTCCACCATGCTTGCCAATTACACTTTAAAAGGTGGAACTCCCAAAAAACTTGGTGATCCCGGAGTGCCCACTATACCTTGCTCCATTGAAGGAAACTACGTAAGAACTGCCTTATCTGACCTTGGAGCCGGTGTTAGTATTATGCCGCTCTCTCTTTATCGTAGACTTGAACTGGATAAGTTGACACCCACTGAAATTTCTCTGCAAATGGCCGACAAATCAACTGCTTTCCCTATCAGCATTTGCGAGGATGTGCCTATTGTGGTTGCTAACACCACTATCTTAATAGACTTTGTTATCTTGGATATTCCCGAGAAAGATGCCATGGCTGTCATCCTTGGAAGACCCTTTTTAAACACTGCAGGGGTTGTTATAGATTGCAACAAAGGCAATGTCACTTTCCATGTTAACTGTAATGAGCATACAGTGCACTTTCTGAAGAAACAATATCAAGTACATTGCATCAATGCTATCGAAAAAACTTCATCGATTCTTATTGGGAGCTTTGAATGCCCGATTCCTCGTGCCAAGATGAAGTATGATTTGCTTGTTGGGGAGATACATATCCCCATTGAGGTGACTTAGTGGCTATTCGATAATTCTTCATTTCCTCTTGCGATTCGAAAAGGTTTTGTCATGAGGATTTGATCAACCCCATTGACGGATTTCTTTCGATGACCATGAAATGGATGAATCAAACAGTCACATACCTCTGTTTTAAGCTTTGACTTTCTGTTGCTTAGAAGAAAAATGATTGATTTAGTTTTGTTTTTCCTGGTTTCTGTTTTAGTGTCCCGGAGAAAAGTACCCCGAAAATAAAAGTTCTCCGATGGTCGTGAAAATCAAATATGATTTTTTCTACAATATTTGAAAAATACTGGGACTGAGAGCTGGCCTGGGGGGCACACCAGTGGGCCAGAAGACCTATAGCCGCCGCCCCCCTCGTGGCGGCTACCAAGCTAGTGGGGCCCACAGGTACCCCCTCCACTCATTCCAGCTCCCGTCCTCTTCTTCTACCTCGAGAAAAAATTGTTTCACAGCTCAAACCCGTGTTCTTGCTCATTTGGCTGAGATTTTTGATGTCCTTGCTCAAAGCATCATTCTTCGAACCGTTTTGGGGAAATTACTCCTTCGTAAGTGACTCCTCCATTGGTCCAAATAGTTTTTGCTCTAGTGCTTTATCCTTCGCATATTCTTGCTACCTTGGTGACCCTGTTCTTGAGCTTGAAATGTTGATTTTAGCTAGTCCCAAGTAGTTTTAGCGCCTGATACGGTCTCTAGGCACTATTAGGAGTAGTTGCTACGAGTTGGGTTAATCCTTACTCACTTTTCTTTCGAAGTCTCTCAAAATTTCAGAATTTTTCAGAGCTAGAAAAAGGAAAAGATGAGGAGGTTCTTGAGAGGCTCTTCAAGCCATAACCCCAAGGAGGATGAGAAGAACCACCCCAAGTACGTGGTTCCTCGAGTCAAAGAGGTTCGAGCGTGCGAGTGCCCAAGTGATGAATTTTTGCGTGTCGCTGGGCTTGATGAAGACTTTTATTACTTGGTGCAGAACGCAGGTCTTACCGCGTTCGTTGAAGATAAGTGCTCACAATACCTCCTCCTCACCAATACTTTTGTTCAAAGCTTCAACTTTTATCCGAGGAAGAATCCTCCCATGGTTGAGTTCATGTTATACGACATCCTCCAGTGCATGACACTACATGATTTTTGCAATGTATGCAAATTACTTTATGTTGGGGATATTCATGACCCTCGTCTACGGGACTTGGAAGATTTCATAGGTACTATTGCTGTTGGAGAGGAGAGAGGAGTGTATCGTGCTAGAATTGCTAGCATACATTTTCCTGTGCTTCGGTACTTCTCATTATTTGTGGGAAAATGTTTGATTGGCCGTGGGGAGGCTGGATCACTTATTTCTCCAGACCTTGCGGTTTTGCGCAAAGGCGTTTATAACGATAAGACTTATAGCCTAGGTCCTATAGTAGCTCAGCGGTTGAACACAAATTGTTCAAAGGGTGTCGTCTATGGAGGTATCTATGCTACCCGTCTTGCCAGACACTTTGAGATACCCGTTAGACTGGGGGAGGAAGGCGAGATGCTTCTTCCTGAGAAATATCTGGATTATGACAGCATGGTTCGCCATGATTTTCTTGATAGAAATACTAGTAGAAGGATGATTTATAACCTGGTATTTAGTCAGGGTACTCGAGAGATTATTACTTTGCCAGCTCCTTCTTTGTTCCATATTCATGCAGGAAGGTACACTATTATGCCCTCGGACATCTATGCATATTGGGGCTTGGCCCAACCACACGTGCCCGTGCCCGAGCCAACAGTCGAGTACCAGACACCAGTTTATCAGTGGGAGCCATAGGAGCTCACACAGCAGTGGCATCCACAGTCCGCTCTGGAGTATCCCGGAGCTGGTTATTTCCCGCCTTGGGAGTAGACCAAGCTAGGCCAAAAGCCTAAGCTTGGGGGAGTACGTGTTCTCGCCGACCTTACATTCATGCTTATGCTTTCACTTTGTTAGTCGGTGTTTACACTTTGCCACCGTATTATCCATGCTAGTTTATTTTCGTTTTCTTGTTTTCTTGTTTTGTGTCCTTTTGAGAAAACACAAAAAGATTTTCCGTTCTTCTTTTGCTTGTTGGGAGTTTTCCCGTGTAAATAGTTTCTTTTTTCTTTGGGTCAAGGTAGAAGATATTGGTTACAATGTTTAGTGGCTCTTGCATGCATACCTGTTTAGCTTTCAAAGAGCCATATTACTTTGTCTTCTCCTTTGTGTTTGCCTGCAGATTCAGCTTAGTCCGATGCACGAGCACTCTTATTATTGTTCACATCGTTCGATCGTGCAAGTGAAGGGAAATAATTATGATATATGATGAAGTGACTGAGACTGGAAAAGCTGGTATCAACTCTATCTATTTTGTTTTTGTAAATATGACTAGCTTGTCGTCCCAGATTCAGCTTTGTTGTGAGAGAACCATGTTTGCAATGACAACTTAGAGATCATAGTTTCTGATGCCATGTTTAATTAGCTGAGAGCTTATAATGGTTTGTCTTGAATGCCAACATAGATTTTGAGATGACTATGATCTAGTATGATAGGATGGTATTCTCCTTTGAATGATTCAAGTGGTTTGACTTGGCGCATGTTCATGCATGTAGTTGAAACAAAATCAACATAGCCTCTATGATGTTCGTATTTGTGGTGATTTATATCATGTTCATGCTTGCACTCAATGTTAGTCAAACTCATTGCATCTTGATGACTGTTGTCGCTCTCTAGTTGGTCGCTTCCCAGTCTTTTGCAAGACTTCACTTGTACTAAGCGGAATACTGCTTGTGTATCCACTTCGATAAACCCAAAAGTTTTTCCATGAGAGTCCACCATACCTACCTATTTGCGGTATCTACCAGCCGTTCCAAGTAAATTTGCATGTGCCATTCTCTAATCCTTCAATAAATAATCTATTTTGCATGCCCGAACCGCTCATGTGGTAACAGGGGGCTATTGATATCTTCCATGTTAGGCGTGTTATCCTCGACATGTGTTTATTCACTGTCATTCACGAGAAAGGGTCCGGTAATTGGAATGCCCAGTTCCACGCTTAAATCGAAAACATAACTGTAAAACAAGACTCCCCCCGGATTGATGTTAGTATGGACGGTACCCGAGGATTCGGCTAGCCATGGAGGGTGATTGATTGGTGGTGGGGGGAGTTAAAACTTTACTTTTTTGTTTGGGAACCGCCTATAGCATGAGTAGCATGGAAGATATTGAGAACTCTTGGTCATTATGTTGGCAATGAAAGCATGCTACCCAAAATTATTATCTCTGTTTTCAAAGCTTGAGCTCTGGCACCTCTGCAAATCAATGCTTCCCTCTGCGAATGGCTTGCCTATTTATTTTCCTGTTGAGTCATCCTCTTCTTGTTTAAGCACCAATTAGAGAGCACCTCTGTCATTTTTATGCTTTTCTTTTGATTGATATTGAGTATGACTATGACTGGATCTTCGTTGCTATGAATTACCATGTTTAGTCAACCCTTGATCTTTGAAAGTGTTGTGCATTTATGTTTTGCAGTCTCAGAAAGAGCTAGCGAGATACCACTTATTCATATTGCTTCATGCTTGTTTTGATTGAATTTTTGCTATCTGAAACTCATTATTATTTTCTCGCTAGCAGATTATGCCATTGATATTAGTTTACCGTGAGACCTTTGTGTCACTTGCTTATGTGGTTAACTTGTGATCTCGCTGAAATTCTGGTTATGA
The DNA here is from genome assembly GCF_904849725.1 of Hordeum vulgare subsp. vulgare. NCBI lineage: Eukaryota > Viridiplantae > Streptophyta > Magnoliopsida > Poales > Poaceae > Hordeum > Hordeum vulgare. The sequence goes on along the minus strand of NC_058520.1, from coordinate 74,019,299 downwards.
GTTAGACATAGTTGCAACAACAAGATCAAACAGAGTTTGTCAAAGTTTTTCTTTCTCTCTCAGTTTGTTAACTAAGTTGCTTGAGGACAAGCAAGGTTTTAAGCTTGGGGGAGTTGATACGCTTCCATCGTATCTACTTTTCCAAACTCTTTTGCCCTTGTTTTGGACTCTAATTTGCATGATTTGAATAGAACTAACCTGGACTGACGCTGTTTTCAGTAGAATTGCCTTGGTGTTGTTTTTGTGCAGAAATGAAAGTTCTCGGAACGTCCTGAAAATTTACGGAGAATATTTCTAGAAAATATGAAAAATACCTGCGCAAATATCCACCGGAGGCAATGGGCGAGTGGGCCACAAGCCCTGTAGCCGCCCCCTGGTGGCAGCTACCAAGCTTGTGGGGCCGACGTGGCCCTTCCGCCCCCAAACTCAACTCTATAAATTCACTTTCGTTCCAGAAAAAATCAAGAGAGAAGATTTCATCGCGTTTGCGATACGGAGGCACCGCCACATCCTGTTCTTCATCTGGAGGGCAGATCTGGAGTCCGTTTTGGGCTCTGGAGAGGGGAAATCGTCGCCATTGTCATCATCAACCTTCTTCCCTCTCCAATTCCATGAAGCTCTTCATCGTTCGTGAGTAAAATATTCATAGGTTCGCTGGGCGGTGATGAGTAGGATGAGATCTATCATGTAATCGAGTTAGTTTTGACGGGGATTGATCCCTAGTATCCACTATGTTCTGAGATTGATGTTGCTACTACTTTGCCATGCTTAAAGCTTGTCACTAGGGCCCGAGTGCCATGATTTCAGATCTGAAATTATTATGTTGTCACCAATATATGTGCGTTTTAGATCCGATCTTGCAAGTTGTAGTTACCTACTATGTGTTATGATCCGGCAACCCCGGAGTGACAATAACCGGAACCACTCCCGGTGATGACCATAGTTTGAGGAATTCATGTGTTCACCAAGTGCTAATGCGTTGTCCTGGTTCTTTATTAAAAGGAGAACCTTAATATCCCGTAGTATCCTTTTGGACCCCGCTGCCACGGGAGGGATGGACAATAGATGTCATGCAAGTTCTTTTCCCTAAGCACGTATGATGACACACGGAATGCATGCATACATCCCATTCAGGAACGGGAGCTAGCCACATATCTCTCCGTGTTATAACTGTTGCATGATGAATATCATCCAAACAAATCACCGACCCATTGCCTACGAGTTTGTCCCACTGCTATTATTACTTGTTTTGCTCTGCTGCTGTTACTTGTCTTGCTCTACTGCTATTACTTGCTACTGTTGCTACTTGCTACTGTTGTCACTACCGTTGTTCCTTGCCACTGTTGTTACTCGTTACACTACTGCTACCTGCTACAATACTTTTTCTCACACCGTTGCCGCGAAAGAATATTTCCCGTCCACAGTCAACTTCTGGCACCATTGATACAATAGTTAGGAATAGTCTGCCGTCAACAGATCGTTTCTGGCACCGTTGCTATCATACTACTTTGCTACTGATACTTTGCTTGCAGATACTAATCTTTCAGGTGTGGTTGAATCTGACACATTCAGCTGCTAATACTTGAGAGTATCCTTTCACTTCATGTCGGGCGAACCAACAAATTTGGGTTGAATACTCTACCCTCGAAAACTGCCGTGAACCCACGCGGTGGTGGGCCATTGCAAGACAATTGCTAATTGTTGAGCAACTGGGAGCAGTTCTGGCTCCATTGCCGTGGAGGCATCAAGTCAGGAACACGTCAACATCATTTTTCTAGTGTCGTTGTCGAGGACTTCTAGCACTCCCCGTCATCGGAATCGAGCCCAGATGTCGACGGTGCAAGGTCGACAACTATGGGAATCCACGTGAAACACTTATGATCGTAGGGAGAGGAGAGGTGACGTCAAGAGCAGAGCTAACGGTCAACACCCGTCAAGCCTTTTTACTCAGGTTCGGGTCGCTTACGCGTAAAACCCTACGTCCTGCTTGTCTGGTTGTATTAAGCGTTTAGTTGTTGATTGTTATAGTGATTGTTGATAACTTTCTTCTGAGTCACTGTCCAAAGATTCTAACCCCTTATGAATGAGCTAAGGGCCTCCTTTTATAGGCAAAGGGGTCACCTACAGCGCTCTGTGGTAGGTTCACGCGAAGTTACAGTGAATCTAGCGCGGTGCTTATCCATCTACCGTTGTCAGGTGCATTAAATGCACGTCTTGTCCTTGTCAATGATGTGCTGGTGAAGACACGTATCCAGGTGTTTCATCACCTGGACGCTGCGCTGGAACTTTGGGGGCGGCGGCACTTTGGCAAGGGCGGTCGTCCTCTAGTGCCTAGTCCTGTCATATCGGCAAGGGAGCTTGCCGGGGCCTTGGGTCCTCGTCCTGGCAAGGGAACTTGCCGGGGGCTTCGGTCGTCATCCCAGCAAGGGATTCTTGCCGAGGTCTTGTACTTGGTGAGTTCATCACGCCCACCAAATGGGTGTGGTCTTTGTTATTTTCCGGGCAAGGGAGGCTTGCCGAGGCCTTGGTGATCTTGGGTGTTGTATCTTGTCTGGGTCCTGCCATGCCCTGCCGGCAGGGGATCTTTGCGCCCGTGCACAAGTGTGGGACACTAGGGACCCCAGTCTTTAGTGCACCGACAGGAGCCCCCGGTCCTGGGCTACACATGCCTGCGAAGCGTTGTTGGGCCAGGCCCAAACAGGTGCACGAGCCTTCGTGGCTGGATCTTGCTGGCGGTTGCTTTTCCCCACCTCGCGCATCGGATGCGTGAAGCGGGAGGTCGTGCATGAAATGGCCTTTCCACCTCCTAAAACGAGTCTGCCACGCGCGTGGCATGCACAGTTATGGATTGACAGGTTGCAGATGTGGCCTTAAAAGGCGCAGTAGTGGCTGGGCCCTCCCGTGCATGCATTGGCGCAGCAGGGCGGTTCTCTGTTCGGCCATGAGCTCGAGCGATTGGGCGAGAGGGGTGGTGGTTTCTGGAGCAAGGGAGGCTAGCCCCCATGCCCCGTCCTATAAATTGGGAGGGTTTGCGAGGGGTTTTGCTCACCCAACTCCTCCTGAATCCACCAACTCCTCAGCCTTGGTCTTAAGAATCTTCTTCTGTCTGTAGGTGGCGCTCGCCCCGAACCATGGTTAGGGGACGGGGTCGGCCTCCAGGGTGGCGAGAGGATCCCGTCCGGATCATGCCACAGCTCCTCGGGGCGCCGCGGGAGAAGACGACCCGAGGGCCCGTGGCGGAGGAAGGGCGAGGGTTCGCGGTTATAGTGGACGTCGAGGCCGGGGGAGGCGGAGCGCTACTCTAGTGGCTCCACCTTATTCGAGGCTTGCCCTGGTGGCGGTCCTCCATGTTGCTTTAGGGGCGCCCACGTGTGCTGCTCGGCTGCTGCGAAGGTCGCTCGAGCGGCATTGAGCGCTCCGCTTCGAGCGATGGTGACGAGGGGATGATGGCGGCGATGGTGCCGGGCCTAGCCTCAAGCCCGGGGGAATTGAATCCGATGGCGATTCCCCCGGTTGGGAATGAGTGCTTCCCGCACTGACGCGGCCCGGTCACGCCTCTCCCTCGCCTCGGAGGGGGGTCTCAACCGATCCATCGACTCCTTCTCGCGGCCTGATGAGGCCTAACCCGCTTCTGTCGGTACAGCGCTGGTGGAGCCAGCGTGGATGTACCGCGGGCCTTGCCGTGCCTTGTCTTCATGAAATCCAATTCCTCCGCATAGATTGATCCTCGTCAAAAGACAGAGTCTTTAGGTTATGATAACAACGCTTTGTAAGTGGAGTCAGATGTATCCATTCAAATGAATGAAAAGACTGTTTTCCCCTTTTCTGGATTCTATTCTTTGTATGATTCGTCTTTACATAATCTAGGAGCTTGCCGGCAACTACCGGCAAGGCTCCTTGCCGCTTTCAGTGCAACCATGGAAATCGCCAAGCGTAGCTTGAGACGAAATCGGGTGCTGCGTAGCCGCTTGCTCTGTTGATCAGGTTCGCATCTGTTTGAAGGTGCTCTGTGGCCGTTTAGGTCGTTTGAACAAGTTCGAAACACAGAAAAGGTGCACTGATCTTTGGAAAGGTCCCAGTATGCGCACACCCCACACACAAAGATCAAAAACTTTTCACGAGAAAAAACAGAGAATGTATCTACTTAGGATGTGAATCTCGAACTTAAAAACGTATCTGCTCACGCCGTGGTTGCATGGCGCTTGTATCTTTCGCCGGGGCTTCGGAGACCCCGGAAAGCAGGAAATTACCGCTCCCATCGGCTTATTCTCCGGCAAAGACTTCTTGCCGACAGTCCCCGACCATCGTATGGAGAAAAAAGTCGGCCGGGGTGTAACCCCTTTACTTCTCTCTTGCTAGGCTGTGCTGGCGGAGCCCCCGAGCGCATCTTGGGTGATGATGCGATGCTCTCGGGGACACAACACTCACGCTGGAGTGCGCACCGGGGCTACGGGACCGTGTGGCGCATCCTCAACGACTATGCATCACTCCGCAGAGGTGCGCCCACCGGAATATGCACCAAGTCCTCTATGAAGCGCCCAGGCACGCCCTCAACAGCCGCGCGTTGGCCCCGAGCGACGCATCGGCCTGAAGGCACCGCCTTTGGAGCCTCCGCCTCCGTGCCCCGCGCTCGCATAGCAATGCGCTCATGCAGGCCTTGGGAAGCCGGAGCAGAATAGAGTGTCCGCCGCGGTACTCCGTTACTGGGGGAACGACGTGTAGAGCCCAAACTTCAAAGAATTCGGTGTTGAGCTTTCTCTAATTCACGCGGTACCGGGGGAACGAGGCGTAGAGCCCAAAGATGTCGGTGGCCGTGAGGATCCATATGGTACCATGGACGGTCGTAGGGCGGGGAGAGGTGACGCGAAGGGCAGGTATAACGATCAACACCCGGCAAGCCTTTTTACCCAGGTTCGGGCCTCTTACGCGTAAAACCCTACATCCTCCTTGTCTGGTTGTATTAAGCGTTTAGTAGTTGATTGTTATAGTGACTGTTGGTAACCTTCTTCTGAGTCAATGTCAAAAGAGTCTAAGCCCTTATGAATGAGATAAGGGCCTCCTTTTATAGGCAAAGGGGTCACCTATGGTGCTCAGTGGTAGGTTCACGAGAAGTTACAGTGAACCTAGGGCGGTGCTTATCCATCTACCACTATTAGGTGCATTAAATGCACGTCTTGTCCTTGTCAGCCATGTGCTGGTGAAGACACTTATCCAGGTGTTTCGACACCTGGACGCTGCAGTGGCGCATGCGCAATTCGCTGTAACTTGGGGGCGGCGGCACCGTGGCAAGGGCGGTCGCCCTTCAGTGGCTAGTCCCTTCATCTCGTTAAGGGAGCTTGCCGACGCTTTGGGTCCTCGTCCAGGCAAGGGAGCTTGCCGGGGGCTTCGGTTTTCATCCCAGCAAGGGAGGCTTGCCGAGGTCTTGTACTTGGTGAGTTCATCACGCCCACCAAGTGGGCTTGGCCTTGTTTATCTTCATGACAAGGCCAGCCCCACTCGATGAGATCGAGCACGGGCTAACTCTGCCCGTAACGCTGTCGGCATGCCTCCGCCACGCGGGATGGTCGCCGTCGGCCAAATTCCAACCGGTGCAGACGTGGCATGACCATTAGGGCCTAATCGCCTATTAGTTAGGCCCAAAACCACTCACTACTATGCCTAGAGGTAGGTCAAATCCATGGTCACCTTGAGATTAGCCCGTGTGTGATTGACATGTGGGCCCTGGTCATCAGGTTTGACCTGGACCGGCTCGGTTGACCTGCTCACGTCAGCATGACATCAGCCTGAAGCACTAAGTTATATTCTGAAATAAATCAATTCAGGAAAATTCCACAAAATAACCTAAACTTCAAAACTTCATAGAAATTAATCTATAGCTCCAAATGAAATAAATTATGTATGAAAAATTATCAGAAAAATCGAAGGAATCTGTTGATATCACTTTCATGCATGTTTGAACAACTTATAAACTTTGTTTAGGTCAAATTCATTAAAGGCATTTAAAAGCTTATGAATGGAGTTAAAATTGATCAATATGGATCAAATGACTTCCATTTAACTTGTGACTAGTTGCATTAAGTACATTTAGCAACATGTTAACATGCCATGCTCATGCCTCATTGTGAAGCATTTGTCGTGCTTAAGTTGCTCTTTGTTTGATCTTATCGATAGATTTGCGAGACATAGTTATCGACGACAGTGAAGAACAAGTGAGTTCTTCTGACCAACAGGCAAGCAACCCCCATTGAGCGTTTCAATACAATCCCACTCTCTCGCACTTGCTCTCATTTTAATGCATTAGGACAAGATGATTCAACTACTACTTGTGTTACGGTAGATGAAGCCATTCCTTTGCATGACATGCCATTGTTATAGTAAATAGCTAAACCTAGGAACCTAGCATACCTGGTAGATGCTTCAGACATGTTGTGCCATTACCCTGTTATGCTTGCTGTGCTTAGAGTTGAGTTGGTGTGACCATCTGGATGATGAGTTGGAATGAACAGGTCTTGCTGATGAGAGTTAAATGTGTGAACCTGTTTTGGTACAGGTAGCGATGAGAGGACATGTAGGAGTACATGGTGGGTTATGTCATTGATGCCGCATTTAGGACCTCAGATCTTGTGTTGGTGTTTGATGTCCCACAAGCGTATGGGATCGCAGCAGTTTTCGAGGGTAGAGTATTTAACCCAAATTTATTGATTCGCTCACAAGGGGAAGCTAAAGGATATTCTCAAGTATTAGCAGCTGAGTTGTCAATTCAACCACACCTGAAAGTTTAGTGTCTGCAAGCAAAGTATCAGTAGCAAGGTAGTACGATAGCAACGACACCAGAAAAAGCTTTGGCAATTACCAGCAATGGCACCAGAAAAAGGCACGTCGACGGGAGATTAGTGCCAACAAAGTCTTGCAACAAGTAACAACGGAGTAGCAAGGAACAATAGTAGCAGCAGCAGCAAAGTAACAAGTAACAGCAGTAGCGACAGCAGCAGCAAAGTAACAACAGTAGTGACAGCAGCAAAGTGGCCGAATCCCTCTTGTAGCAAGGGACAAGCCTAGGCAAAGTAACGTAGCGAGGACCAGTAGTAAAAAACTCGTACGCAGTGGATCGGTGATGGATGAGTGTGACGGATGTGATTCATCATGTAACAGCTATGACACGGAGAGATATGTGGCTAGCTCCCCTTCATCAATCTAATGTAGGCATGTATTCCGTATGTAGTCATACGTGCTTAGGGAAAAGAACTTGCATGACATCTATTGTCCATCCCTCCCGTGGCAGCGGGGTCCTAATGGAAACTATGGGATATTAAGGTTCTCCTTTTAATAAAGAACCGGACCAATGCATTAACACGAGGTGAATACATGAACTCCTCATACTATTGTCATCTCCGGGAGTGGTTCCGGCTATTGTCACTCCGGGGTTGCCGGGTCATAACACATAGTAGGTGACTACAACTTTCAAGATAGGATCTAAAACACACATATATTGGCGACAACATAATAGGTTCAGATCTGAAATCATGGCACTCGGGCCCTAGTGACAAGCATTAAGCATAGCCAAGTAGTAGCAACATCAATCTAGAATATGGTGGATCCCTGTCAAGAACTAACTCGATTACATGATAGATCTCATCCAACTCATCACTGTCCAGCAAGCCTACGATGAGATTACTCACGAACGATGAAGAGCATCATGGAATTGTCGATGGAGAAAGGTTGATGATGACGATGGCGACGATTTCCCCTCTCCGGAGCCCGAAACGGACTCCAGATCTGCCCTCGAGATGAAGAACAGGATGTGGCGGCGCCTCCGTATCGCAAAACGCGATGAAACCTTCTCTCTGATTTTTTTCCCAGTAGAAACGGAAGATATAGGACTGAGATTGGGGGCGGTGGTGCCACGTGGGCCCCACAAGCCCTCATGACGCGGCCATAGGGGGTGGTCGTGGCCCAGGGGCTTGTGGCCCACTAGCACGCCCCCTTACGTGGGTTTTTGCGCAGGTATTTTTCTTTTATTCCAGAAAAAATCTCCGTAAATTTTCAGGATGTTCCGAGAACTTTCATTTCTGCACAAAAACAACACCATGGCAATTCTGCTGAAAACAACGTTAGTCCGGGTTAGTTCCATTCAAATCATGCAAATTAGAGTCCAAAACAAGGGAAAAAGAGTTCAGAAAAGTAGATACGACGGAGACGTATCAGTGTTCCAAGACTAGCTACTACCGCACATTGGGTTCTGGTAACTCGACCCCTCTCGGTCTATTAACTACTCTGTTCTCAGTCCACGAGTCACATTAGTTCAAAACATTCATAGACTGTGGCAGGGCCTGCGAAGTGGATGAATGGCCCAGTTGAAACCGACTTGGGGCCCTGCTCACATCGTTTGATTCCATGTTGGAAACCTGGACCGGACTTCCATTATGGGTTCGAACTCAGATAGGCGACTGCCTAGGATGTGAGTCGTTCTGAGTTAACGTCCATGGCCCAATCCCTCGCTAGGCTTCAGCTTGAAGGTTGCCGAGGTGCATGATGTGCACATGGCGATAAGTGGCGAGATCATGTGTGACGAAGTACACCCTTGCAGGGTAAACTATCTATTCGAATAGCTGCGTCCTCGGATATGGACTACTAGGAGACTTGCATGGTTCGTAGACAACTTTAACGGATACTCTAAAATGGTCCAGATAAGTGTGAGTGCTATGGATGGCCTTCTCATAGGATGAATAGAGAATATCCATGGTGGTGTATTGATATGGTGGATATGTGGACTGGTGTGTGCTCTCTCGTAGGGAGACGAGACAGGTATGATACATTGTCGTATTCTAGGTTAGCCAAAGGTCAAGATGGCATTTCTCTAGTAAACCCCACAATCATGTTCATTGATACATGACGCATAAGTAGTTAGTTCTGATGTAAGTCTTACTGAGTACGTTCGTACTCACTGTTGCTTATTTCCATTTTTGGAGAGATAGGCGTTGTTCACTTTATGTTTTCCTCTTGACATTGGCATCGATGGATTAGCTTGGGAACCCAGATAGGGGTATGGCTCCTATGGTAGGGTCGTTGTAGCTTTTCAGGCTCTTCCATCCGCTTTTAGTAGACGTGTGTACCCAGAAATGTAACTTCCACTTGTTGTTTGTATGCTGTCAGTGTTGGGTCATGTGACCCCCCAATTTGTAACATTATACTATGTTGGCTCTTCATAGCCTTCTAAATAAATGATGCATTGTAGAGTTATGTTGTGATGCCATGTTGTACCTACACATATCGTGCATTGGTATGTGTGGGATTCCGCACCTAGTTGTGTGCCTATGGTAGCCTGCTCTACAAGAAAATGCCTCTTTGTGCTTCCACAGAGCCTTGGTAGCTTGCTACTACTCTGGACACATTGATTGACCGGCATGTATCCTTCTTTGTTGTTGTGTCTATCCCTACAGGGAAATGTCATGCAATGTAATGGACTCCATGTAGCTTGCTACGACTCGTCTACATACGCTGATGACCGACATCTGCATTGCTGGGTAATGGATGCCTATTCATGTATGGTTGTGCCACTTAGGATCATAACTAGTCATGTCGACTTGGGTTCTCTGACTTATGATTGCAAGCGCCAAAGTCATATACTTGAGACAAAAGGTGCAAACAGTCCCGGCCAAGGTAATGTGGCAGCCATGATGATTACCGTGCGTGAGGCCACAAAGTGATATGATGTGTTACAAGCTAGAATTCTATCACCTAGGATCGGGGTCCAGATAGCGCATACCAGGTCATTCAATTCCTATATGTCACTCCCTCTGCCCCGACCTTCCACCGCGTACGTGAGGGGCGTCCATCCGAGGCATCAGTGCACGTAGTGCAACTGGATCAGCTATGTCGTGGTGGCCATTGACAAGGGAAAGCCCGCGCTCGGGCGTCGAAATGTGGCCATCGCATGGTGCAACACGATCCAGGCTGTTGTGCTGCATAGATGGTTGGTGCAACATGGCTAGATCTCCAACTACACCCTCACTGACCCAGCATCCACCAAGAATGAGGACATGCCACAGACGAGGTAATCTTGTGAATATGATGAAGGTACTATCTAAGTCCTCGTTGTTGTGTTGGTTTCCCTCGAAGCTTAAAGGGTGATGTAGCACAACGACAACAAGTATTTCCCTTAGTTATGAAATTGTGTAAATAGCACTTGCACACAAATATAGAAATTTCTCGCAACCCAACATGTGGAGGGGTTGTCAATCCCTCCTGCGTAAACTAAGGATAGATTGGCAGATGCAAATAAGAGTGATAGAAAATAGAACGCGACAAGGTATTTTTGTGTTTTTTGATAATATAGATCTGAAAATAAATGAGCAAATAAAATAGAAACGCAAATAGAAAAGTAGAGATTGCAAATAGATGATGTGAAGTATACCCCGGGGCCGAGGTTTCACTAGTGGCTTCCCTCGAGAAAATAGCAAATGGTGGGTAGACAAATTACTGTTGGGAAATTGATAGAAAACAAATAATTATGACGATATTCAAGACAATGATCATATATATAGGTAGGCCTGGGCATTCGGTATAAACCGAAAATTGGGTTAATAAATTTCGATATTATTTGAATTTCGGTTAGAAAAAGTGCTAACCGAAAATGGCTCAAAAAATTGGGAAACCGAAAATTCGGTCAACCGATAAATCGGTTTGGTATTCGGTTTCTACCGTATTATACCAAATTATTTGTTCGACGCCGTGCATGCCTGACTGCTGCTACTGCAACAAAAGACCTTCCAACAGCGCCAGAAATAGGTGTGTCGACGGCACCAGGAATCCTTCTGCTACGGCTACGCCTTAAGGGACTTCCTAGGCAAATATGCAAAGGATTTCCCCTGTGGCCTTGGAGCCCTGCGTTGGTGTTCCCTCGAAGCGGAAAGGGTGATGTAGCACAGCGATGGTAAGTATTTCCCTCAGTTTGAGAACCAAGGTATCGATCCAGTGAAGGAGTATCACAAGAGCCTGCACAAACACAAAGAACTTGCTCCCAACACTATGAAGGGGTTGTCAATCCCTTATAGATTGTCTGCCAAGTGAGAACTGAAAGCAACAAAGTAACAAAGCAAAGTAAAAGCGGAGGTGTAAACGATAGATGTGAATAGACCCGGGGGCCGTAGTGTTTACTAGTGGCTTCTCTCATGAAAGCAAGTAGACGGTGGGTGAACAAATTACTGTCGAGCAATTGATAGAACCGCGCAAAGTCGGGACGTCATCTATGGCAATGATTATATCTATAGGCATCATGTCCAAAACAAGTAGACCAATACTTTCTGCATCTACTACTATTACTCCACACGTCGACCTCTATCCAGCATGCATCTAGTGTATTAAGTCCAAAACAACAGAGTAACGCCTTAAGCAAGATGACATGATGTAGATGGACAATCTCATATCAACGACAGAGCCCACCTTGTTACCCTTGATGGCAACCACTCAATGTGTGCCTTGCTGCCCCTACTATCACTGGGAAAGGTCACCACATGGTAAGAACCCAAAACCAAGCACTTCTCACATTGCAAGAATCATAGATCTAGTTGGCCCAACAAAACCCAAGACTCGGAGAGACTTACAAGGATATCAAATCATGCATATAAGAAATCAGCAAAGACTCAAATATATATCATAGATAATCTGATCACAAATCCACAATTCATTAGATCCCAACCAACACACTGCCAAAGAAGATTACATCGGATAGATCTCCATGAAGATCATGGATAACTTTGTATTGAAGATTGAAGAGAGATAAGAAGCCATCTAGCTACTAACTACAGACCTGTAGGTCTGAAGTGAACTACTCACGAGTCATTGGAGGGGTGATGATGATGATGATGAAGCCCTCCAACTCCAAAGTCCCCTCCGGCAGGGCACCGGGAAGGGTCTCCAGATGAGATCTTGCGGAAATGGAAGCTTGGTGCGGCGGAAAAGTATTTTTGAGGCTCCCCCGATTTTTTGTTGTATTTGAGGGAATATATAGGCCAAAGATCTAGCTGAGGGGGGCGCTAGGGAGGCCACAAGCCCTGCCACCGCCGCCTCCCCCTGGTGGCGGAGTGGGGGCTTGTGGGCTTCCTGCAGCCCTCCTGGCTTGGCCCAAAGGCCCCTTGATCTTCTTCCGTTCGGGAAAAAAATCATTTCTGGGATTTTATTCTGTTTGGACTCCGTTCTAAAATCAGATCTGAAAAGAGCCAAAAACACAGAAAAAACAGGAACTGGCACTTGGCACTGAATTAATAAGTTAGTCCCAAAAAAGATATAAAAGGTACATAAAACATCCAAAGATGACAAGATAACAGCATGAAACCATCAAAAATTATAGATACGTTTGAGGCGTATCAAGCATCCCCAAGCTTAACTCCTGCTCGTCCTCGAGTAGGGAAGTGATAAAGAATGAATTTTTGATGCTTTCATGCTACCTAGCATAGATGTCCTTTGTAACTCATCTTATGTGATGTGAATGTTCAGATCCATTTGATTCAAAACAATAGTTTGCTATTGACGTGGAAACAATAATAATTCAATCAAACTAGCAAGGTAATCATGAACTTTCAAAATAACAAGGCCAAAAGAAAGTGATCCCTACAAAAGCATATAGTATGGCTATGCTCTATCATCATTGCACAACGAATTTAAATCATGCACAACCACGGTATTGGCCAAGTAATTGTTTCACACCTTTACTTTCTCAAACCTTTTCAACCCTCACGCAATACATGAGCGTGAGCCGTGGTTATAGCACTATTGATGGTGTGGAGTGTGGTGGAGGTTGCAAGACAAAAAAGGAGAAGATAGTCACATTAACTAGGCATATCAATGAGCTATGGAGATGCTCATCAATAGATATCAATGTGAATGAGTAGGGATTGCCATACAAATGATGCACAAGAGCTAAGAGTAAGTGAAAGCTCTTAAAGAAAACTAGTGGGTGTGCATCCAACTTGCTTGCTCACGAAGACCTAAGGCAATTTTGAGGAAGCCTATCATTGAATATACAAGCCAAGTTATATAATGAAGATTTCCCACTAGCTATATGGTGGTGACAAAACGAGAGACTCTCAATCATGAAGATCATGGTACTTAATATGCACAAGTGTGGAAAAAGTGGTAGCATTGTCCCTTCTCTCTTTTTCTCTCATTTTTTTATTTTATTTTTTTGGTGGGCTCTTTGGCCTCTTTTTTGGTGGGATTCTTTGGCCTCTTTTATTTCCTCACATGGGACAATGCTCCATTAATGATGATCATCACACTTTCAACTCGAAACTTAGAGCAACAATGACTCTATATGGAATGCCTTCGGTAGTGTACCGTGACAATGATCTAGCATGGCATAAACATTAATGGAAACATCATGCTAGCTATCTTACGATCATGTAATGGCAATGTAGACGTGGTGTCACATGTCATGGTGGTAGTTGCATGGCAATATATCTCGGAATAACTTTGAAAATGCCACAGTAGGTAGGTATGGTGGCTGTTTTGAGGGAGGCTAATGGTGCGTTTTGTGCACTGGCGAAAGTTGCACGGCACTAAGAAGATAGTGATGGTGGCAGGTGAAAGTGCATCTAAACCATGGACTCAACATTAGTCATGAAGAACTGATATACTTGTTGCAAAAGTTTTATTAGTAATCGAAACAAAGCATTCAACGGATACTCCTAGGGGAAGGGTTGGTAGGTATAAACCATCGCGCTATCCCGACCGCCACACAAAGGATGACAATCAATAGACTAATCTTGCTCAGACTTCATCACATAGCGGTTCACCATACGTGCATGCTACGGGAATCACTAACTACAACACAAGTATTTCTAGATCCAGAACACCTTACTAGCATAACTTCAATATTACCACAACCATATCTCAAAACTAATTGAGATGAATCAAACTTCTCTAACTATTCAATGCACATGAAGGTGGAAGTTTTTGTATCCCTTTGGATAACTACCCCTTTTGAGACTACTTTCAAAGCATAGATCAACTACCAAGACACGCACCACTGCGCTCTAAAAGATATAAGTGAAACACATAAAGCAAAAGTATCTAGCTCAAAAGATATAAGTGAAGCACATGTGAGCTAAATTGTCTACCAAAAGATATAAGTGAAGCTCGACAAAATCACGGTGAGTGCATGTCTCTCTCTCCGGGTGTGAAGCAAGGATGATTGTGACACAACAAAAATAAAATACTCCTACGATACAAGACTCTCCAAGCAAAAACACATAACATGTGGTGAATAAAAATATAGCCCCAAGTAACGTTATCGATGGATTGAACAAGAGAGAGGGGATGCCTTCCCGGGGCAACCCTAAGCTTAGGCTTTTACGGCATCCTTGAATCTCTTGGGGTGCCTTGGGCATTCCCAAGCTTGAGCTCTTGCCACTCTTTATCTCTTTGTCCATAAGAACTTCACCCAAAACTTGAAAACTTCACAACACGAAACTTAAACAGAAACTCGTGATAACATTAGTATGAGGAAGCAAACCACCACTTCCTTAGGTACTGTAGCAAACTTAAATTCTACTTATTCTGATGTTGGGTTAGTGTATTTTAAATCCTCCATGGCTAATACCCCCTGATACTATCCATAGTTTCATCAAAATAAGCAACCAACACAACAAAAAACATAATTTGTTAACAGCAGACGAGTCTGTAGCAATCTGCGTATTCGTATACTTCCAGTACTTCAAAAATTCAGAAAATTTACTAAAATCTGAAGAATTTGCGTAGAAATCAGGAGCAAAAAGAATCAACTCAAAATCTCTTACAGATATAAATTGAAAATTCTTTTCGTGAGCAGAAAGTTTCTGTCTTTTCCAGCATGACCAAACGATCATCCCCAAGACTAATCATAACGGTTTTGCTTGGCACAAACGCAAAAAGAAACACAAAAAACACAATCAGAACAGAATTATGAAAGTGTGGAAAACACAAAATAGAAATAAAAAAGATAGATTCGTTGGGTTGCCTCCCAACAAGCGCTATTGTTTAACGCCCTTAGCTAGGCATACAATGATGCTCTCACAAAAGACAAGAATTGAAGCACAACGAGAGCATCCTAAAGCATGTGAAAATCACATCTAAGTCTAACATACTTCCTATGCATAGGCATTTTATAGGAAAATAGATTGTCAAGACAACCAATAGTTGCCATATGCAAGGAAGAAGAAAGAGACAATAGCAATCTCCACAAAACGAGAGGTAATTTGGTAACATGAAAGTTTCTACCACAATATTTTCCCCTCTCGTAGCAATTACATGTGGGATCATAATCAAATTCAACAAAATAGGTATCACAATGGATATTCTTTTCATGATCCACATGCATGCAAAGTTGATGCTATTCAAAAATAGTGGGATTGTCATCAACTAAAGTCATGACGTCTCCAAACCCACTTTTAATAATATTGCAAATATCATATTCATCTTGAGGCTTGAACAAATTTTCAAGATCAAAAGAAAAATCATCACCCCAATCATGATCTTTGCAACAAGTAGTGGTCATAGGAAGACTAGCATCCCCAAGCTTAGGGTTTTGCATAATTTTAGCATGATTGTCACTAATAGGATTTATAGTGAAACCATTGCAATCATGCTTTTCATTCAAGGAGCCCTCGTGAATCACTTCATAAGTTTCTTCATCACGATTTTCAAATTCACACAACTCAAGCAAAACTCCATAGAGAAAGTCAAGTGCACTCAACTCACTAGAAATTCGTTCCACATAAGTGGGTCTCTTAAATATATTAGCTAGTGGATTAGGATCCATATCACTAGATTTTCAGCAAGCGAAGATGCAAGCATATTGAAGGCACATGGCACACAAGCAACGGAAAGGAAAACGAGAGAAAAGGGCGAATGAAAAAGGCAAACGAAAAAGGCAAAGGAGAAAGGCTAATGAAAACGGCAAATGTGAAGTGGGGGAGAGGAAAACGAGAGGCAACTGGCAAAAAAGTAAATGCAAGAGATGAGTTTGTGAGACCTACTAGGATAGATCTCTCCTTCCCCGGCAACGGCGCCAGAAATACTTTTTCTACTGCAACAAAATACCTTCCAACAGCGCCAGAAATAGGTGTGTCGACGGCACCAGGAATCCTTCTGCTACGGCTACGCCTTAAGGGACTTCCTACGCAAATATGCAAAGGATTTCCCCCGTGGCCTTGGAGCCTTGCGTTGGTGTTCCCTCGAAGCAGAAAGGGTGATGTAGCGCAGCGATGGTAAGTATTTCCCTTAGTTTGAGAACCAAGGTATCGATCCAGTGAAGGAGTATCACAAGAGCCTGCACAAACACAAAGAACCTGCTCCCAACGCTATGAAGGGATTGTCAATCCCTTATAGATTGTTCGCCAAGTGAGAACTGAAAGCAACAAAGTAACAAAGCAAAGTAAAAGCGGAGGTGTAAACGATAGATGTGCATATACCCGGGGGCCGTAGTGTTTACTAGTGGCTTCTCTCATGAAAGCAAGTGGACGGTGGGTGAACAAATTATTGTCGAGCAATTGATAGAAACACGCAAAGTCGTGACGTCATCTATGGCAATGATTATATCTATAGGCATCACGTCCAAAACAAGTAGACCGATACTTTCTGCATCTACTACTATTACTCCACACGTTGACCGTTATCCAGCATGCATCTAGTGTATTAAGTCCAAAAGAACAGAGTAACGCCTTAAGCAAGATGACATGATGTAGATGGACAATCTCATATCAACGACAGAGCCCACCTTGTTATCCTTGACGGCAACCACTCAATGTGTGCCTTGCTGCCCCTACTGTCACTGGGAAAGGTCACCACATGGTAAGAACCCAAAATCAAGCACTTCTCCCATTGCAAGAATCATAGATCTAGTTGGCCAAACAAAACCCAAGACTCCGAGAGACTTACAAGGATATCAAATCATGCATATAAGAAATCAGCAAAGACTCAAATAAATATCATAGGTAATCTGATCACAAATCCACAATTCATCGGATCCCGACAAACACACCGCCAAAGAAGATTACATCGGATAGGTCTCCATGAAGATCATGGAGAACTTTGTATTGAAGATCCAAGAGAGATAAGAAGCCATCTAGCTACTAACTACGGACCCGTAGGTCTGAAGTGAACTACTCACGAGTCATTTGAGGGGCGATGATGATGATGAAGAAGCCCTCCAACTCCAAAGTCCCCTCCGGCAGGGCTCCGGGAAGGGTCTCCAGATGAGACCTTGCGGAAACGGAAGCTTGCGGCGGTGTAAAAGTATTTTTGAGGCTCCCCTGATTTTTTGCTCTATTTTAGGGAATATATAGGCCAAAGATCCAGGTCAGGGGGAGCCAGGGAGGCCACAAGCCCTACCACCGCCGCCTCCCCCTAGTGGCGGAGTGGGGGCTTGTGGGCTCCCTGCAGCCCTCCTGGCTTGGCCCACATGCCCCGTGATCTTCTTCCGTTCGAGAAAAAATCATTTCGGAGATTTTATTCCGTTTGGACTCCGTTCCAATATCAGATCTGAAAAGAGCCAAAAACACAGAAAAAACAGGAACTGGCACTTGGCACTGAATTAATAATTTAGTCCCAAAAAACATATAAAAGGTACATAAAACATCCAAAGATGACAAGATAACAGCATGAAACCATCAAAAATTATAGATACGTTTGAGACGTATCAACTGCCATGTACCTCTTGCAGCCTAGCCTTTTATAATCAAGCTTCCTCTACTCGTTCTCCTAGCCAACCGAGGTGGGACTAAATGCACGCGGCTCCACGCCAGTCCTGCTTGCTTCGTACGTATAGGAAGTCTACATGGGCTGTTCAGTACCACAAACAGGCCTAAAAAATGTGCGTGCATGCAGGTTGTTGGATGGGCCCATGGAAGTAATGTTCCAATAGTATGCATGGTGGTTGCTACCTCGTGCATCCTTTTTAGCGACGTGAGCACAGGAGAAACTCTCTCAACCTTGTAGCACGTACAAGTTTGGTTTTTTTTGTTCGGTTACCAATCAAAAACCGAACCGATCAAAGTTAGTTCAGTTAACAAAAGTAAAAAACCAAAATTTTCATTACGCTTACTAAAAACCGAAAATTCTGTTTTTTCAGTTTCGGCTTCGGTTCGGTCTTCGGTTCCTCGGTTTTTATGCCCACGCCTATATATAGGCATTACGTCCAAGACAAGTAGACAGACTTCTGCCTGCATCTACTTCTATTAGTCCACACATCCACCCCTGTCCAGCAAGCATCTAGTGTATTAATTTCATGGAGAGAGAAATGGAGTAATGCCTTAAGAAGGATGACGTGATGTAGACAAGATCTATTCACGTAGGAATAGACCCCATCATTTTATCCTTGATAGCAACAATACATGCATGTCATGTATCTTTCTATCACTGAGATTGAGCACCGCAAGATCGAACCCATCAGAAAGCACCTCTTCCCATTGCAAGATAAAAGATCAACTTGGCTAGACAAAAAAAATATCAGAGAAGAAAAACGAGGCTATAATAATAAAGCATGAATATGTTTTCACAAATCTGATCATAAACTAACAATTCATCGGATCCCAACAAACAGAAAACAAAAGAAACTGTTACATCATATGGTTCTCCAAGAGACCATTGTATTGAGAAAAAAATGAGAGAAAAAGCCATCTAGCTACTTCCTACGGACACGTAGGTCTGATATTAACTACTCACGCATCATTAGAGGAGCACCAATGAGGATGGTGAACCCCTTCGTGATTGTGTTCCTCTCTAGAAAAGGCTCTAGATTGGATTTCGTGGCTCTGGAACTTGCGGCAGCTGAAATGATTTTTTGTCGACTCCTCTAGGGTTTTCTGAATATTGGGGTATTTATAGAGCTCAGAGGCGGTGGAGGAGGCGCCCGAGGGCCCCACTAGACACCAGGCCGAGCCAGGGGCCTCTAGCGTGCCCTCACGTCTAATGGCCCCCCTGGGCCTCGTCTGCTGCTCATTCTTGCCTCCTAAGTTTCCTTCTGGTCCATACAAAAATCTCCGTATAGTTTTGTGGCATTTGGACTTCATCTGATATGGATTTTCTGTGACGAATAAAAGAAAAAATGACAATTGGCGTTAGGCACTATGTCAATAGATTAGTCACAAAAATGATGTAAAGTTGATATAAAATGATCAATAAACATCCAAGAATGATAATGTAACAGCCTGGAACAATAAAAAAATTATAGATACGTTGGTGCGGGGACCCTGATTTATAATTTTGATCATAAGCCGGGGTTGAACGTCCCATGTTCAATTCCCATACCAAATCGTCTGACTTAGCTCAAGTATCATGGTCGCACATGAAAGGTTGGGACGGTCGACAATTCTTAAATCTTATCCTTTTTTCGAAATCACACACATAAAACTTTTCTCAGCACACCAGTTCTTCCTCAAATGGTCACCCATTTAACACCTTCTCCCTCGGGCATTAGTGTCATCCGATGTGTTTTTTTCAAAATCATTTCTTTCATATTCACAATGCATAGACCAACCCCATTTGCGTAGCAACTACTAGCATCCTAGCTACTTCCCAACTATACACTGATGTCGGCTGAGCTTCCCTGGAAACGGCGCTACAAATGCTTCTGCTACTGCAACAACAGACCTTCCAACGGCGCCAGAAATAGGAGTATTGCTTGATACTCCTCAGCAACGGCACCAGGAATCCTTCAGCGGCTACGCCTTAAGGGACTTCCTAGGCAAGTATGCAAAGGATTTCCCCCGTGGCCTTGGAGCCTTGCGTTGGTATTCCCTTGAAGCGGAAAAGATGATGTAGTGTAGCGGTGGTAAGTATTTCCTTCAGTTTGAGAACCAAGGTATCAATCCAGTGGAGGAGTATCTCAAGATCCTGCACAAACACAAAACTTGCTCCCAATGCTATGAAGGGGTTGTCAATCCCTTATAGATTGTTTGCCAAGTGAGAAATGAAAGAAACAAAGTAACAAAGCAAAGTAAAAGCGGAGGTGTAAATGATGGATGTGAATAGACCCGGGGGCTGTAGTGTCTACTAGTGGCTTCTCTCATGAAAGAAAGTAGACGGTGGGAGAACAAATTACTGTTGAGCAATTGATAGAACCGCGCAAAGTCGTGATGATATCTATGCCATGATTGTTTCTATAGGCATCACGTCCGAAACAAGTACACCGATACTTTTTGCATCTACTACTATTACTCCACACGTTGACCGCTATCCAGCATGCATCTAGTGTATTAAGTCCATAAGAACAGAGTAACGCCTTAAGCAAGATGACATGATGTAGAGGGATAATCTCAAACCAAAGATTAAAACCCCATGTTTTTACCCTTGATGGCAACTACTTGATGTGTGCCTTGCTGCCCCTACTGTCACTGGGCAAGGTCACCACATGGTAGAACCCAAAACCAAGCACTTCTCCCATTGCAATAATCATAGATCTAGTTGGCGAAACAAAACCCAAGACTCAGAGAGACTTACAAGGATATCAAATCATGCATATAAGAAATCAGCAAAGACTCAAATATATATCATAGATAATCTGATCACAAGTCCACAATTCATCGGATCTCGACAAACACACTGCCAAAGAAGATTACATCGGATAGATCTCCATGAAGATCATGGAGAACTTTGTATTGAAGATCCAAGAGAGAGAAGAAGCCATCTAGACCTCACGAATCATTTGAGGGGCCATGATGATGAAGATGCCCTCCAACTCTAAAATCCCTTCCGGCAAGGTGCCGGGAAGGTCCTCTTGATGAGATCTCGCGGAAACGAAAGATTGCGGCGGCGGAAAAGTATTTTCGAGGCTCCCCCTATTTTTGGCGGAATATTTGGGAATTTATGGGCCAAATACCTAGGTCAGGGGCGGCCAGGGATGCCACAAGCCTGCCCACCGCCGCCTCCCCCTAGTGGCGGAGTGGGGGCTTGTGGGCTCCATGGAGCCCACCTGGCTTGGCCCAAAAGCTCCCTAGTCTTCTTTCGTACGGGAAAAAATCATTTCGGGGTTTTTCTTCCATTTGGACTCCGTTCCAAAATCAGATCTGAAAAGAGTCAAAAACACGGAAAAACAGGAATTGGCCCTTGGCACTGAATCAATAAGTTAGTCCCAAAAAAAGATATAAAAGGTACATAAAACAACCAAAGAAGACAAGATAACAGCGTGAAACCATCAAAAATTATAGATATGTTTGAGAAGTATCATACACCCACATAGGTGTTAGGGTCATTCTCAAGTGGAAGTATCAACGAGGGTTTCTCGGAGAAAGCCCACCAAGGTGGTCACCGATACATCATGAATCAAATGCAACAAAATATAATGTTATATGTCATGCAAAATAAATGGTTTCCTAGATAAGTTCAAACGGTTGCTCGCCTTGCTTAACAAAGACTCTGGGGTCTTCAAAGTCTTTTGGTCCAAGTCCTTCATTAGCAACGCAATCTATCATAACAATATTAACAAGCAAAAAATAAGAACACCACAAAAATAGGAAAATAATTTCCTCAGAAAAAATGTCACCCTACTTTTGTAATATACTAGGGTGATTGTAGGTATTGTAAAAATATCTAGGGTTTAAGTCTGAAGTTTTAAAAGTTGTGAAAATCATTGTAACAGAAGGTTAAAATATTTAAAATTAGGTTCTGAAATAAAATTGTGTATAAAAGTTTGTGTAAAAATTACACAAATGATGTTATTAAATACTACACAATATTACAATATTTTTGGTGAAAGAATAAATGAATATGGATGCATTTTGGCTTCTATGGATTTTTTGCAAAGAAGAAAGAATTGGAAAAAGGAAAAAGGAAAGGAGGGGGCCTGAAAGCATGGCTAGAGGCGCCAGCAACTGGGCCGGCCTAGAGAATCATCCTAGGTGGGCGAGGGCCCGTGTGCGTCAGGTTTAATTTAAACCTGCATGCGGGCCCTGTGTGCTAGAGAGAGAGAGCGGGGATAGGCTGACGCGTGGGTCCCACCATGCGGTCGTCTTCTACCTCCCGACAGGGGCGAGGGGAAGCTCGCCGGCGATAATTCCAGTGGTGGTAAGGGGATCTAGCGGCGGGAACAGATTCAGGAGGGACCCGTTGTTCGGGTGGAGGTCAAAGGGAGGCCGGAGGTGCCCTGGCTTGTCGGCAACGATCATCTATGGCGGAGGAACTTCAGGAGGGAGTCGTCGGAGCGGTTCCCTGCACCAAAACGACGAGAAAAGAGAGGAGCAGCATCAGAACGAGCTACGGCTCCAGAAGGAGGGACAGATAGGGCGGAGCAGCATCTCACTGAGGGAATCGACGATCGCCCGATGCGGCTGTGTCGAGCTCGATTCCGAGCACATGGAGCGACAAGTGGAGAGGGAGTGGTGCAGCGATGCAGCTGGGGTTGGGTGAGAGTCGAAGGGAAGGAGAGAGAGGCAGGGGCCCTTTATATAGGGGTGGCCGCGGTGCGCCGAAGGCTTGGTGCGTCAACGAGGTCGGGGTCGAGGCCAGAGGGCACAGGGGCTTAAGGGGAGGTTCATACGTCTCCAAGGTATCTATAGTTTTGATTGTTCCATGCTATTATATTATTTGTTTTGAATGTTTCATATGCATTAATATGCTATTTTTACATTAAGCTTGGGGATGCCCCAGAAGACATCCCCTCTTTCGTTTTCAATCCATCGGTAAATTTACTTCAGGCTATATTTTTATTCACCACATGATATGTGTTTTTCTTGTAGCGTCTTGCATGATATGAGGCTTTAATTTTTAGTTTGCCACAATTATCCTTGCTGCACACATCTTTTGATAGAGACACGATGAATCGTGAATTTATTAGAATACTCTATGTTCTTCACTTATATCTTTTGAGCTAGGCAATGTTGCTCTAGTGCTTCACTTATATCTTTTAGAGCACAATGGTACTTTATTTTAGAGAAATTATTAAACTCTCATAACTCTCTTATATTATGTTGAGAGTCTTTTAAACAACATGCTAATTGGTTTAGGTTATGAATTTAGTCCTAATATAATGGGCATCCAAGAGGGATATAATAAAAACTTTCATATTAAGTGCACTGAATATGATGAGAAGTTTGATTCCTTGCATATAGTTTTGAGAAACAAAGATGCTAATATGAGAGTCATGATAGTAAGTAATTGTGAATTGGAAGAAATACTTGTGTTAAAGCTTGTGATTCCCGTAGCATGCACGTATGGTGAACCGTTATGTGATGAAGTGGGAGCATGATTTGTTTAATGATTGTCAACTTTTGTGTGGAGGTCGGGATCGCGTGATGGTTAAATCCTACCAACCCTTCCCCTAGGAGCATGCGTCTAATACTTTACTTCGATAACTAATAGGATTTTTCAATAAGTGTGTGAGCTCTTTATGACTAATGTTGAGTTCATGGATTAAACACAGTCTCACCCTTCCACCTTTGCTAGCCTCTCTAATAACGCACAACTTTCGCCGGTACATTAAAACCACGTTCCTCAAAACAACCACCATATACATTCCGCAAAACAGCCACCATATCTACATATTATGGAATTTTCATAGCCATTTCGAGATATATTGCAATCCAACACCATCGTCCCGTTTTTTTATGACACGCACCATCACTTCCATATTGCTTATAGAGTCATATTTTGTTCTAGATATCGAGTTGTAATCTTTGAGTTGTAAGTAAATAAAAGTGTGATTATTTGCATTATTAGAGCATTGTCGCGTGTGACAATAGGATGATGGAAGTTATGATTCTGTCACAAGTTGGGATGACTCTACGGACTTTACAAAAAAAGGAAAGAGGCCAGTGAAGCCCATAAAAAAAAGAGGCCAAAGATGCCCACCAAAGAAAATTAAAAAAAAATAAAAAATGAGAGAAAGAGAGAAAGGAGAATGCTACTATCTTTTTCCACACTTGTGCTTTAAAGTAGCACCATGCTCTTCATAGAGAGTCTCCTATTCTGTCACTTTCATATAACTAGTGGAATTTCATATTTTCCACAACCACTTAGTTTTCTTTTTGAGCTTTCATACACTTATAGCTCTAGTGCATTTGTTGCAAGGCAATCCCTACTCACTCACATTGGTATCTATTGATGGGCATCCCAATAGCCCGTTCATACGCCTAGTTGATGTGAGACTATCTTCTCCTTTTTTTTCTTGCAACCTCCACCATATTCTATTTCACCTATAGTGTTATATCCATGGCTCACGCTCATGTATTGCGTGAGAGTTGAAAACGTTTGAGAACATAAAAAGTGTGAAACAATTGTTTGACTTTCATCGGGGTTGTGCATGATTTAGATACTTTCTGTGGGGAAGATGGAACATAGCTAGACCATATGATTTTGTAGGGATAACTTTCTGAGGCCATGTTATTTCGAAAGGACGCAATCGCGTTGTTAGTATGCTTGAAGTATTATTGTTTTTATGTCAATATTAGACTTTTGTTTTGAATCTTATGGATCTAAATATTCATGCCAGAATAAAGAATATTACATGGATAAATATGTTAGATAGCATTCCAAATCAAAAAAATTGTTTTTATCATTTACCTACTCGAGGACGAGCACGAATTAAGCTTGGGGATGCTTGATACGTCGCCAATGTATCTATAATTTTTGATTGTTCCATGCTATTTTATTATCTGTTTTGGATGTTTTATATGCATTAAGATGCTATTTTATACTATTCTTGGGACTAACCTATTAATCTAGAGCCTAGTACCAGTTTCTGTATTTTCCTTGTTTTTCAGTATTGCAGATAAGGAATATTAAAAGGAGTTTAAACGGAATAAAATCTCTGGAATGATTTTTCTTGGACCAGAAGAAACGTACCAGACTTGGAGAAGGGGGCAGGAGACCTGTCGGGAGACAACAAGCCTGCAGGGGATGCCCTAGGAGGGCGCCCCAGGCTTGTGGGCCCCCTGAAGGCCTCGTGACCCTAATCTTCATCCTATAAATTCCCAAGTATTCCCCCAGAGCGACACCAAAAAATAATTTTCCACTGCCGGGAGCCTCTGTTCCCGTGAGATCCAATCTCGCAGTCTTTTCCACTAATCTGTCAGAGGGGGAATCGATCACAGAGAGTATCTACATCAACTCCATTGCCTCTCCGATGATGCGTGAGTAGTTCACCACAGACCTATGGGTCCATACCTAGTAGCTAGATGGCTTCTTTTCTCACTTTGTTCTTCAATACCATGTTCTTCATGATCTTCATGGAGATCTATCCAATGTAATACTCTTTTGCGGTGTGTTTATCGAGATCTAATGAATTGTGGGTTTATGTTCATATTATCTATGAATATTATTTGAATCTTCTCTGAATTCTTATATGCATGATTTCATATCTTAGCAAGTCTCTTCGAGTTATTGGTTTGGTTTGGCCCACTAGATTGGTAATTCTTGCAATTGGAGAAGTGCTTAGTTTTGGGTTCAATCTTGCGGTGTCCTCATCCAGTGAAAAAGTAGGGTGATGACCCACAAGTATAGGGGATCAATCGTAGTCCTTTCGATAAGTAAGAGTGTCGAACCCAACGAGGAGCAGAAGGCTCTGATAAACGGATTTTAGCAAGGTAATAACTGCAAGCACTGAAAGTAGCGGTAACAAGTGATTGTGTAGCGAGGTGAAACGTAGCGAGCAAAAAGTAAAAAGTAAAAAGTAGTAGCAACGGTGCAGCAAGTGGCCCAATCCCTTTTCTAGCAAGGGACAAGCCTGAAGAAAGTCTTATAGGAGGAAAAACGCTCCCGAGGACACACGGGAATTTCTGTCATGCTAGTTTCATCATGTTCATATGATTCGCGTTCGTTACTTTGATAGTTTGATATGTGGGTGGACCGGCTCTTGGGTACTTCCCTTACTTGGACAAGCATCCCACTTATGATTAAACTCTCTCGCAAGCATCCGCAACTACAAAAGAAGAATTAAGACAAAGTCTAACCATAGCATTAAACTAGTGGATCCAAATCAACCCCTCACAAAGCAACGCATAGACTGGTGTTTAAGCTTGTGTCACTCCAGCAACCCATCATCTACTTACTAATCCCCAATGCCTTCCTCTAGGCCCAAATATGGTGAAGTGTTATGTAGTCGATGTTCACATAACACCACTAGAGGAAAAACAACATACAGCATATCAAAATACTGAACGAATATCAAATTCACATGACTACTATCAGCATGACTTATCCCATGTCCTCAGGAACAAAAGTAACTACTCACAAGACATAATCATAATCATGACCATAGGTGTAATGAATAGCATCAAGGATCTGAACATAAAATCTTCCACCAAGTAATCCAACTAGCATCAACTACAAAGAGTAATCAACACTACTAGCAACCTTACAAGTACCAATCGGAGTCGTGAGACGAAGATTGGTTACGAGAGATGAACTAGGGATTGGAGAGGAGATGGTGCTGATGAAGATGTTGATGAATATGCCTCCCCTCCGATGAGAGGGGTGTTGGTGATGACGATGGCGACGATTTCCCCCTCCGAGAGGGAAGTTTCCCCGGCAGGATCGTCCTGCCGGAGCTCTAGATTGGATCTACTCAAGTTCCGCCTCGTGGCGGCGGCGAAACCGCGAAAAAGGTCCCGATTGATTTTTTTTCCAGACCAGGACGCTTCGTATAGCAAAAGAGGGGGGTAGTGGGCCTTCAGGCAGCCCACAAGCCTGCCCTGCGCCACCAGGGGGGGTGGTGGCGGTGGGCAAGCTTGTGGAGCCCTGGTGGCCCCCCTTCGGTAGTTCTTTCGCCCAGTATTTTTAATATATTCCAGAAAAAATCCACGTAAATTTTCAGGGCATTTGGAGATGTGCAGAATAGTGGGCTAGGATTTGCTCCTTTTCCAGTCCAGAATTCCAGCTGCCTGAATTCTCCCTCCTCAAATAATCCTTGCAAAATAAGAGAGAAAACGCATAAATATGGTACCACAAGTAATATAACAGCCCAAAAAGCAATAAATATCAACATGAAAGCATGATGCAAAATGGACGTATCATAGGGGTAGCGAGGCACGTATTGCATTGTTGACAACAAGGATAAAAAGATGGGGTTTTCATCATATTGCTTGAGTTTATCCCTCTACATCATGTCATCTTACCTAATGCGTTACTTTGTTCTTGATGAACATAATACTCTAGAGGTAGGCAGGAGTTAGTCGATGTGTGGAGTAATAGTAGTAGATGCAGAATCATTTCGGTCTCCTTGACACGGACGTGATGCCTATATGCATAATCATTGCCTTGGATATCTTCATAATTATTCGCTTTTCTATCAATTGCCCGATAGTAATTTGTTGACCCACTGTATTATCTTCGTTCATGAGAGAAGCCTCTAGTGAAACATATGGCCCCCAGGTCTATTTTCCATATTATACTTCCAGATCTATAAACCAAAAATACCAAAAATATAATGCTGCCATTTATTTACATTTCTTTTACTTTTTGTTCTAGCAATCTTTTATATCTATCTCTACCAGATCTCATTCTTGCAAATAACCTTGAAGGGATAGACAACACCTTTTTAGCGTTGGGTGCAAGTGTTTGATTGTTTGTGTAGGTGCTAAGATTGGGGACTTGCTTGTTCCTCCTACTGGATTGATACCATGGTTCTCAACAAACCGAGGGAAATACTTATCTACTTTGCTGCATCACCCTTTCCTCTTCAAGGAAAACCAACGGAAGATCAAGAAGTAGCAGAGGCGTCTGAGGTGTTCCTGGGCGTTGTCTACACCCAGAGGAGGGAAGGCATGCGCGCTAGGCCGTTGGTTGGCTGAATTAGGTGGTGCTCGAGTGCGTCGAGAATGGATGTTGGTGAGAGAGGGAGGAGGGGAACGATAGGGGATATAGTAGAGGATGCCCACGCAACACGACTGGCGCGGGGGAGTGGCTCGAGGCGGTTGACAGTGTCGGGCAGAGGGCGGCTACACTGCGGCTGGGCACTGTAGCACGCTCTAGAGCGGCCGAATTGCATGTCATGGCACGCTAGCAATGACTTTTGTGCGGCCAAGCATTTCAAGGGGGACAAGGGGGAATTAAACAAGTGGGCAAAGGCTTTGGGATGCTCTCCAGGTTCGATAGAGAGAGAGGAGTGGAGAGAGACATGAGATCTTGTTGTCTAGAAGTAGAAAATTGGGTTTTACCCCATTAATAATTGCTCTAAGGTCATGGGAAAGTTACTGGGGGGGTGAAGGATTACTTGAAGAAGGTGTGGTAGAAATTTCAAGTGAAGGAGATCAGAAGAAGTGGTGAATGTAGCAACTTTACCAAACTACCACAAGGTGTTTGATGATTGTTTGGGCAACTTAACTTTACCCAATTGTTGTGAAAGTTAACGGGATTGAGTTGAGGTAAAATCCAAGTGTGTTCACCAAGTTTCAGCTCATTTGAGCAAAGTTGGCAATGTAAACATCAAAATACCAAAAAATTGATAGAATCAGATTCCTGTTGACCTTGTTGACCAAATCAGCTCCCACAAATGCACAACTTGGTGTAGTATCCTTATTTGGGGTATAGATCACTTTTCTAAAACTTGGGACCAATTGGATAAACTTGACAATGTAAAGTTGTTCAAGTTTGGCTTTGGACAAGGCAGGTTTGGGTGTTCTTAGGTGAACCAAATCAACATGCATTGAGATGTAATTTTGCAGGTTCACCACATATACAATGGGTTACTTGATAGAATTTTCCTGGAATTTATTGAGAATATTTCCTTTGGAGATATTTCAAAACCTTGAAATAGGTCGAAAGGGTTTTGAGGTGTTTTGTCCAATATTTTGAACATGACCTTATGTTGAAACTCATATGTCTGGAAAATATATGTCCTTTGAGTTTCCCTAGTTTTTATCAAATATTTTTAAAGCAACAAAATAATTTTTGCACTCAATATATCATTTTTGGCCTCAAACAAAGGTGTTTAAATAAAATAGGAAATAACTTTTAAAATAATTATTTTGTGGTTTTCGGTAGTCTTTTTGATAATAGGATCGAAATAAAATCTTTGGGGTAAGACATCCCTCCTAAATTAAGGACTTGTAATGCAAATCCCAATTCAGGAGTTTTGACACTTTAAAATAAATAAATGCCCTTTTGTTGAAATAACATTTTTATAATAGTAGTTTCTGGTCATATACACATGGCATGGTAATTGGGCTAGGGTTTGGATCAAGGAGTGGAGTTTTAGAGAGAAAAATATTTTGGTGAACTGAAACACAATCAACCACACAAGCATGTGCAAACAAATCAATCATCACAAACACTCAAAAAGTTTTAATTGGTTCCAAATTTGCAAAGGCGTAATGTGGCAAAGTGGTACAAACAGAGGGTGTGATAGTTGGAGACGTATCAACATCCCGTAGCTTAATTCCTGCTCGTCCCCGAGTAGGTAAATGATAAAAAACATAATATTTGATGTCGAATGCTGCCTCGCACGTTTACCATATTCTTTTCTTTCAGCAGGGACATATGGACTTATAGATGATGCAAAGCAATAGTCTATATTTTGACATGAAAATTTGAATACTCAAGCATATCAACAAGCAACCAAGTCTTTGAAAATATCAACGCTGAAGAACGTTACCTAGCCCATCATGCTCCATCATTGATCCATTCATGCAACACACTCAAATATTAACTACATCTAATGCTCATGTATGATAAAGGTGTTCCTTAGTTTGTGCTTTATAAGAGAATATGGAGACTCAAATTCAAAAATATTATTGCATAGATTAAATAGATAGGCCCTTCGCAGAGGGAAGCGGGAATTTGAAGAGGTGCCAGAGCTCAAAGTAAAAAACTTAGACATATTTTTTTAGGGTGGTATGCTTTTCCTGTCAATGAAAATGACTAAGAGTTTCCAATATCCTCCATGCTAAACAAATTATAGGTGGTTCCCAAACTGAAAATAAAGTTTATTCCTTTTTCCACCATTCTTTCGCATTCCACGGCTAGTCGTATCCACGGGTACGGACATACCAACACTTTCCAAGGAATTTTTGTATTTAACAACATAAATATGTTTTTTGCATTTTGGGACTGGGCATCTCTATTACCTCCATACTCTCGTGCAATTACAAGTGAATAAACAATCATCTTGAGAGTAACCTATTTAACATAGAAGATACGGGCCACCCCTCGCCGCTTCATGAGTGGTGCGGGCACACAAAACAGGAATTTATTTTGAACATTAGATTTGGAACTTGCAAATTTACTTGGAACGGCGTTGAAATACCACATATAGGTAGGTATGGTGGACTCATTAGGCACAACTTTGCCTTTAGGATTTGGATGCACAAGCTGTATTCCCCGCTTAGTACAAGTGAAGGCTAGAAAATAGATGAAGAAGCGCCCAACCAAGGAATAAAAATCATCATAAGTGAACATTAAACATAACTAACACCGAATAATGCAACACAAGTATAATGTAATTTCATAACATAATTATTGACTTCATGTGCATGCATAGGGAATCACAAACTTTAACACCAATATTCTTACTAGATCATAATTGTTCATCAACATAACTCACATATTACTATCTACATATCGCAAAACTATTGCCAAGAATCAAGTTTCATATCCACTCATCTTCATGAATTTGTTTATTATATATTTCACAAACATTCATCATTTTGGAACTAATATTCATTTTAAGAAAATTCCTTTTGCAACTAACAAGCTCTCAAACAAATATAAGTGAAGAACGAGAGCACAAGTTTCTTTTAAATTTTCAACTCTCAAAATTATATAAGTGAAGCAAGAGAGGATTTATTCAAAATTTCAACCAATCTCAAAATAATATAAGTGAAGCATGAGAGCAAATTTCTTAAAAATAACAGCACCACCATGCTGAGAAATATAAAAGTGAAGCACTTGAGAAATTCCATGGCTCAAAAAATTTAAGTGAAGCATATAGAGCAATTCTAACAAATCTTAGAATAATTGAGCTCTCTCAAATGGGTGTGTACAACAAGGTTTATTATGAAAAACTAACCAGCAAAGACACAAAAGATACAATACGCTCCAAGCAAAACTCATGATATGTGACAAATAAAATATAGCTCCAAATAAGATTACCGATGGATTTAGAAGAAAGAGGGGATGCCTATCGTGGTATCCCCAAGATTAGTTGCTTGGTACTCCTTATATATGACCTCGATGTGCCTTGGGGCATCCCCAAGGTTAGGATTTTATCAGTCCTTATTCCTTCATCCATCACGATCTCACTCAAAACTTGAAAACTTCAATCTCACAAAACTCAACAATTTTTTCGTGATATTCGTTAGTGCATGAAAACCAAACTTCCTATATTCTAACTTTACCATGGCTTATGCCCCCCGATAGAAACCATAGAATCATGAAAACAAGGACATAACACAAAGAAAACGAAATTTGTTAAAAACACAACAATCTGTAAAGATTTGAATTTTACTTATACTTCTGTAACTCCAAAAATTCTGAAACATTAGGATAACGTAGGTAATTTGTATATAAATATTGTGTAAAAAGATCAAACACTTTTGACGTTTTTGTGATATTTTGGATTTTTCTACTGGACGCAAAACTTTCTGTTCTACAACAGGATTAAAGCAACTAAAACCCCACATTATCCAAAATTGTTTACTTGGCAAAAAAACTAAATAAAACACAAAAAACACAATTATAACAGTATAAAAATTGTGGAAACACTCAAGAACAAAAAGCAAAAGTGATAATAAATTTTATTCATTGGGTTTACTCCCAACAAGCGCTACCGTTTTACGCCCCTTGCTAGGCATATAACATAGATTAAGTGATGCCATCCTTAGAGATAGATCCATAGGTTGCCCTCATGATTGATTAATATGGTAATTTAATCTTAGTTCTAGGGAAGTTTTCCTTTCCTTTTCATAGTAGAAACTAAAATTTAATATTCCCTTCTTTCATATCAATCACAACGCCTATAGTTCGGAAGAACGGTCTACCAAGAATTATTGGACAAGACCGATTACAATCAATATCAAGAACAATAAAATCTATGGGCACATAATTCCTATTTGCAAGAATAAGAACATCATTAATTCTTCCCATGGGCCTTTTAATAGTAGAATCTGCCAAGTGCAAATTGATCGAACATTCTTCAATATTGGTAATACCAACCACATCACCAAGAGATTTTGGAATTGTGGAAACACTAGCACCCAAATCACATAAAGCATAGCATGGAAAATTCTTAATTTCGAACTTAATGGAGGGTTCCCATTCATCATGTAATTTCCTATGAATTGAAATCTCTAGCTCTAACTTTTCTTTCAAAGCTTTTATTACCGCATTCAAAATATGTTTAGTAAATGCTTTATTTTGTTCATAGGCATTGGGTGAATTTATCATAGATTACAACATAGAAATACACTCAATCAAAGAGTAGATATCAAAATTAAAGTTTTTGCTGTCCGAAATAGTGGGTGCATCACTAGCTAAAGTTTTGACCTCTTCAATTGCACTTTTATCATTTTTTCCACAGGATTTTCACCCTCCAAATCATGGGAACGCCTCCTAGCTAAAGTTGAATCTTCTCTAGTTCCCTCATCATTAATTATAACATTAGTGAACGGGGAATCAATAGAAGAAATACCAATCATTTTAATCTCTTCATCATTTTTATGAAAGCAATCGGGAAATGCTCTTTCTTAAAATTCTCTTTTAGCTCTAAGCATAGCAGTTCTTTTCTTAATTTTATCTATGGAAAAATATAAAGCTTTAATTGATTCATTAATATCAACTTTAAAAAAAAATTGAGATTTTCTACATCATGAGTATGCTATTGTGAATAATTAGCCATAATATTATCAAGCAATTTAGTAGCATCACCCCAAGTAATTTCCATAAAAGTACCACCCGCGGTGGAATCTAAAACATTTCTAGAAACAAAATTCAATCCCGCATAATTTTTTTGTATGATCATCAACAAATTCAAACCATGAGTTGGGAAATTTCTTATCATCAAATTCATCCTTTCCCAGATTATGCAACATGCTCATGCTCAAGTTGTTTAAAATTTATAATCTGATTTCTAAGAGAAATAATTTTCGCGGGTGGAAAATACTTTGTGATAAAAGAATCTTTGCACTCGTTCCAAGAATCGATACTATTTTGTGGAAAATAAGAAATCCAAATTTTAGCACGATCGCGCAAAGAGAATGGAAATAATTTCAAGTTGATAATATCATTGTCCACATCTTTCGCATTTTTCATATCATGCAATTCTACGAAAGTGTTTAGATGGGACGCGACATCCTCATTAGGAGTACCAGAAAATTGATCTTTCATAACAAAATTCAACAAAGCGACATTATTATCATAAGACTTCGTACTAGTTTTGGGAGGAGAAATTGAAGTGATAATAAAATCATTATTATTGGTCTTGGAAAAATCACAGAACTTACTGTTTTCTAGATTCATCGTGACTACGGAAACAAGAACACAAGCAAAACAGAGAACCGACAAGAAAACGACAAACGAAAAGAAGTAAAATGAAAAGGAATTTTTTTGCGAAGTGGGTGAGAGGAAAATGAGAGGGAAATGGAAAATAATGTAATTGCAAGGATATGAGAATTGTGTGTAGGAACCTAATAGATCTTGACTTGATCTTCCCCGACAACGGTGCCAGAAATCTTGTGACTCCACGCTAATGCTATGATTTCCCTCCAAGCTTAAAGGGTGATGTAGAACAACCACAACAAGTATTTTCCTCTGTTATGAAACCAACATATCAATACAGTAGGAAGATCCACAAGACTATGTAAGCAGCACCTCCACACAAATAGCAAATCCCCACAACCCAACACGTGTAGGGGTTGTCAATCCCTCATAGGTAGACTAAGGATAGATTGATAGATTCAAATAAGAGTGATAGCAAATAGAACGTAGCATGGTATTTTTGGGTATTTTGATAATATGGGTCTGAAAATAAAAGAGCAAATAAAATAGAAATGCAAATAGCAAAGTAGAGATGGCAAATCGAAGATGTTAAGTAGACCCGGGGGCCGCAGGTTTCACTAGTGGCTTCCCTCGAGAAAATAGAAAACGGTGGGTAGACAAATTACTGTTGGGAAATTGATAGAAAAGTAAATAATTATATAGACATCACGTCCAAGACTAGAAGACCGACTTCTGCCTTCATCTACTTCTATTACTCCACACATCCACTTCTATCCAGCATGCATCTAGTGTATTGAGTTCGTGGAGAAACTGAGTAATGCCTTAAGAACGATGACATGATGTTGACAAGATCTACTCATGTGGGAATAGACCCCATCGTTTTATCCTTGATAGCAACAATACATGTGTGTCATGTATCTTTCTATCACTGAGATTGAGCACCGCAAGATCGAACCCATCACAAAGCACGTCTTCCAATTGCAAGATAAAAGATCAAGTTGGCCAGACAAAAACCAAATATCATTGAAGAAAAATGAGGCTATAATAATAAAGCATGAATATGTTTTCACAGACCTGATCATAAACTCACAATTCATCGGATACCAACAAACACACTGCAAAAGAAAGAGTTACATCATATGGATCTCCAAGAGACCATTGTATTGAGGAAGAAAAGGAGAAATAAAGCCATATAGATAATTCCTACGAACCCGTAGATCTGATATGAACTACTCACACATCATCGGAGGAGAACCAATAAGGATGGTGAACCCCTCCGTGATGGTCTTCCTCTTTGTAACGGGCTCTAGATTGGATTTTTTGGGTCTAGAACTTGAAGTGGCTGAAATGATTTTTCTTCGACCCGTCGAGGATTTTCTGAACATTGGGGTATTCATAGAGCTCAGAGGCGGTGGAGGAGGCTCTTCACGGCCCCACTAGACAACAGGTCGTGCCAGAGGCCTCTAGAGTGCCCTCATGTCTAGTGGTCCCCTCGGCCTCGTCTGTTGCTCACTCTTGGCTCCCAAGTTTCCTTTTCGTCCAAAAAGTATCTCAGTAAACTTTTGTGACATTTGGACTTCATCTGATATGGATTTTCTGCGAAGGAAAAAACAACAACTGTCACGAGGCACTATGTTGATAGGTCATTCCCAAAAATGATACAAAGTTGCTAAAATGATCAAATAAGCATCCAAGAATGATAATATGACAACATGGAACAATAAAAAATTATAGATAAATTGGAGACGTACCACTATCTTGTACATGGTACACACAGTTCAGTGTTGAGCTCACTTGCAGCTACATGCTTGGGCAACCATGGGTGTCAGGTGTGAGCTGAGGTAATACATTGTATGTAAGGTAACAGATAACTCTCCTAAATGATCTTTGTATTTATTTGGAAAGATCGAGTGTCTGAAACTGTGATCGAATATGCTAGGACCAATGAGGGAATTGTGGACCTTCATATTAAATATTTATTACCTTCTTCCCTTCTTAAATTTTCTATAGATTACATGAACTAGGTTTCTTCAAGTGTCTAGAGACTGCACGAACTAAGTTCCTTATATCGTATTGGAACTGTCTACATACTGTGTCATAATGTGTCTTACGTACAGGCGTTCGTTGATGCGGTCATAATATATTTTTTGACAGTCATACACAGAGCCACACATGCTACCTTCTCAAATCAAATGTGTTCATTCAAATGCTAATAAATTCGTTAACAAAATGTGTCCTACAATACTCGATCGTCGTCATTGTCGTTCATAGCAGCCATTCATGCAAAAATATTTTAGAAATCGAACACTATATAAATTTGAAAATCAAACCTTCAATGCAATTTATTAGCTATAAATTTAATTAGGTGTGCAACTAATTATGTCCATTTAAATGGAAATTAGAAAGAAGAAGATGAGGCGTCGATGGCGACCACACTAATGTTGACGTGGTGCTTCTTGACACCAATGAAACGAGTTAACAAATAGGCTAGGAGTACAAGATATAGGGTAGGCCGAGTAAGATAAGAACAACAATTATCCCTTCTAGCATTAATGAATGATATGTGGGGTGGACGTGAAACTTATTGGTGACTATACGAATACGTTAACGTTGCCACTCAATTCCTATATATGTTGGTGTCTGTTTTCAATGTCGGTGATGATAATTATTTGTTATTGTCAATATTATGAGTTATATTAAACCACTATATTATATTGTTAACATGGAAAAATTTATCTTCGTTTCAATACACGGCGAAGATGAGGTGGACATCCTTTGATTTTATAGGAGGTGCCTCCAGCAAGAAATGTATCGCTATGACGAAAAAACGAACGGGAGGCAGATGTTCTGACAGAAAAAGGAAAGTTGTGTCATGGGATGGTGGTTTTGTGTTGAACTCAAATTTTAGAGATACCACCACATAGCCCGTTACAACGCATGCGCATTCGGCTAGTATAGACCGATCCACTCCTGACCTTCGTCCTCCTCCGACGCCCCTTCCCATCCTAATTTCTTCTCTCAGTCATGTTTTTCCTAAATAAAACATATGAGTTGGTTTTTCTCCACTTGTCACATCCTCCTGAGATCACGCCGCAAATCGTCGCATGCCATCTTCTATTCTACTTCGCACGCCCACCCCACCTCGCACGGATTTTTTCATTGTTTTGACCCGTGGGATGAAAATATTGCACGGAATGAACTCTGAATGAAAACATTTCATGACCCTTTTTAAAAACGTCAGAGACCGTGGCGTTGCTGCTGCACGTAGAAACGCCAGTCTACCGTGACGTTGCAGACCCACATTCAAACGCCAGTCTACCTTACGTTTCAGTCCAGTAGAAACGCCAGGGATGCTAGCGTTGTTGGCCACGCGCGAAACGCCATGGACACTGACCAGAATGGAGCATGCCATGGGCTGGCTGGATGCCGTGTTATTGACATTCCACAGTGGGTCTGCAACGCAAGAGTTTTTGGCGTTTCACAGTGGGTCTGCAACGCCACAATAGACTGGCGTTGCAAGAAAGAAAAAACGCCACGGTAGACACGCGTTTCACAGTAGGGCAGCAACGCCATGGTAGACTGACGTTGCATAGTGAGACAGCAACGCCACGGCTTGTGGTGTTTCTAAAAGGGTCAGATTATGAAATCTTTTCAAATCTGGTTCATTTTGTGCTCATGTTTAAAAAAAAGGTTAAAACAGTGAAAAAAAACCACCTCGCACCCCTGAATACCCGCCGCACTCGCACGTGACAGTCTCTAATGCTTGCGACGGTGCCTCCCACATTGCCTCAATAATGTTAAACTTACGGACACATTTTACAGAGTTTTACGGACTGGAAACTGTGCGTTTTTTTAATTGGCCCTCCCGGTGAATTTCACCGATGAGGCTGTGCGCCTTAATCAATTTCGATCAATCAATGTTAAGCAGCCCGTAAATCCTCCGTAAAAGTCCGTACGTCTAGCAAAGTCTTTGCTGGAGCATGATCCGTGCGTGGCTGTGGCAACCACCGAGGCCCGCTGCCACTGGATGACGCCCCTGTCTCCACGTCGGCCGAAATTGTCCACATCTTGCACCGACATCGCAAGAGGATATTCCATCCACCATTTTCTCGTACAAAAGGTTCAGATAATATTGCGTTTTCTTTTTGAGATACATAGGGTCCTTTCTAATCTTTGTGAGACACGAGTCTTGATATTATCTATACGTAGATATTGTGATGAACTAGAGGAGTTCCGTTGACCTGAAAGAACTCCAGGACAGGTGTCTTGTTATTCTTCACTCTGGTTTTGCCTACATGTTTTGATTGCCCATGATTTTGTTGCTACAACGTATTTTTAGATGATGTCATCTCCGGATGAAGTTGACTATTACCACCACCTGGTGTCTGATATGAGTTGTTGTGATCTCCAATATTATTTCATAGTGTAGATTCTTAGAACTTCCTTATATACTCCCTCCATTCGTAAATATAAATGGAGGGAGTATATAAGGAAGTTCTAAGAATTAATATTGCGATTGCCTTGACACTACTCCTTCCGTCTCGGTTTATAGCGCGTACGCATAGTTTTAGGTCATCGTTTTGAGTAGCTAAGTATAAGTTATATGTCATCAAAAGTATATCATTGGTTTCTTAAGAGGATGTACTCTCTCCGTTCCTAAATATAAGACCTTTTAGAGATTGCACTATAAACTACATACGGATGTTCATAGACATATTTTAGAATATAGATTCACTCATTTTGCTTCGTATGTAGTCTCCTAGTGTAATCCCTAAAAGGTCTTATATTTTAAAACGGAGGGAGTAGTTTTTAAGCATATATTGTTTATAAAATATAATACATATTTAACTAGTTAAGTTGTCAACCTAAAACGATGTACATGCCTTATAAACCAAGACAGAGAAAATACAAGAACTGGTACCAACTATTTGGAAACCGCCCATTACGATGGGGCGCGAGAGGCCAACATGAGGTGCGCCTCTTAGCATGTACGGTTCGAAATTTTATGTTATGTCGATACTTATTTCTTGACCTACTGCCCCTATATAAATAGATGAGGAGTAATCATTGTAATAGAGATCATTGATTAATAAAGATAGTCTTTTTGATGCTTCCCTGTGTTCGACTACTTCATCTACGACGCTCGCTCTCACTCCGCAACCTTGGACTGGACTCACCGGTGAAGTTACGGAACACGTTATCAGCATCCTTTACTCCATCAACTCTCCGTAAAGCCTGCATCAAGCAGGCTTTTGTCGTTCACGCAGAGGTATAATATCCGATCTCTCTTCTTGCAAAAATGTATTCTTCATGTTGATGAATACATCGCTGTGTCCAATGTCTATGTTCTTGATCAAGAGGGATTTATTAACTACACCTTAAGAAGATGGTGATTATCCGTGCTTCGGATGAGCACGATACCGTCGTGATGTACCACGTTTACACGCGTCGTGGTATGTTGATGACGCATGATTATGACATCCCAAGGCCGACATCCAAATGACGTCGTACCAACCCAAACCACGGCGAAACTGATGCCAGTTCGTCGCTATGACACTACTAGTCATCTCCGTGTCCCGGCACC
This sequence comes from Hordeum vulgare subsp. vulgare, assembly GCF_904849725.1. Taxonomy (NCBI): domain Eukaryota; kingdom Viridiplantae; phylum Streptophyta; class Magnoliopsida; order Poales; family Poaceae; genus Hordeum; species Hordeum vulgare. Next base: position 73,980,316 of record NC_058520.1, on the reverse strand, counting down.
ACCAGGGCCAAGTCCCGCAGACTGCCGTCTACGCCGCCGCTGTGGCACATATTGCGAGCCCGCCATGGCAAACACACGTGCTGCGCTAGTCGCGACCCCGCTGGTCGCACGCGCCACACCGTGGCGATTGCATGCCCGTTGCATGTTCCACCGCCAGGTGCCGACCGCCATGGTCCATGCTGGCCACAAACCACGGCGTGCCCGCTTTCACACATGTGCCGTCGGCAGTGCCCGATACAGGTCATCGCCTTAGACGTTGGCGCGCCCGACCCTGTCTGCTGCAGGTCACCGCCACAAATGCACATTGGTCATGCCCTGTGTGCGCCCTGACTGTAGCACGTGCGACATGCATTCTAACCGTAGTCGCGGTGTGCACACGAGCTGCCTCCGGCTTGTGTTCAAGCCCCTCATACTTCTTCAATGTATCTATAATCTTTTATTGTTCTATACACTTATGTTATCATTCTTGAATGTTTTATAATTATTTTATAGTAGTTTTATATCATTTTTTGGGATTAACCTATTGACCTAGTGCATAGTGTTAGTTGTTGTTTTTTTGTTGTTTTTTGTCCTTCACAGAAAATCCATATCAAATGAGGTCCAATTGCCACGAAACTTTAAAGATATTTTTTTGGACCAGAAGGAAACTTTGGAGCCAAGATTGAGCAGCAGCCAAGGCTCAGGGGCCACTACATACCAAAGTTTTAAATAGCCGGCTACTGCATTTAACGGCGGCTTTTCCAGCAGCTACGAAAGGCTATAGCCTAGCTATAGCCGGCTAAGCCCATTTAGCGGTTTTGATAAATCATGAGAAAAAATCAAAATTTTCGGCCCCATATCTTCAGATATATATCAATGATTTTTAGGGACATAAAAATATTCACATAACATACATGAATAACCAGGAGTTCTGGACATACTTCTGTCCAAATATTACATAACCAACAAAAGCAAGTAGCATGTAGCAACACCTAATTGAGGACATAATTCTGTCCACAAATTACAGACCATGAGACCAACATCAGCACTTATCCTATACGTACATGTAAGGCAACATGAACTCAGACTGTAATCATCAGCACTTATCCTATACGTACATGTAAGGCAACATGAACTGAGACTGTAATCATCAGCACTTATCCTATACGTACATGTAAGGCAACATGAACTCAAACAGATCCATTATTCATGTCATCTCCCAGTCATCGTTTTGAGAGGCAACTACCACAGATTAGAGAGTATGTTAGAGTCTTGCCTGACATTGTTGCCGGGAGCAGCAGCAGATCGGAGAGGCAGTCAGGGGTAGCAGCAGCAGTCAGGGAGGAGTGCGGCCTGGGTCGCCATCGAGCGGGACCTAGCGCGGCCGGTAGTAGGATCTAGCGCGACCAGTGAGCGGGAGTTAGGGCGGGCAGGGAGCGGGAGCAAGCGCGGTCGGCAGCAGGAGCTAGCCCGGATGGGTCGCTCGCGTCGCCATGGTCGCTGCTCGTTTTCTGTTCGAGGAGATAAGGAGAAAGGGAAATTTGGCTAGGATTAGGCTCGTCAGGGTCGTTTTGTTGTATATATTGGGCCGCACAAATTAAATTTTGGGTCAAAATTTTTATCTCCCGAGCGCGAAGCTTAGCGGCTAAAATTTGGGCCCCATTTTAGCACTAATAGCGGTTTAATGGCAATAATAGCGGCTATCCTCGTTTTAGCGTTCGAAGGCCCTAGCTGCAGCGGAAGGACTCCTGGGAGGCTATAGCCCAGCTATAGCCGGCTATTTAAAACTTTGCTACATACCACGGCGCGCAGAGGCCCCTTTTGCGGCTTGGTGTCTAGTGGGCCCCTACCGTAGCTTCTACACCGCCTCTAACCTCTATAAATACCCCCAATATTCCAAAAAAACCTTAGAAGAGTCGATGAAAAATCGTTTCAGCTGCCGCAAGTTCCAGAGCCATGAAATCTAATCTAGAGCCTGTTTCAGAGAGGAACACAATCACGAAGGGTTCACCATCCTCATTGGTGCTCCTATGATGATGCGTGAGTAGTTCATATCAGACATACGGGTCCGTAGGAAGTATCTAGATGAATTTCTCTCTTGTTTTGTTTCTCAATACAATGGTCTCTTGGAGATCCATATGATGTAACTCTTTCTTTTGCAGTGTGTTCGTTGGGATCCAATGAATTGTGAGTCTATGTTCAGATGTATGAAAACATATTCATGCTTCATTATTATAGCCTCGTTTTTCTTCTCCGGTATTTGGTTTTTGTCTGGACAACTTGATCTTTTATCTTCCAATGGAAAGTGGTGCTTTGTGATGGGTTCGATCTTGCGGTGCTCAATCTCAGTGACAGAAAAAACATGACACACATGTATCGTTGCTATGAAGGATAAAAGGATGGGGTCTATTCCTACATGAGTAGATCTTGTCTACATCATGTCATCATTCTTAAGGCATTACTCCATTTCTCCATGAACTCAATACACTAGATGCGTGCTGCATAGCGGTGGATGTGTGGAGTAATAGAAGTAGATGCAGGGAGAACTCGGTCTACTTATTTTGGACATGATCCCTATATACATGATCATTGTCTTGAATATCGTCTTAATTTTTTTCCTATCAATCGCGCAACAGTAATTTGTGTACCCACCGTTTGCTATTTTCTCGAGGGAAGCCACTAGTGAAACCTACATCAGGTATACTTCACATCATCTATTTGCAATCTCTACTTTGCAATTTGCTTTTCTACTTTATTTGCTCTTTTGTTTTCAGATCTATATTATCAAAATCCCCAAAAATACCTTGTTGTGTTCTATTTGTTATCACTCTTATTTGCATCTAACAATTTATCCTTACTTTACCCATGAGGGATTGACAACCCCTCTACTCGTTGGGTTGCGAGGATTTGGTATTTGTGTGCAAGGCTTGCTTACATAGTGTTGTTTATCTTGCTACTGGATTGATACCTTGGTTTCTTAACTGAGGGAGATACTTTATGTCGCTATGCTACATCACGCTTTAAGCTTGGAGGGAGACCAACGCACCCGTGAGGGACATCAAGATTTTTCAAGTCAATATCTATCAGGTTCCCACATCCAAATTTCATCTCGTTGCAATTACATTATTTTCCATTTGCCTCTTGTTTTCCTCTACCCCACTTCACAAAAAATTGTTTTTTATTAGCTATCTTTCCTTTGTAGTTTTTTGACGGATCTCTTGTTTGATTGTTTTCTTGCTAATGTAGACATGATGCCTCAAAGGAGGTATTATGAGGTTCCATATCCAAATATTTTGCTAAAGATTGAGAAGAGTACCAAGGAATACATGACTATGCAATTTGAACAAAATAGTTTTTTACCGATGAACTTAAGGAACATTCTATTTTTCTTGATGCTATAAGAAAACAACTTGATCATGTTAGTAAAGAAGTTGTCAATCTTCAATCTCAATATGATCTTACCAAAAATCTTCTAGGAAAGATATCTGATGAACATGCTATGTTAGTAAATCAAATGGCAGCTAAGCCCGAAACTTTAGAGGATAAAAGTTATGAAGATATTAAAATGATGGGTGTTTCTTCAATTGATTCCCTATTTAATAATGTAAAATTAATGACGAGGGAACTGAAGAAGTGTCAACTTTACCTAGAGGGTATTCCCATGATTTGGAGGGTGAAATCTCATTCGAAAAATTGATTAAAGTGGGATTGAAGAAGTAAAAACTTTAGCTAGCGATGCACCCACTATTTTTTATTGCAATTTTTTTTAATTTTGATAGCTACTCCTTGATTGAGTGTATTTCTATGTTGCAATCTATGACAAATGCACCCAATGCTTATGAACAAAATAAAGCTTTTACGTACTAAACATATTTCAGAATAGGTGATTAAAACTTTGGAAGAAATGTTAGAGCTAGAGATTTCAATTCCTAGAAAATTACATGATGAATGGTAACCCACCATTAAAATACAAATCAAGAATTTTGAGTGCTATGCTTTATGTGATTTGGGTGCTAGTGTTTCCACAATTCCGAAATCTCTTTTGTGATATGCTTGGTCTTACCGATATTGAAGAGTGTTCTCTCAATTTGCACTTGGTGGATTCTACTATTAAAAAAACCTATGGGAAGAATTAATGATGGTCTTATTCTTGCAAATAGGAATTATGTGCCCATAGATTTTATTTTTATTGATACTGAGTGCAATCCGTCTTGTTAAATAATTCTTGGTAGAACATTCTTGCGTACTATAAGAGACATGATTGATATGAAAGAAGGGAATATTATAATTGTGTTCTATGTGTTTTATTTAGTGTACGTACCAAGCAAAGCCTTTAGGATCATGCGGGGTATTAGTTGCTGTAATACTCGTGTAAAACAGAAACTTTTACGTCAAGTATAGAAAATCCTAAAAATCACACAAACATCAAAAGTGTGTTAATATTTTTACACAAGATTAATATACAAATTCCCCACGTATCCTAGATTTTCAGGATTTTTGGAGTTAAAGAAGTATAACTAAATTTCGAATCTATACAAACCATGTTCTTTTTTACAGATTCTATTTTCTTTGTGTTATGTGCTTATTTTAATGATTCTATGGCTTATATCTAGTGTCATAAGCCATGGTAAAGTTAGAATACGGTAGATATAATACAAAAACAAAATTGGAATAGGTTTTCAATAGTACCTATTGTAGAGTTTGGTTTTCTTATACTAACGGACCTCACGAAATTTTGTTGAGTTTTGTGTGATTGAAGTTTTCAAGTTTTGACTCAGATCACGATGGATGATGGAACAATGAGTGATAAAAGACTAAGCTTGGGGATGCCCATGGCACTCCAAGGCAATATCTAAGGAGTACCAAGCAGCTGAGCTTGGGGATGCCCCGAAAGGCATCCCCTCTTTCTTCTAGAAACCATCGGTAATTTTACTTGGAGCTATATTATTATTGGTCACATATCATGAGTTTTGCTTGGAGTGTCTTGTATCATTTGTGTATTTTCTTTAGTTTCTGGTTAGTTTTCCATAATAAACCTTGCTGTACACACCCATTTGATAGAGCTAAATTATGATATGATTTGTTAGAATCGCTCTTTATGCTTCACCTATATTTTTTGAGCCATGGAATTGCTCAAGTACTTCACTTATATACTTTTGAGCATGGTGGTGTTATTATTTTGAAAAGAATGCTCTCATCATTCACTTAGATTATTTTGAGACTTGCTGAAATTTTGAAGAAACTCTCTCTTGCGTCAGTTATATAATTTTGATAGTTGAATATTTTAAAGAAACTAGTGCTCTCATGCTTCACTTAAACTTGGTTTAGTGCCTTTTATTTGCGTTGGCGATATACGTTAAAATAAAATTAGTTCGGAAGTGATAAATGTCCGGGAAAGATATAAGAAAAACTTTCATGAACATTATGGGATATTAAGCTTTATTCTTTGCAATAGTTTTGAGACCTGAAGATAGTAATATGTGAGTTATGTTGATGAGTATTTTTTCTCTAGTAAGAATATTGGTGTTAAGGTTTGTGATTCCCTATGCATGCAGATGAATTCAATAATTTTGCTATGGAATTATATCCTACTTGTGTTGCATTATTCAGTGTTAGTTATGTTTAATATTCATCTGTGATTATTTTTGTTCCTTGGTTGAGCTTATCTCAATCTATTTGCTAGCCTTCACTTGTACTAAGCGCGAATGCTGCTTGTGCATCCAAATCCTAAAACCAAATTTGTGCCAATTGAGTCCACCATTCCTACCAATATGTGGTATTTCAACGCTGTTCCAAGTAAATTTGCAAGTGCCAACTCTAATTTTCAAAATACAATTCTGTTTTATGTGCCCGTACCGCTCATGAAGCGGCGACGGGTGGTCGGTATCTTCCACGTTAAACAGGTTATTCTCAAGATGAGTGTTTATTCACTTGTCATTGCATGAGAGTATGTAGGTGATAGGGATAGACAGTCCCAACAAGAAAAAAATTATTTTATGTTGTCAAATAATAAATCCCTTGGAAAGTGTTTGTATGGAAGGCACCCGTGGATACGGCTAGCCATGGAATGTGAAAGAATGGAGGAAAACAAATAAACTTTATTTTCAGTTTGGGAACTGCCTATAATTTGTTTAGCATGGAGGTTATTGGAAACTCTCAGTCATTCTCATTGACAGGAAAAGCATGGCACCTCCAAAAGTTTGTCTCTAAGTTTTTCACTTTGAGCAATTGCACCTCTACAAATCCATGCTTCCCTCTGCGAAGGGCCTATCTATTTTATTTATGCTATATTTATATTTGAATTTGTGTCCCCATCTTCTCTTATAAAGCCCCAACTAAGGAACACTATTATCACATTTGAGCATTGGATGTAGTTAATATTTTGAGTATGTTGCATGAATGGATCAATGATAGAGCAGGATGGGCTAGAGATAACGTTCTTTAGCGTTGATATTTTGAAAGACTTAGTTAATCGGTTATATGCTTGAGTATCGAAATCTTCATGTCAAATTATAGATTATTGCTTTGTATCATCGACAAGTCAGTGTGCCCATGATGAAAGAAAAGTAATATGATGAAGATGAGAGATAGCATTTCACAATCAAAAATTCTGTTTTTTATCATTTGCCTACTCGAGGATTAGCATGAATTAAGCTTGGGGACGCTGATACGTATCCAACGTAACTATAATTTTTTATTGTTCTATGTTGTTATGTTATCATTCTTGGATGTTTTATAATCATTTTATAGCACTTATATATATTTTTTGGGACTAACCTATCGACATAGTGCCTAGTGACAGTTGTTATTTCTTGCTATTTTTTCCTTCACATAAAATCCATATATCAAACGAGGTCCAATTGCCATGAAACTTTATGGAGATTTTTTTGGACTAGAAGGAAACTTGGGAGCCAAGATTGAGAAGCAGCCAAGGCCCGTGGGCCCCACTAGACACCATGGTGCGCTAGAAGCTCCAATGCGGCCTCGTGTCTAGTGGGGGCCTCCTGAAGCTTCTGCACCGCCCCTCAGCTCTATAAATACCCCAATATTCCAAAAACCCTTGAGGAGTCGACAAAAAATCATTTCAACCGCCACAAGTTCTAGAGCCACGAAACCAATCTAGATCCTTTTTCAGAGAAGAACACGATCACGGAGGGGTTAACCATCTCCATTGGTGTCCCTCCCAACATGCATGGCTAGTTCATATCAGACCTACGGGTCCGTAGGCAGTAGCTACAAGGCTTTCACTCTCGTTTTGTTTCTCAATACAATGGTCTCTAGGAGATCCATATGATGTAACTCTTTCTTTTGCGATGTGTTTGATGGGATCCGATGAATTTTAAGTTTATGATCATATATATGAAAACATATTCATGCTTCATTATTATAACCTCTCATTTCTTCTCCGATATTTTGTATTTGTCTGCCAACTTGATGTTTTATCTTGCAATGGGAAGAGGTGCTTTGTGATGGGTTCGATCTTGCGGTGTTCAATCTGAGTGACGGAAAGAGACATGACACGGAGGTATTGTTGCCATTAAGGATAAAAAGATGTGGTATATTCCAACATGAATCGATCTTGTCTACATCATGTCATCATTCTAAAGGCATTACTCCATTTCTCCATGAACTCAATACACTAGATGCATGATGGATAGCGGTTGATGTGTGGAGTAATAGAAGTAGATGCAGGGAGAAGTCGGTCTACTTATTTTGGATGTGATGCATATATACATGATCATTGTCATGAATATCATCATAAATATTTTCTTTTCTATCAATTGCCCAATAGTAATTTGTCTACTCACCGCTTCCTATTTTCTCGAGAGAAGCCACTAGTGAAACCTACGGCCCGCAGGTCTACTTCACATCACATTTGCAAACTCTACTTTGCTATTTGCTTATCTACTTTATTGCTCTTTTGTTTTCATATCTATATTATCAAAAATCCCAAAAATACCTTGCCGCGTTATATTTGCTATCACTCTTATTTGCATGTATCAATTTATCCTTACTTTACCCACATGGGATTTACAACCCCTCTACGTGTTGGGTTGCGAGGATTTGTTATTTGTGTGCAGGGGCTGCTTATATAGTCTTGTGGATCTTCCTACTGGTTTGATACATTGGTTTCTTAACTGAGTGAAATACTTTCCATCACTGTGCTACATCACCCTTTAATCTTAGAGGGAGACCAACGCACCCATGAGGGACGTCAACCGCCTCGTCGTGTTCGCAGCCATCGCCATTACACGTGCGATAGGGGAAACCTTAGCGTCAACCCATTGCTAGGCAGTGCCATGAGCAGGTCGGCCCAATCGGCCGCTGCAGACCAGGCCATTTCTCTCCTCCTAGAAAAGGGTTAGGGACTGGCTGGCACTGGATTAATGGGCCGGCATCCCATTATCGGCATGTTGCTGAACCGGACTGAGTCGCACTACACGCGTCCATAGTTCTTTGTAATTTAGCCCCAATAGTATCCTATTTTCTCGCGTATTTTATTCCTGTTGTAATCTTTCACGTTAAAGTGCCTAAAAATGTTTGTTTTCACTAAAAAAACACATGTTTGGGCTTTAAAATTTATCTGGAATTCAATTTTTGACGTAGTTCTCACGTATTAGACGCACTCAACATGCTATAATTTGTAACATAATTTTATTATATGATTTTCGTGATGTAGATAAATTTCTTAGCACTCTTAATCATTAAGTAAATCATATAATAAAATGTTTTAAATAATGTAATGTCATTTTTATTGAATAATATTCTCAACATCGCATTTATGCAAACGATTACCCGCTGTAATCTCATGATTTTGCATAAATCGCAGATGGTCGGAATCATCGACAAGGAGTTTCTTGAGTTGGCCTAGACATGGCTAAGCTACCAGACATTAGCTTCGGACTTGGAGATCTTTCTCTAGAGCAAAATCCATCTAAGGGTGATTGTTAAGGGGAACCTACTAGCCCCCACTGACCCCAAGTTCGTACTCGAAAATGCCCAAGCTTTACATTTCATCTGTCACAACTTATGCCATACTCTAAAAGATGAGTATATGGCTGAGTAGAGTGCTTCCTGCCTTTAGACTACTCTTCAGCCTCGGTTTGAGCGGTTGAAGTACACCGTGAAGCTTCACGCAGAGGCAGAGTGGATACATCTGAGGTTGGGAAGTAAAATTAGGCGTTGCGCCGGATTTGTATGACTCTTTATATGTGTGGTATTGAGCTTACGAACAACCAGAAGATTGAGAAAACCCTCTCCACTTTCCACCCTAACATGGTCCAGTCCTCACAGAACTACCGAGAGGGAAATTACATGAGCTATTTAGAGTTGCTTGACGTCGTCCAGGTGGTGGAGGCGCAGGACGAGGTTCTGAAGAAAAACTTTGTCACACAACCACTTAGGGGGAGTTCTCGTCAAGAGGCGAACGATCTCAAATTCCACAGGCTTCTCCACAAGAAGAGGGGTCGCAAGGGAAACTAGAAGGGCCTTCAACCCTTCACTCCAACTAAGCACCAAAAGCTAGGTAAAGGGCGTAGAGGCCTCAAGGCTACTTCTGGTATGGTTCATTGGAGCATTTCTCCCACGAGTGTCGCACACCACAAGAGGGCGTTGATGCATACAAGACTCGGAAGGCACGTGATATGCACCTTGCCTTGGTCGAGGAGGGAGCACCACTGATGCCTATGGCGGCACCCGTGGTTGTCCCTACGCCTCCTCCTGTGCCCATAGTGGCGACTCCAGATGTGCCCATAGCGAAGGCTTTGGCGGTGTCTAATGACGCCCAAGTTTCCATGGAGGTTGAGAACATGGTCGCCCCTACGGTGAAACTAGATGTTGATGCTCTTTCCAAGCTGATTTCTAACTAGGATGGGATCACGAGTATGGAGATTCAGGCTAAAGTCAATGGCTTCTTTACCGAGTCTATTTAGCTTACCTCATTAGTTATCATGATCCTGTGATTTGATACAATAAATTCGATTGGGTTTTCAGCTCTATGAGGAGCACAAACTTATTCTTTACTTTGGCGATTGGATGACATTTATCTCATTCATTTATTAATTATTTATCCATGATAGTATGTTATTGTTCTCAAATGTGTGCATTTATTATTAATGTAGCTTCTACCTCATTATATTAATTAGATGTCATATTTTAGAACATGTGTGCCGCCCAAATGGAGGAAACGTGCCTTGCATATAGCACCACCACACATACCATTTTATGATAAACCAAGTACTTCGGGTCTACTAAAAAATATTTGGCAAGGATTATGAAAATTGTCAACTACAGTTCAAACATAGTTAGCTCAGGACGAGCTATTATCATTCTTCCTATGGGAACAACTTTGATCATTAATGATGTGTTGTTGTACCCGGAGTCGACTCATACTATTTTGAGATTTAAAGATATCCATGCTAATGGTTTCCATATTGAGACCGATGATGGCAACGGCAAGGAGTGCCTCCTCATCACAAAGCGGGATACAGATGGTAAACATGTTATCGAAGGGCTTCCCTCGTTCGACACAGGGCTATACTACACCAAGATAGTAGCACTGCCTATGTACACTACACTTAAGGCTGTTTTTAGAAGCTCTGAATTTTTTTGCCTCTGTCATGATAGGTTAGGCCACCTCGGTCTTAGGATGATGCGAAATATAATTAACAACTTGCATGGTCATAATGTTAACATGAAGAACTTCCTGAATCCCAATAATTTCGTGTGCTCCGCATGCGCCATGGGGAAGTTAGTTATTAGGCCATCGCCCCTGAAGGTGAGGGATGAAATCCCCGCGTTCTTGGAACGTATCGAAGGGGACATATGTATTCCAATTCAGCCCCTCACAGGGCCGTTTTGCTACTTGATGGTGCTCACTGATTCTTCCTCTAAATGGTCCAATGTTTTCCTGATGTCAACAAGGAACCATGGCGTCACAAAGTTGGTCTCTCCGATCATACAAATGAGGAAAAGTTTCACTGATTATTGTACAAAGTCTATTTGAATGGACAACACCAGGGAATTTACTTCAAAGGTGCTCTATGATTATTGCATGGCAATAGGAATCAAAGTTGAGCACTCAGTACCACATGTTCATACACAAAATGGACTTGCCGAGTCATTGACTAGAAGAATTAAATTGATTGCCCGACCGCTCCTTAAGGGTTGTAATTTACTAACTACATGTTGGGGCCACGCAGCTTTACACGTGGCCAGCCTCATCAACTTTAGATCATCGGCGTACAACATCCACTCTCCTGTTCACCTTGCGCAAGGGTCGACACAAAAAATTTCCCACCTTCGTAGGTTCAGTTGCCACGTATATGTGCAAATACCACCACCCCAGGACTTTGCAATGGGCCCACTACATAACTCGGGGATATACGTTGGTTATGAGACTATTTCCAAAGTTACATACCTGGACCCCATGGTAGGTGACAGTCAAACGACTCCCTTTGCCGATTGCATTTTTTACGAGGATTTTTCCCAACTTTACGGGGAGAGAATTAACCCCTTGATGGTAAAAGTCGACAAATCATGTGGAAAGCCACGGGAATCCAGGCTCATGACCCGTGCCCTCCTAAGGCACACAAAGAAGTCCCAAAGATAATCGATTTGGAGTCATTTGCAAAGCCACTGTCGTATCACTTTACTGACTTAAAGACCATGACAAAATTGCATCTACACATGTGCAATGCGCCGGAAAGGGTTGAAATACCGAAGAAAAATGATGGTATACCCGATACCGTCCAAAGGCTTAAAAGGACAAGAGATCTAGCCTCTCAAATCCCAAGTACTAGAGGAAGCCCGATGAAAAAGGATAACAGAGATTTATTATAGCTTTTCACCAAACTACCCCAAAGTGAAACGAGCATCCAGCCGAGAGCTAGCACAAGTACGGAAATTCTGTGCAAGAAATTCTGAAATTAAACTTTCCCATAGGGGAAACACCAACGAAGATTTGTGCACACATATCGACCCGGGATATCTAAAGGACCTTTCTCCTAGAATGGAAAATTTTGTAGAGCAAGTGTTAGAGCTAGACACGCTTCATGACGCAATGACCACAAATTATAGGATTGTCGACATTAACTTTCGTACGAAAATTGCCTCAACCATATATCTTGACCATGAGCCTAACACACTCGCTGATTGCAAGAAAAGATAGGATTGGAAAGATTGGTTGGAGGCAATTATTGTTGAATTATTATCTCTCAACAAAAGAAAGGTGTTTGGACCAGTTTGTTGAACTCCTCCCCACATACACCCTATTGGCCATTAGTGAGTTTTTGTTAGAATGAGAGATGAAAATATTAAGGTAGTATGGTACAAACCAAGGTTCGTCTCTCAAGGATTCACTCAATGACCGGGTGTTGATTTTGAGGAGACTTATTCTTCGGTCAAGGATGGAGTTACCTTTAGGTACTTCATCTCAAGGGCGGTAAACATGGGCTTGAAAATGAAACTAATGGATGTTTTCAGATTTTACCTATATGGTAACTTAGATTGAAACATATACATGACGGTTCCCGAAGGTATCCCTGTTCCGAATCATGATAGAAAAAGCAGGGGTCTATAAAGTGTTCACCTTCAAAATGCATTGTACGGACTCAGATAGTCTGGTAGGATGTGGTAGAATTGCCTAATCTTTTTCCTTCATCCGAAGGACTACACGAGCAATGAAGATTGCCCATGTATTTTTACATTGGTCCCAAGATGTATTATGTATAATCTCGGTGTACATGGACGATTTGAGCATATGGGTACACCTAAGAATATTGTGCAAGCGATTTCCTGCTTGATGTCGGAATTCGAGATGAAGGATTTGGGTAAAGCCAAGTTCTTTATAGGTCGACAGCTTGAACATTCCCTTCATGGGATTCTAGTGCACGGAAATGACTCCAACGTATTTGTAATTATGATTGTTCCATGCTATTATATTATCATTCTAGGATGCTTTTTGGGCATTTACTTGTTATTTTATATTATTTTTGAGGACTAACCTATTAATCAAGTGCCAAGTGACACTTGTTGTTTTCTGCATGTTTTTGGCTTTTCAAGTTTCAAGTACCAAACAAAGTCCAAATACCACGAAACTTTTTGATGATTTTTTTGACCAAAAGAAGACCTGGAAGCTTCAAGAGAACACTGGAGAGCGCACAGGATCCCCATAAGACAATAGAGCGTGCCTAGTGGTAGTTGCACCCTCATGGCTTGTGGCCGCCTCCTGATACATCTCGAACGTATCTATAACTTTTTATTGTTCCATGCTATAATATTATAATTCTAGGATTATTTTAAGGTGTTTGTATACCAATTAATATTATATTTGAGCACTAACCAATTAACCTAGTGCCCATTGCCAGTTGCTGTTTCCTGCATGTGTTTTGGCTTTTCAAGCTTATAGTACCAAACAGGGCCCAATTGCCACGAAACTTTTATATGATTTTTTTCTGGAACAAAATATGAAATAGAAGCTTCGATAGGAGACCAGAAGCTGCACGAGGGAAGGAGCACACAACAGGGCATGCCTAGGGGTTGGTCGCGCCCTGATTTGTGCTCCACCCCTCATGTGGCCCCCGACGTCCCTATTTGGCCTATAAATTATAAAATATCCCAAAACCCTACAAGAGCCACCAAAAACAATTTTTCCGCCGCTACAAGATTTTGTTCCTCCGTGTGCCCATATGGAGCCATGTTCCGGTGCCCTTCCATTGAGATGGATCATGGAGGGCCTCTATATCATCCTTGCTACTCCCATGGTGATGTATGGGTATTTCACGATAGACCTACAGGTTTGTAGTTTTACCTAGATGTCTATCCTCCTCTCTCTTGATCTTCAATACAATGATCATTGCATCATCACTTTGATCTATCCGACATAATTTTATTGTGTTGTGTGTTTGTTAGGATCCGATAATTTGTGGGTTTAAGTTCAGATTATTCATGATAAATATTTCAGTCTTCTCTGAATTCCATTATGATTCTTATTTGCATGATTAATATAGCTTCAATCTCTCTGATATGTGGAAATAGTTTGGCCAACCGGACTGATATTTCTTCAATGAGAGGGGTGCGTTGTAATGGGTTCAATCTGTCGGAGTTCTATACCCTAGTGACAAAAAGTGACAAGGACACGTCTCTGTATTGTTTCCACTAAGGATAAAACGATGGGGTTAATTCATGTTGATTGAGTCCTCTTTGTCCACACCATCTCATTGTTCTCCAAGCATTACTCTATTTTACTTAACACTCTAGATGCATGTTCGATAGCGGTCGATGGGTGGAGTAATAGTAATAGGTGTAATCTAGAGTCGGCCTATTTTCTTATGGATGTGACACCTATATATACATGATTATTGCCATGAGTATCACATAACTATGCACTTTTCTATCAATTGCCCAATAGTAATTTGTTTACCCATTGTATGCCTACTACGTCAGAGATGCCATTAGTAAAAATTACGCCCCCGGGTATATTCACTTATAAGTTTGCAAATGCTACAATTTATTTTCTGCTATTTATTTTATTTTTTTTATTTTTCATTTTACAGTTATCAACTATCATCTACACACTTTATTTGCTTGCGAATAACAAATTCAAGGGGATTCACAACCCTCTTGCCCGCGTTAGATGCAAGTGTTTTCTTCTTTGTGTGCAATCGCTAAAGACGGGGTTTGGTTGTTACTCCTATTGGTTCGATAAACTTTGGTTCTCTACTGGGGGTATTACTTATCCATATTCTGTTGCATCACGTGTTCCTCCTCATGGAAAACCCAATGCAGATCACAAGTATGAGGAAGGATTTCTTCCGCCGTTGCTGGGGAGTATCACCAACCTACTATCAAGTAACTTCACACAAATTATCATTCACTTGTTATTCTTTCAATTTGATTTTATATTTAGCTTGCATCATAAAAACCAAAAATACAAAAATATTTATCTTTGCTAGTCACTAGTTTACTTCTTTGCTTGCTACTTTACTTGTCCTTCTTGTTACTTTGCTTTCTCGTTCACCATGTCTCAAGATACTACTAAGTTGTGTTACTTCTCAAAAAATAATAACAATGGTATTATTAGTACTCCTATACCACCCACCATTAGTGTAGAGTCTTATGATACAAACGTTGCGTTGCTGAATCTTGTGATGAAAGAACAATTTTCGGGAAGTCCTAATGAGGATCCCGCTGCTCATCTTAATACCTTTGTTGAACTATGTGATATGCAAAAGAAAAAGTACAAGGATAATGATATTGTGAAATTAAAATCATTTCCATTTTCCTTACGAGATAAAGCTAAATATTGGTTCTCATATTTACCACGTAATAGTATTGGAACATGGGATAAGTTAAAGATGCTTTTATTACCAAGTATTTTGTTCCTGCTAAGATCATCTCCCTTAGAAATCAAATTATTAATTTTAAACAACATGATCATGAATATGTTTCACAATCTAGGAATAGGACGAAATTGATGACTAGAAATTGCCCTACTCATGGTTTAAACTTATGGATGATTATACAAAATTTATATGCTCGACTAAACTTTGTGTCTAGAAATCTTCTAGATTCTGCTGGAGGTGGTACCTTCATGGAGGTGACCTTAGGAGGAGCCCCCAAAACTTTGGCAAATATCGTGACAAACTACTCTCAATGGCATACTGAAAGAACTCCAACTGGTAAGAAGGTAAATTATGTCAAGGAAATCACTACTTTGAGTCAAAATGTTGATTCTCTTATGAATTTGGTTGCTAATAAAAATACACACGTTGAACCTAATGACATGCCTTTGTATAAATTTATTTAGAAAAATGTTAATTCCATTTATGTGAATTTTATCTCGCGAAACAATGTTAATAACAATGCCTATAGAGATAATTTCAATACTAGGCCATATCCCCATAACTCCTCTAATAGTTATGGAAACTCTTATGGCAATTCTTATGGAAATCCTTCTACCAATAATGATAATTTATCCTCTAATATTGAGAAAACCATTAAGGAATTAATTAGTTCTCGAAATTTTTTCAATACTATGGTAGAGTAAAAGTTGTATAAAATTGATGATTTGGCTAGAAACATGCATAGGATTGCTCTTGATGTAGAAACTCTCAAAATTAAAATTTTCCACCCAAGCATGATGTTAATGAGACTATTAAATCTAACCAAATATCTATCAATGGAAGTAAGGAGCGGAACGTGAAGTTGAAAGCTAAGCGGGAATTCCTAGAAAAAGCTCTGCCACCCAGGTTTTACCGGAATCATGACAAAGATCTTATACTGCTTGGTACTTCTCCTATTGAAGATTTTTTGTGAATTCGAAAATAAATGATAAAGGGACTGGAAATGAGTCAACTCCAGCTAGAGAGCATCACAATTGCTTATAGGGTGATGACTATAGTGATAAAACTGAAAAAGTGGGTTTGGAGAGGTTAAAACTTTAACTAGTGAGGTGCCCACTCTTTTGGATCACAAGGATTTTAATTATGATTATTTTTATTTAGTAGAATGTATTTCCTTGATGCAATACATCATTACCTCAATCAATGCTTATGAACAAAATAAAGCTTTTACCAAACAAATAATAGAAGCTATGGTAAAAGCCTATGATGAAAAACTTGAGCTAGAAGTCTCTTTTCCTAGAAAATTGCATGATGAATTGGAACCAAATATTCAAATTAATATCAGGGAATATTAATGCAATTCCTTGTGTGACCTAGGTGCTAGTGTTTCAACTATACCTAAATCTTTATGTGATGTACTTGGTCTCACTAATGTTCATGAGTGTTCCCTTAATTTACATCTCGCGGACTCTACTATCAAGAAACCTTTGGGAAGAATAAATTATGTTCTCATAATTTATAATAGAAATTATGTGCATATATATTTTATAGTTCTTGATATTTAATGCAACTCATCTTGTCCAATAATACTTGGGAGACCTTTTCTATGAACTATAGGTGCATTAATTGATATGAAAGAGGGAAACATACGGTTACAATTACCATTAAAGAAAGGGATGGAACAATTACACAGAAGGAGAATCAAACCACCTTATTAATCTATCATGAGGTCTACTTATGGGTGGAATGTCAAATATGAAAACTCTTGAATCATATGCATTATGCCCAACTAGGGGCGTAAAACAATAACACTAGTTGGGAGGCAACCCAATAGTTATCTTAAGTTTCTTGTTTATGTTTTCTATTTGTGTGTGAGGACATGATTTTTTCCTCTATAATGATAGTGTTTTTGGTTTAAATTATTGTTTGTTTGAAGTAAACCTTTGGGATGATTGGAATGATAATTAGAATTGATACGGTGCAAAAACAAACACTTCGACGTCCAGTGCAAAATTTCTCTGATTGGAATGTCTTTTTCCTCTGACTTTTTTCCGTAGTATTTTTATAAAAATTCCTCAGTATTTACTATTTTTTTTATTTTTGACTTATAGAAGTATGGTACTTAACTATATCATTACAAATAGTTCTATTTTAAACATATTCTATTTTTTGCTTGCATTGTTTGCTTGTTTTGATGATGTCATGGATTGTATCGGGGATATAAGTCATGGAGAAGTTACAATATAGTACCTTATGCAATAATAAAATATGAATCAACTTATAATAGTAAATAAAGTATTTGATATGTTTATTATATTAACGGGTCTCATGAAGTTTCTATTGAGTTTTGTGTGTTGAAGTTTTAAAGTTTTGGGTCCTATGATGATGGATGAAGGAATAAGGAGCGGCAAGGGCCTAAGCTTGGGGATGCCCAAGGCACACCAAGGTAATATTCTAGGAATTATCAAGCGTCTAAGCTTGGGGATGCCCCGGAAGGCATCCCCTCTTTCATCTCAATCAACCGGTATGCCACTTGGAGCTATATTTTTATTCATCACATGATATGAGTTTTGCTTGGATCCAATCTGGGAGCCTTTTCCGGTAATCTGCCGGAGAGGGGATTGATCACGGAGGGCATCTACATAAATTCCATTGCCCCTCCTATGATGTGTGAGTAGTTAACCACAAACCTATGGGTCCATAGCTAGTAGCTAGATGGCTTCTTCTCTCTCTTTGATCATCAATACCATGTTCTTCATGATCTTCATGGAGATATATCCGATGTAATACTCTTTTGCGGTGTGTTTCTCGAGATCCGATGAATTGTGAGTTTATGTTCATATTATCCATGGATATTATTTGAGTCTCTTTTGAATTCTTATATGCATGATTTCATATCTTTGCAAGTCTCTTAGACTTATTATTTTGGTTTGGCTAACTAGATTGGTAATTGTTGCAATGGAAGAAGTGCTTAGTTTTGGTTTCAATCTTGCGGTGTCCTCACCCAGTCACAGTAGGGGTAGCGAGGCACGTATTGTAGTTTTGCCATCAAGGGTAAAAGATGGGGTTTTCATCATAATTCTTGGGTTTATCCCTCTACATCATGTCATCTTACTTAATGCGTTACTCTATTCTTCATGAACTTAATACTCTAGATGCAGGCAGGAGTCAGTCGATGTGGGGAGTAATAGTAGTAGATGTAGAATCGTTTTGGTCTACTTGATATGCTCGTGATGCCTATATGCATAATCATTGCCTTGGATATCTTCATAATTATTTTCTTTTCTATCTATTGCTCGAGAGTAATTTGTTCACCCACTGTATTATTTTCCTTTATGAGAGAAGCCTCTAGTGAAACCTATGGCCCCCGAGTCTATTTTCCGTATCATATTTTCAGATCTATAAACCAAAATACCAAAAATACTTTGCTTCAATTTATTTACTTCAGTTTTACTTTCAGATCTGTCAATACTTTTTCTCTATATCTATCAAATCTCAACTTTGCAAATAACTCTGAAGGGATTGACATCCCCTTTATAGCGTTGGGTGCAAGTGTTTGATTATTTGTGTAGGTACTACTATTGGATTCTCGCTTGTTCCTCCTATTGGATTGATACTTTGGGTCTGAACAAACTGAGGGAAATACTTATCTACTTCGCTAAATCACCCTTTCCTCTTCAAGGGAAAACAAATGCAAGCTCAAGAGGTAGCAAGAAGGATTTCTGGCGCCGTTTCCGGGGAGGATACATAGCAAGATCACCAAGTACCCATGACAAACTCATCTCTTGCATTTACTTTATTTGACATTTGTCTCTCGTTTTCCTTCCCCCACTTCTAAATTTTTTTTCAAAAAATACCAAAAACATTTGACTTTTTATTCCCGCTTTTTTTGTTCGTATTTTTGTTCGCTTGCTTGTGTGCTAGATCTATTTGCAACCACCGTGTCTGAATCTGGGGGAGGTTTTCATTGAAAAGGATAGTAATAATCTTGAAGGGAATAATGATTCCCATAGAGAACCTACTATTATCCATACAAAAAAACTTCGCGTAGGTAGTGGCAATATCATTGGAAAAGGTGTTATTCAAGATTTCTTTACTTGTGCTAGTAAGCTACCTACTTTAGGACAGTCTATCCTCAATAAAACTAATAGTCCTGTAGATGCCATAACACTTCTAATACTTGAACTTGAGAGACAATTTATTCATATGCATCCTTGCATACAAAGGATTTTCCTTGAGTTCTCTAATATTCAGCTTGCTTCCGTTAAGCGTGTCGCCACTATATTTCAAGCCCACGAGTTTAGATTCGTTATGGAAGAGGCTAATGAAATTTTTAATCATTATAAAATTAATGGTGGATGTCCCCCCATTGAGGAGATCCTTTTTAATCAAGAAGAAATAATGAGATCGCAATCTCCGGATTATGTGGCTTATACTGAAAATTTGAGAAAAAGGGTACCCATTGAGGTTTTGGTTGATAGGATTTCTGAACTCAATGATGATTTTTCTATACAAAATAATGGATTAGAGTTCATACTAAGAGATACACGTATGACCTTCCGCCAAAGGAAAGCCTACCATGATGAATTGAACATACACTATTATGATAATACCTAGAGGGCCGAAGGAGGAACCTATTCCTCCCACACTTGATCTTAATGATCCTGATCCTATTAAAATTAGTCATTTTTATTACTTTTGCTTGCCAGAAAAGAAACTTCTTGCTGACAGAAGGGAGTATGAGAAGAGCATTGATAATCTCCCTTACTATTATGATAATACCTAGATCTATTGCATTATGCCTAGCCAGGGACGTTAAACAATAGCGCTTGTTGGGAGGCAACCCCATTTTATTTGTTTTGCTTTTGTTTTTATTTCTGTTTTTGTGTTCTGCACATATTATTACCTCTGTAATAATTGTGTTTTCTTGTTTTAGTTAGTGTTTGAGCCAAGTAAGATCTTTGGGATGATCTATGGTGCTTGCAAGTTGATTTTGCTGAAAAACGGAAACTTTTGCTCTTAGTCCAGGAATTTTACAAATTTACTGGAACATGCTTTTGATCTAAATTTCTTACAGAAGATTAGTTTACAAATTTCCCAGATCTTCCTAACTTGTGCAGAATTTGTGGAGTTACAGAACTATTCGAAGTAAACAAATTGCTACAGACTGTTCTGTTTTTGACATATTCTGTTTACTTTGTGTTGTTTTATTATTTGGATGAATCTATTGGTTGTATCGGGGTGTATGAACCATGGAGAAGGTAGAATACAGTAAATATAACATCAATATAAATAAAAATTGAGTTCACAATAGTACCTAAGTGGTGATTTATCTTTCTTATACTAACGGATCTCATGAGTTTTCTGTTGAGTTTTGTGTTGTGAAGTTTTCATGTTTTGGGTAAATATTTGATGGACTATGGAATAAGGAGTGGAAAGAGCCTAATCTTGGGGATGCCCATTCTACCCCAAGCCACATTCAAGGATACCATAGATCCTAAGCTTGGGGATGCCCTAGAAGGCATCCCCTCTTTCGTCTTGAATCCATCGGTAAATTTACTTGAGGCTATATTTTTATTCACCACATGATATGTGTTTTGCTTGGAGCGTCTTGTATGATATGAGTCTTTACGTTTTAGTTTGCCATAATCATCCTTGCTGCACACATATTTTTAGAGAGAGAGACACACTGAATCGTGAATTTATTAGAATATTCTTTATGCTTCACTTATATCTTTTGAGCTAGGCGATGTTGCTCTAGTACTTCACTTATATCTTTTAGAGCACGGCGGTGTTGTGTACTTATTAAACTCTCGTACTTCACTTATATTATTTTGAGAGTTATTTAAATAGCATGTTAATTGGTTTAGGTT